>NC_069123.1:67679661-68279661 GCF_026914265.1 Mya arenaria
GGACATTAAAAATCGAATGTTGTGCTGGCACGACATTGGACATTGGACATTCAAAAACGATTGTCGTGCCGGCACGACATTGGACATTGGACATTCATAACCGAATGTCGTGCTGGCACGACATTGGACATTGGACATTCAAAAGTGAAAGTCGTGCTAGCACAACATTGGACATTGGACATTCAAAATCGAAGGTTGTGCTGGCACGACATTGGACATTGGACATTCAAAATCGAATGTCGTGCTAGCACGACATTGGACATTGGACATTCAAAATCGAATGTTGTGCTGGCACGACATTGGACATTGGACATTCAAAAGTGAAAGTCGTGCTAGCACGACATTGGACATTGGACATTCAAAATCGAATGTTGTGCTGGCACGACATTGGACATTGGACATTCAAAAGTTCCTGGTTGTCATAGATATTCGCGCAGTGATTCAGATTATGTTAATAATCAAATCGTTCTTTAAATAGTTCTGGATGCAGCAAAGTGAAGGCAATAAAAAAGAGTTCCATACGGGTACTTGTTTATCTTTGCCCGTTGGGAAGATAAGAATTTCACGCATGGACAAATGTTTGAATCTACTTTTCTGAGGTGGCAGAAATATATATATCCGAAATCTTGGACTGGTGATAAGGCTGCAATTCTAATTTGTCCATTCAAATTATTGTGTTTAATAACGACATTCAACTTGGCTTTTATTTTTTAAAATATGGTTTATAATAACGTATATCTGTCTATTCATAGTGACCAAATATTATTTAGGCATCCAATGGAAGTGGTAAATATTAAGAGAAAAAATATAATGAAACGACAACCAGTATACAAATAATAATTGTTGGACAAAGGTCATTTTTACTCATTAATTATCTGTCAGGAGTACCCTTTAAAATAATACCAAAATTATATGGGATCCCCATGCATCAAAATGTAGCATTATCGCCAATGGTTTATGCATTGACAAGTTTAGCTGTGTATGTTGCCTTAAGTCACATCCATGTCCGACAATATGATACATTTGAGGTACCTAACACATATTTAACAAAGAAACTTGTATTTGAAAGTCCGCAACATTGTTATTGAGAGTTGTATTAAAACAATCCTTTCGATTGATATACATACATATTTCCATGTAAATGCAGACACAATCATTTATGTAATATAATTATTCTAAAGCTCTGTAGATAAACACATACTGAAGTGCACATTTGTTGGGTTTATATAATTATTTGCGCTTTGTTTCCTTTCAACCCTTTCAACCATTGTCAGTTCTGCCCAAGATGCCATTTCCAATGGCGCTGGTGTCACATTTTACATGTATAAATAGTATATTCTGTAAAACCTATAAGAACTTATGTCGTATGTGATGAAGACGTCATTTTGAAGTCTTTAATGTCGATGCGATTGATTATAAAACGCCTTGTGTAATTCTGTCGACTTATCAAAAAGGTTTATCGAACACAATTATTTCATATAAACTTTACCAAATGAAGACGACGTAGCATGTTCGACTAACTGAGTCGATAAAAAAACAAGTCGACAGGCAGGAATAGGTTACTTTATCGACTCATTGACAATATGTTTTTGTGTTTACGTAAAACCAGATAAAAAAGATGTACGGACGATTACATTTATACTTGTAGGAATCATCAATGCATGCCTATATTTTCCTTATGTCATTATATACTGTGGATATAATTATATTCACTTCCTTTATAAATGGTACTAGATGTGTAGCAGTGATGTGTAAACAATTAAGCTTATTAAAAATATGCCATTTTGAAAGCATTATCACTGTTTGTCTACATATAATCCACGACCATTCATAAGTATATTCATTTGAATCTTTCTCTGCATATGTGACATCATATATATCTGAATCATGCTTAAGTTTCAAATATTGCGATGGAATCGTCATGACAATGCTCTCTTGGTGGTAATAAATTTTATAATGGTTCATTGCTTTGTGATCTCTGACACTTTTCAAATAATTTCAAGACAATATCTCAAATAAACAAAAAAACCGAATAATGCATGCAATCAAAATTAATTTAAAGTCGGTAAAAAAAAACATTCATTCATAAAACATGTCATACATTGATTTAAATGTGCTAACTGCTAGCACGACTTTCACTTTTGAATGTCCAATGCCCAATGTCGTGCTGGCACAACATTCGATTTTGAATGTCCAATGTCCAATGTCGTGCCAGCACAACATTCGATTTTGAATGTCCAATGTCCAATGTCGTGCTAGCACGACTTTCACTTTTGAATGTCCAATGTCCAATGTCGTGCTGGCACAACATTCGATTTTGAATGTCCAATGTCCAATGTCGTGCTAGCACGACTTTCACTTTTGAATGTCCAATGTCCAATGTCGTGCCAGCACGACTTTCACTTTTGAATGTCCAATGTCCAATGTCGTGCTGGCACAACATTCGATTTTGAATGTCCAATGTCCAATGTCGTGCCAGCACAACATTCGATTTTGAATGTCCAATGTCCAATGTCGTGCTAGCACGACTTTCACGTTTGAATGTCCAATGTCCAATGTCGTGCCAGCACAACATTCGATTTTGAATGTCCAATGTCCAATGTTGTGCTAGCACGACATTCGATTTTGAATGTCCAATGTCGTGCCAGCACAACATTCGATTTTGAATGTCCAATGTCCAATGTCGTGCTAGCACGACATTCGATTTTGAATGTCCAATGTCCAATGTCGTGCCAGCACAACATTCGATTTTGAATGTCCAATGTCCAATGTCGTGCTAGCACAACATTCGATTTTGAATGTCCAATGTCCAATGTCGTGCCAGCACAACATTCGATTTTGAATGTCCAATGTCCAATGTCGTGCTAGCACGATATTCGATTTTGAATGTCCAATGTCCAATGTCGTGCCAGCACAACATTCGATTTTGAATGTCCAATGTCGTGCTAGCACGACTTTCACTTTTGAATGTCCAATGTCCAATGTCGTGCTAGCACGACTTTCGATTTTGAATGTCCAATGTCCAATGTCGTGGTAGCACGACTTTCACCTTTGAATGTCCAATGTCCAATGTCGTGCCAGCACAACATTCGATTTTGAATGTCCAATGTCCAATGTTGTGCTGGCACGACATTCGATTTTGAATGTCCAATGTCCAATGTCGTGCTAGCACGACATTCACTTTTGAATGTCCAATGTCCAATGTCGTGCCAGCACAACATTCGATTTTGAATGTCCAATGTCCAATGTCGTGCTAGCACGACTTTACTTTTGAATGTCCAATGTCCAATGGCGTGCCAGCACAACATTCGATTTTGAATGTCCAATGTCCAATGTCGTGCTAGCACGACATTCGATTTTGAATGTCCATTGCCAATGTCGTGCCAGCACAACATTCGATTTTGAATGTCCAATGTCTAATGTCGTTCTAGCACGACTTTCACTTTTGAATGTCCAATGTCCAATGTCGTGCTAGCACGACTTTCACTTTTGAATGTCCAATGTCCAATGTCGTGCCAGCACAACATTCGATTTTGAATGTCCAATGTCCAATGTCGTATGTTTAGCTAACTTCACACAGCTTAAAAATTATGTTTCTCATAATAAATAGGTAGAAACGATTTCATAACTTGGCAATCATACTATTTTTAGTCATCGGAACCGTGGTTATGATTATGATTATTTATCATGATCACGAGGTTGAAACTAGAGCCTCGATGTTGTCATTCTCTCTGTAACCTATACAGGTTATATAGTGTATACTAGTATATACTTGTGCATGTTGGCATTTTGCGAACGTTTTGTTACAACACGTGTTTGTTTGTTTATTGTTGGGAAGAATAATACACAAAGTTGATGGGAAAATATTTTTACGCAAACTCTTAACTCACATTGCAAGTCTACATTTTAAGTAGTGAGCCATTATGTTTCACTGAATATCTGTCAGATAACAGTTACTAGTATTTGCAAATTAACACATATTCCGGAAAAGTGAGGCAGAAGTATGCCAAATAATTTATTCCGGATAAATTGCATTAATGCTGCTAATGATAGTGTTTGACATTTAAAATGGACATTATCTGATGATTTTATCCCAATAGACTTCCCCGACGTTATGCGTGATGTCAAGTGTCAAAATTGTTGGTGTACGAGGAATGTTGACAGAACTCATCATGACCAGCGGTCGGCGCAACGCTGGGGCATTGTTCAGCATTATGTTCTTAGCACAGTTTTAGTTGCTGGAAATAGGCTATAAAATACTTTTATTATTCAACAAGCTGTATTGTGTGAACTAGTGAGAGGTTATTTCCTAATTGATAATGAACACATTAAAGAGTGCTACGCGAAAATGCAGGTTAACTCTTTATTTCCTAACAACGGCCGTTTGCAATTAATTTAAATGGTAAAAAATGAGTTACGGATGAACACTGAAAGGCTAGTTCTGAAAGATTGAAGAAACAGTTTACGTATAAACTGCTGCAGATTTTGTAAATCTTGTTATACGATAGGTCCCGAAGACGGAGAGAATTGTAATTTACAGGCAACCAGACCATGTGCACGTATAAACTGTTCAGAAAAACATGAAATATGGGACCATAAACCACCCGTTTACAGATGTTAATTTAAAACTAGAGAATTCATACTGAGAACTGGAAAGCTTCGCCGTTGCAAAATAATTATATTCACTGTTACAATAATTCTTCACAGGTCTTTGAAAATGTTGGCTTGAGATAGAAAATTATAAAATAAGATGCTGTGAAATAAACAAGTTATACATGCTACATAATCAGATGGAACATATAAGACACGTCAAAGCAAAGATTGGATGTTGAGTGCAATAATTTACCCCGATTTTGTTGAAGACAATTTTGCAGTGGAAAGTACCCGTACAGTAGCAAACGGTGATTCGGCTCTCTGATCGCCTGGATCGGCTGGATCGCCTGTTTTTGTTACATATCAGTGGTTGTGTTGATATCCCCATAGCGCGAAGAAGTCTCCACTTACAAATGGGAGGATACTTTTTCAAAATGATGTCTTTTCAAAATCCATGATGCTGAATAGAATTGGATCTACGCAGTCGTAAATGAATAGTTTATATTTCACTTAATTTATTTCATATAATGCATTAAAGCCGAGAGGAGTAGGTTTAATAACAAATTCAGTGTTTAATGCGCAAAGGTAGTGAAGTCTACCAATAATTTGTGCAAAAAATGAATGGGGAAGGAACAAAGAAGTTTGTTTCTAATAGGGACAAATCCTCGGGGTCGTCAAATCCTTGTTGGAGGGTATGGGTGTGGCTTTTGTCGTGTTTGGTGTTAGTGATTGTTTCCGTGGTGATATCAATGAGTATATGGACAATTGTGTCCAATCAACGGACTATGACGTTGTTACATGATCGACTAAGTGTTCTGGAAGGGGAAATTGAGCAAAGTAAACAAAACATTGATAAAGTTGTCGAAGAAAAAGTTAACATTGCATTGGACAAGGTACGTACTCAAAATTAAGACTTATTTAAGAAATATATAATCAATTCGTTTTTATTTATTATCAATGAAATTCTCATAAAAATAGCGTTTTTTTTCCATACGAAACTGTTCTTTTAAGGACTTAGAAATAAATACCACATTTCATTGTGCCGGACCTTTGAAAAAAAGGACACATTCTGGTAATAGGAAACCAGCGATGATTGATCGCATGAGTCATCCCTTTTGTAGATAAAACATGAAATATAAAAAAACCTGTTATAATTATGGTTCGAGTTCGATCAAATGTAAAGACTATATTGCACTTAACATAGTTCTCCGACAAGGAAAACATCGGAAACACTCACACCAGCAATTACAAAAATGACCGCCAAATGTAGCTGATGTATTTGGACCTGATATATAGGTAAACATGTATATATATATATATATATATTTATACAAATGTTTTTGAATTGATTAAATGCCTGTTTTATGTGGGAACATTCCATATATTTTTGCATAAATGCTGCCAAATGTGATTACAGCAATGATAACGTAAACTATCACAAAACTAATTATTATTCCAAATTGTTTCGACGTCATCTAAATGTTCCGCTAACTTCTTTTATAAAAATATGGGATCCAATAAACGTACGTTAAACCATTTTATCAGAAGAACATATGCCATTAGTCTCGGATTCCTCTTGATTATCTGTTAGATATTATATGAATCCATTTATTTCTATTAGTTCCAATAAATTCGTCGGCTAGTTGCCATCTTCACACACTACACATAAATTTCACATAAGTAATGACTGCATAGAAACACCTGCTACCGTGCTTTTTGATTCTAGTCAGTAACAGCTAGGAGGATCAAAATAATTAAAAATTTGGAACGAAATAAATAGGCGATTAACTCCATTGGATCTGATGCGACTCGTTCATTTTCTTCATTAGTTTACATTATTTTGCCATGAAAATGTCAAGGAAATGTATATAATAAAACTAACATAAATCTAAATTATATTCTTCGGGAGGTTCATATATTTTCCGCTCTGCTAACGTCACGTTGGAAACTGGGCAACTGATAGGGGTTCTCGTATTTCTCTAGTTACTCGGTCTATAGACAGGGTGCAATAGACGAACTCTTTTCTTTAACGCCGTTGGTAAACAGCCTTTATGTATTATAAAAGTATGAATGAAAGTATAAAGTTCGGATTTGTTTTCTCCATGTCTAGTAAAAATAATTAAGCATTTAACGACACACTATTAACTTACTCATCGCAAATGTTTTATCATAAGAAAACTACAAATAATCGGCAAAATTATTACAAAAAATTTACCTTTCGAATATAAAACACTAACAGTTGCATATGACAACTAGTTTTTACAATGCAGTGGAAACTTCATGGGAAAGCTCAGCAATGAAGCTGCTTTAACAGTGGAGCAATGTTCAAAACACCCAAGGCATCTCATACAATTAATAAAAGAATACGACACAGACAATTACCAGCTTAGATCAGTTAACATATTGCATTTTGGTTTGTTGTTGTTTTTCATTAAATTTACAGAAGTATCCTATAATGAATTTATATATTTATATAAACGCGGTTTTTGTGTACTGAACTTAAACATTTCACCTATGATTTGGTGTTACATTTGTCGGAAATACATTTTATAAAGTTGCCATTCTTTTTGCGTGTGTATTCCTTTGTTCTATTGT
This sequence comes from Mya arenaria, assembly GCF_026914265.1. NCBI lineage: Eukaryota > Metazoa > Mollusca > Bivalvia > Myida > Myidae > Mya > Mya arenaria. The sequence goes on from NC_069123.1 coordinate 67,686,850, forward strand.
AGTTTGTTAAGAAGGCATATTTCAAAATGATGGTTTATTATACAAATACGTACTCAGAATGAATTACTTTCATGCGTTAATTCATATTTTATATGATCTGTTTTTCACTAGCGCTTAGGTATGCTTACACGTGTGCATTTCTGTCGGCCTGCGCAGAGACATAATATAATAACATGATATCAAGTGTCTCTGGCCTGGGTAATTTAATCATCACGGAGAATACCATCCAAAATTTCATGAAACAGTTGCATAGACCTTGACTCATGTTAAAAAGGCAAACATATTGTCATGCATATAGAGGGCAAAATAGGAGAAATTTTGGAAGAATACTGGTAATGTTTCAGAATAATTCTTGATACTAGTTTTTTACTCGTCTAAAATTGCACACATAGCATACGGATTCACTGAAAAATATCGAAGGGAATATTTTTTTTAATGAAATTGATGGGTTGAAATGTGTAAATCTAACTTTTAGATGGCCGCCTTGACGTTTGATATAACAATGTAACTCGTATTTCTTATCGGCACTTTTGCAACGTTTGCATTACTTACCTTGTTGCATTTTAAAGTTCCACTCTTTTATTTGCTTTAAGATTTTTTATGCTGCATAATACTATTAAACCATACTACTCTTCTAGTACCATTCATTATTATAAATATTAAATCATAGTATTAGACTATGTGTTGGCATCTATATTTCAGCAGATATAAACATTCATGCCGTGCCAGAAACTTGTGTACGTTACATGTCATTACCGTTACATAAAAACACATGCCATCCGCGCAGGTTATGACTCTGAAATTGCCCGGTTATTAAATGATCTGGTACATTTTTCTAAGGTTTTATTGCCTCAATTTGAATTGATTCCATCGCGTTTGTAATGTTGAGGGCGTGCTCCTAATGTTGGTGTTAGTTCACAAAGTACATCCTCACGAAGGCAATTGAATATTCAAAGAACGCGCTAAAAATATGTTAAAATTCTCAAAACAATTGTGTAGGTTAAGTCAAAAACAGACTTCTGTGTTAATGTTTGAAGTGCACTATTCCAAGAAAAGAATAAATCAATCACGCACACTTTTCCTGCAAACACTTTGAAACTTGAATTTATTGCCATATGAATCCTATTAGAAGTCACGGAAAGTATTGCGAGGAGATCTAATATACGATAACAAAAATCCAAAAACTTTTTTTAAAATGGAAAAGGGTGTTTGAGAATCATGTATACTACTTGTTGAAATCATTTTAAAAACATTAGAAAATACTTTTCCAAAAATAAGTCATCATATTCAATGACATATATATCATTATATCGTAAACATTCCATAAAAAAGTGTTTTTGTTTTTTTCACTTTTATTAAGAAGGAATGCAATAAAGAGGAAGAAACTGACTAACATACAAACTTTATTATAACTTTAAACATGATAACATCATTTTTTGTTAAAGCCGAAAGGGTAACGTCTTAATTATTCAAGTGTACATTAAGAGGTCAATTCGAAAAATGTTTAGCTTTACTCAGAATTATAAAATTCTGATCGTCAAACAATAACGATTCTTTACTAGAGGACTTGACACAAACGGGAAAATGCGAGGTCCGCGCTTTTTAAAAAGAACATGTAGGATAAACGTTCAGTTTTCCTTATGCGTTCTCTCCAACATGTCTTAGTGTACAGTTTTTGTTGTTTTTCCAGCGATTAGAACAGCTACATGAGGAGAAGGGACGACGGAAGACGGAGAGGATTACCAGACAAGCGTGCTCCTGTCCACCAGGTACGTTGTTCTTAACAAGGGTAAAGTTGGTCCAGACCAAATTTGATAGTGTATATGTGTTTCACTTTTTTCCAAGGCATTTGGAAATTTTGCATGCTTTTAGAATTTTCTCGTTCAGAAAAACCGATCCCATGCAAGGAAAATACCTTTATGTAGAAATAAAATATGGCAATTCATAGTGATTTTTGTTCACCATGTGTCGGAATAACTGCAAAAATATCAAAATAAAAATATTTTCTACATGGAATTGGGACACAATAAGTTGGGGTCGGAATACCGGAAATAGTTTCCTTGTCGCCAATGATCGGATGTTATAAATACTAAAACCATGCTTAATACGCAAAATTCATGTCAGCCATGCAGACAAAATCATATGATTAAACGTGTTGATTAAATAGGCTTTGCTCTGACTTAAGTCTTACACTAATGTCTAACTAAAGGAAATTTTCTTCTTGTTAAACATTCTGAATCTATGAATAAATTCATAACCATCAGATTCAATATCATTGATATACCCCAGGGAATTTACACTGTATGCTCGGAACCAGACACCTCGTTAAAACATTTCTTAGATGTTTCTTGGCTGAGTGGTCTGGGTGCGTGGCTTATAAGTAGTTCTAAGAGGCCAAAGCGCACCTGGCCAGACCAGGTGACCTACAACTGCCCATGGTCTGGTGTGGGCAACCTGTTCATTGTCTCGAAATGCAATGAATCTTTACAATTGTTTAAACAAGTTACCACATCCTATTTCAGATGAACGGACTTTGCAAATACTGTGTGTAAAGCGTGCCACCTTAATAGATACTGATATACATATATACTTTAAATTGTAATATGTGTTAATGGTCTTCGCATAGACTAAACATATATAATCTATTTTTGTACTATTGGTAATATCACAAGTACCAAGTGACATTTGATCGAAGAGTTTTAGTTTGACAATTTGAACATATGCTTTTTATTCTTGAATATTCAATTCCTAATAACTAAGTTAATTGTGTTCCCATTAAACCAGATATCACTAAAATACAAGCGTGCATAACTTTCTGAGGTGAATTCTAGTTATTCGGTGATTTAAACACATGAAATGACTTTGAGAAATGGTTTAGATGAATGTATTATGGCTTTCTGTCATCGCCATTTGTTCCTGGTATAAGCATACTTTTGGCACGCCTGTATTGCGCAAGGGAAGTTTTGGCAATTTAACACAAGGAGATTTCACCATCCCTACACTGGCTTGTAGGAAACATCTGATGGAGGTGTACAATGTGAATACCAAAGTCGCACCGGGTCTTGGCAAAAGAGATGATCATCCATTACGTATAATACAATCTAATTTACACCGTTAACACTGTTTATCCATTTTATATAAGCGGATAATGGACCAGTGTGTCTTGTTTAGTACACACTAATTAAAAGAATGTGTTACAAATCATTTTTGCAGCAAGGTATCAGTACGAGACCGTAACGTATTTTACAAGATGCGCGGTACAATAACACGTGTTTTGGTGCAATTGATTCAGGCAATAATGTTGAACCTATTAAGTTTGAAAGTGGTTGACATATTTCAATAAATTCCATCACGAGAAAGTACCGAGTAAATTGAGCTATCTACATAAAACACGTGGAAATGAGGCTTCGAAGTGGGTCTGTCATGAGGTTATACATTCCACACTGAAGAAGCAGTTGGAGAACTAACGGAATGGTTTGTTTAATAACGATTCATTAGCAAAGATCACAATATGACAGAAAATTGACATGCAAAATATTCAGCTTTCCTCATAATGATAATGAGTGAATGAAAAACTAATGAAAGTGACATAAATGCAGAATTGAGGATAAACAAATGGCGCCATTCTACCAAGAATTCCTCGTTTGAATACTAAGATAAATGATGAATTGTCTTAATTCATACGTAGAATACCTTGAGATAATCGGCTATTGTATCCTTTGTGGAAATAGGTCTTCTATGGAATGAGAATAAATAGCAAAATTGTGCTTCATTTGTTATAGAGATTATTGTCTTTAACCGTAAATTACTGAGAGCACATAAATCATTTTACGAATTTATCTCCAGAAGTACACACATAGTGTAAATATATAAGATGAGTATGATTTCCAATCATGGGCCATGAAATGTATGACATGCCAATCACAATATATAAGTAATGTAGAAATCAAATCAACAAAGATTGTAATGCATATGAATCTTAAAACTGATTGTTCAAGCTTAAGTTGTCCAATGTTCTAAATATGTATGTATACTGTTATGATCTTCAGATTGGTTTCTGTAGAGTTATACATGCACATACTGTAAATGTACATACATGAACTCCTAATTTGGGTCATATATTTGAACGCATATATTTCGGTATACCTTCACGCTTCTAAACTATTAAATTAAAACGTTTAAGTGGTAATTTGGGCATAATCTAAGAGTGATTGCGCTCTTAGTCATGTGTTAGTTAATAACTGTTTACAGAATAAGTCGCTCTTACAACGATTCGTAATCCGGAACAAAATATTACCGCAATGTAGTGTGTGATGCTTAACCTTAGTAAGAAAACATGCCCTGGATTAGCTGGGCAGGTTCCATGTTGGTGTTAGCTTCCCTCGAACTTGTCCTCAAATAGCCCGTCAGACAGCACGTTATCCCGAGATAGTGGGGTTCATGCTGGTGCTTCAAACATGATAATTATGGCTGTTTTGAAAATGAGAGTGAAACTTGTTTGCATGGGGTTTTTTGTGTTCATTATTTCTTGTTAGAATAGTCTTTCTTTGTCATCGATTTATAAACCTGTACTTAGATTTTCTACACGAACTAGTATATTGCATTCGTAACATATTTAGTTTTATATAATACGATATTCATAACAAAATAGTATGCTTTAGACACTGAGATGTGTGTATTAAAAAGAAAAGTCTATTAATCCAAGCAAGCAGGTATATTTGAAAAGAGATATAATTTTTTATTCACTCTGGACAAAAATAAACAAAAAATGGTACAATCTATCATCGAGTTCTTATTAACAAGCGCGAGAAATGCCTGTTTAAGCTGCTATGAAAACTGTTGTTTATCCACCTGGCTGGTGGACCGTTCATTCATACCCAGAAACTGAGGTCTTCAGAGTTTTCTATGGACCAACTGTGCTAATTTGTCTTCATTAAATAAATTTGTTTCTGCTGGATCTGGCTTGCCATTTCCTATTATTCTAAATTGCTTTAGTTCGCAAACATGAAGACCAAGAGGTGCAATTCCGACCTAATCATTTTCCCGAAGATAAATTTATCATGCAGTTGATAAGCCCTGGAGAAATATTTAGCATAAAGGCCATAAACTTAAATGATATTTGATTATTCTATCTTCCTCTAACAAGGTTTCCTCCAAAGATTTATGTTATTGTGTTTATGTTATCTTTAATTTCAATATAAATTTGCGATACAATACTGAAGAATTTATAAATCATAATATAGATACCTCATTATAGTAAACTAGGATTGCGTAACATTGTCTGGCCCAGTAGGAAAAAGAGTATTCATCGGAGCATTGCTCCGTCAGGATTCATTAATTGAAAGATTATTCACCAGACTAAAGCTTCTTATCGACAAAAGCATTGGGGTATTGTACGCGGGCGCCTTGTTTCTATATTTTCCGTTCTGCTGATCCCCCAGCAACAACTGAAGCACCCCATCTATAATATAAGTACATTATACGTTCATTCAAGGTCTGAATATATACATGCAATACGCTGTCTGTATCTTGTCGTTGAATAATAATAATAGTAGTATGAGGGAATTCGACGACCTTGTCCTTTTCTGATTTCATGTTGTTGTCGGCTCTAATAGTTGTATCCTTTCTTAATTAATTAATGCAATGTTGGGGTAAGTGAGGAGTTGGATACTCGAAAACCGACCAAGTGCTATCTCTTAAATGCCTTGCAGATTTCATTGAACGTTTCTTAGCAGTTACTCAATCTCTTGAGCTCCATGCTAATCTGACTAAACGTTTCGAGGCGGTTAAACCCCGTTACTTGAACGCCTTGCTGGTTTCACTGAGCTCAATGCTGGTTTCAGTGAACGTTTCAAGGTCGCTTAACCCCATATCTTGAACTCCTTGCTTTTTTCACTGAACGTGCCATGGCGATTACACATCCATTGAACTACTTGCAGGTTTAACTGACCGTGCCAAGGCGACTTAACCCAATATATTTAACTCCTTGCTTGTTTAACTTAACTCTCCGGTGGTTTCACTGATCGTTCGAGCGCGGTTTAACCTATCCCTTGAACTTCTTGCTGGTTTCATTGAACGTTCCAACGCGGTTAAACCCAAGCCTTTGACCACCTTGATGGTTTTACTGAACGTTTAGGGGCAATGTAACCCCGTCCCTTGATCAGATTGCTGAGTCCACTGATCGTACTGATGCGGGTAAGCCCCGTCCCCTGAACTCCATGCTGGTTTCACTGAACATTCCAATGCCGTTTTACCTATTCCTTCATCTCATTGCTGGTGTCAACTAACGTACCAGACGGTTCAAATCATGTACCGAATGCCTTGCTGGCTTCACAGAACGTGCAAAGGCGGTTTCACCCTTCCGTTCAACACCTTGCTGGTCACTCTGAACATTCCGATGCGGTTTTACCCATCCTTTGATCTCCTTACTGGTTTTACTGAACGCTCCAAGGCGGTTTTACCCATCCTTTGATCTCCTTACTGGTTTTACTGAACGCTCCAAGGCGGTTTTACCAATTACTTGAACGCCTTGCTGATCTACTGAACGTCCCTCGGCGGTTAATCCTATCCCTTGATCTCATTGCTGGTTTAACTGAACGTTCATAGGCGGTTAATATTATCCCTTGATCTCATTGCTGGTTTAACTGAACGTTCATAGGCGGTTAAACCCCATCCATTGAACCCCTTTCTGGTTCCACTGAAACCATCCTATGTGTCTACTACATGTGTTCATTGTCTCTAAACAAAATCTTCGTTTGTTTCGTTTGTAGGATCTTGGTTTGGGCATATTGAAGGATAAGGTTCACGCACTCGTATTTTCAATAAAAGAGAAAAAACAATAGTATAGTATTGCATGTGCTTCGGTAAACTGGAATGGCACATTTAAATGTAAAATCATGCGATTAATAACGATGTTTTGGTGCCATAATATTAACGTACAATACATTAATTTAACCTTTATATTATTATCAGTTAGAAACAAAATTAATAAAGATGTTATCAAACACTAACTGTAGTGATATTAGACTCAATACTCACACTAAAGGCATCCAGAAGACCGTCTCCGTGGCCTAGTGGTTAAGGCATCCGCTGGGTTCGATCCCAGGCCGCGTCATACCGAAAGACGTTAAAAGTTGGTACAAGTAGCTCCCTTGCCTGGCGCTGGGCATTTAAAGGGTAGTGCTTGGAAAAATGGTGTACTCAGTACATGGTCAACCCAGGTAAGTTGTATCCCGTGTATCGGTGTTTTACACCGAGCACGTTAAAGAACCAAGAGGTCTATTCGCAAAGAGCTAGGGTTCGCACCCGGATCACTAGTCTTGTATCTCACTTTGTTTCTTAAAGTTGCTGTCACTTCTATCTCATATCACTTATGGCATTTAAAACACAATTTAAGTCGTGATGGCATCACGGCGGAGTCAAGCCATAATGTAGCCAATGGGCGCGGGCAGACCTTGATAAACTCAAATAAACAAAAAAACAATAAAGGCATCCATACCAGAGCACGTCCGTGTTTGTACAGAACGCTGAAATCGGAGTCGTGTTTTTATATTTTCTTCTATAACTAATGAGGCACTTTTGAATAAACCTTGACTAAAAGAAATGTATAATTTAAATAAAATCATATTCGAAAAAGAGTCAATAAATGTTTGTTATTTTTCTTTTACACTTGTATAGGTAAATTAAGTATTGATTAAAAATAACCTTAATTCTAAATACATTAAAACCTTCTGAAGTACGTACACAATAGTATATGATATTTTAATGATTGATACCCAACATCGGTTGATTTTTGTTCACCTGTTGAATGTATTTCCCAATGAACAACGCTCATTCACCTATAAAGCATGAAATGTTAGAGGAAATTTTAGAAAACATATAAATCGTAGTAAACTGCGCCAGACGTCAGTTCAAATTTGCAAACAAGTTTAGAGCATCTGAAATATCTTTTGCAGGAAGTTTTTTATTGTTTACACAGTCTGAGAGGATGTTACCTACCCCAGGGTCATATTGCGCAGGCGCGGAAGAACGATCACACGCATTCCAATCTGGTATTATCACAGGGCCTGTCTTGACAACCATAATTTATTGGTCTCGTCAATAAGCACATTCAATCACTTTGATAGCAACGAAAGAATTAACGGTTTTAGAATTGAAACTGGGATATTGCCATAGACCTACAGCTAGTTAATACAAATTGTTTATTTAGCTGAATCTGTGATGTCAGTACGTAATGATAAAAAATCATGGAAGCTACAATTTATATACACTTTTTCATTTAAAACCAAGTTCATGGACCATTGGCCATTGTTATACATTTGACCATCGCCATTTGCGATATGTCGAGTGTTAAAATGAATATGACTTGATGACACATGAGAACAAAGTATTTTTCCCTTTAAAATGTAAATTTAGGGGAATTAGACCTTAAACTTAATATCAATATATTACCGCACATGACAAAAACTGTAATTGTGAATTATTGAGCAATGATATGCATTTAATCCAAACATTGAAGTACTAAAGTCAGTTTATTTGAATCAAACTAAACCTCAAGGATAAACCCAAAAACAAAACAACTTAACTTTGATCTACTTAAATCATACAAAGAGAACATGGCAAAGACTTAAAACAACTATAAAAGCAACAAATAATAATAGTAATAAAAATGACAATTGGTTTTAATGTTTTATGATTATGATAATGATGACATCGCAACTCGAACATATTTCAGTATTAAACTGTTATTTTTGATTGAAAAACTTGGGTGGTAAATCACTTTTGTGTTAATAAAAATTGGCATAAGTTTTGATTTAAAGAACATTTAATAAGGAACGATAAAGCCAAGTGATATTATGTGTTTTCTATAGCCGTCTCTCACTTGTTTTATCGTTTATATGCTCAATTTATGGCATGTTACTGTGTTTTATGGCGGGGAAACGTAGAGTGTATTGGCAGGGGTTGATCTGTGAATGCCGAGATAATTTGAAACAAGTCGTTCACATGAACGTACAATGTGTTCTTTTATTGAAGCCTTACTCTTGCATATGGTACAAATTATGGTTTCTCGACTATTGCATCAATAACAACTTTCGTTTTGTTAAATGGTTAGATGCATACTTCAAATATACGCAGTCATATGCAAATGTTGCAAAATGTCTTGATATGCATTTGATGTTGAACCTGGAGCAGAACAGCAAAGAAATATGTATACAATAAATCTAATCGGAATTGGTGCTAATGAAATTTGTAAAGACGATCATGACTTCAAAGTTGTTTCGAACGTGTAAGTTAAGGTAAATGAGCAACATAGTTTGATAATATGTTGGTACCATTGTCGTCGAACGGTTTGAGCTTGGACACCAGAAATTCATCCTTACCATCCTTACCATCAGTGGTTAGTACAGTTTGGCGGCCGAAAACCAGTTTAACTAAAAAATAAATCCACATACTCCACTGACCGTTTCAATCCAGTAACCTTTCTATTTGTTAAAGCGGTTAAATTACCACAATAAGTATGTAGTAACCATGATATTGTAATGCATGTGTAGTCTGTTTTGTTTTGTGTAGAGTTTTTTTAGGACACAACCTTGTGACTCTACACAGGGTCGTTTTAGAGTTTGACGTCTGGTGTTACCCCTGTAGTACCTATTCTATTATCTGCTCTGTTGTTTTGTTCGATTTAGCTTTTAGATTTAGTTTTGAAAATGTCACATTAATCTGTAAAACGAGTCTACTTAAATTCTTTATTGTCCTTTCAAACTGTTTTGGGTTTTTTTCTTGTTTATGTAATAAAGTTATAGAAAAGAAAACTAAATCTAGAATTCAGAGTTATTGAGAAAAACTACATAATATGATATTTAGATATTGTCTCTAAAATAACAAGTTTCGCTAGCTTTCAAAGTAATCATTAACTTAATCATAAACATATTGTGTAACATTTTTTCTTGTAAATTTATCAATATCAGATGTACTGTTTTGCTAATTTACCTTCACTTCCGGTGTTCTTTGGTCTTCCATGTCACGGATGCTTAAGATGGTAAAAGCACTTGATATACCTGGCAGAATTCGACTGACAGATTGATGTTGGTTTCACGCATGTTTTCCCGCCTTAAGTATCCATTCCCCTCTGTAAAGAGTTTGTTTATATTTTGTTACAGAAAACTAAGAAAACTTAATTCTAATCGACTTAGCAGAACTAGTTGAATGGATTGCCAATCTGCTCTTTCCGAATGGATGAGTAGTTTTGTCAGAATGTTGTATCAACAATTTATGTAGAAATAACATTTGTTCTTCCTACAAATCATAAACTCATTAGAGTCTTTCATTGGCATGTGGTAATAAGGTATATCGCCGTATGTTAAAACTAGGTGCACATTACCGTATGTTACGGTGTGTTTAGATGGGTTGTTTAATTACTGAAGCACCATCTTGTCTTCCCTGCTCTGTTTGCATCCACCTTTTTGTTTCTACCATATCAGTTACTATAAACTGAAGAGGGTTAAATTATTTAACCATTTAAGTATTGAAGAAATCGACATGAACATTGGTAACTGTTGATCAACTTTTTATAACATACAATTCCCAGTTAAAAAGACATAACTTTATATAATATGGATTATAATAATGACAGAGACGTTTCCTCTGACAGGTGAAGAATTTAATATTAATAGGAATGTGCACCGTAACCAATATCTCGCATCTACAGAACCAGATTTCTTAGACCAGCTGTTTCATGGTTTTCACTGCATGTTAAACGCTAGCTTTGCACATATCAAAATTCAATTAACATGATGCCAGATTGCTATTAAATGTGCTAGACTTGTCAAGTAATCTTGCGCGGATATTGTATTTCTCGTATATTTCTAATCGCTTCTAAAGTTACGTGTTCAGTACCTAAATCCTTTGTCATACTTTCAATCCGCTTTTGACCAACACAATAGTACTTTTTCATTGTATATAACTAGGTATTTATATAAAAAAGCACACAAACGCGTTTTGTATTTTTAAAAACTTTCTTTATGTAAACTTTACGCCTTCATCCGTAGATGAATAAACACTCATGAAAAGAAAGTGAAGTTAACGTCATACACTGCTGAGTGACGGCAAGTCATTTTTTTAATATTACTAGGTCAAACAGGATTACTAAACATGTACACATCTGCAACTGAGACTGTTTTGATTAACTAAGAAGGTTTTTTTTTTTGTCCAATAAAATAAAAAAAATTGTATCTCGATTTTTTGGGGGAGCAAAATGGCATTTTGCTATCATAGCAAAAAGTCAGACATCCAAATAACAGCTGTCTAAATGTTAATGTTTTTGTTATATACCCGTTTGTTTCAGGGTTACTCTATCTATTGATGAACTGGCTATCTAAGCGTGATATCTGTAAGATAAGGCAAAAAAAAAGCCAGATTCCTCCAAGATGGACTACAAACCTGTAAACTGCCATGTTCCTTGATATGTTCAACATTAAACCTATATTTTCATAGTGCCCTATTGACAGTTTAATTTGTCTGGAAAATCGTTTGGTCAGATACAAGTGGAACACAAGCTTTTAATAGATTTACGTTTTTTTCGATTTCGGAGATTAGATTTTTATACTGCGTGTGTTTTAAGTTTTATTGCTTAAACTCCTCTGAAATCAATGGTCCTATAAGTGACATTATTAAAACTTTGTGTTTTGCAATAACCATGACATCAGTTAACATTCTGTGATTAGCTTGCAATGGGGATGTGTACTTGTATAATGAATAATATAAGTAATGAAGATATACGCAATCTCCCAGTGGCCTGGGTCACTGCTCATGGAGTGATATCGTTATCTTGCCGCTGGCAATCTTTGGTAATGTTCTGATAATTTGTATGACACACACTATCATGGAGCTCACGTGCTTACACAATTTGTTAATTTAAATGGTCTGTGAATAAAAAAGACATGGCTAGACAGTTATATTGGGAATGCACTAGGAAGACATAGAAATAGTTTGCCACTCAAATGCTCGTAGTTATGACACCAGAGATAATATAACGCTAGATATAAAGGATATAAAGGGGTTGAGTTTGTTGTGGCGTATCACGTCATTTCATGTCACGTTCGGTCGAGTCACGTCACGAATATATTTTGTGGCACGTAGCTCCTAAACTATTGCACCTAAGTTCACGGACCTTCTTAGGAATGATGGTTTACATAAATGAAGACCTGGCATATTTTTTATTGCACGCAGTCTAACGAGAGTAGTTGCCATTGAATTAATAAAAACTGATCTTGCGTCACATGATTCTCCAAAATTAGTACACCTACACTCATGAAACATAACGAACTATTTGTCACCATGGACAGTGTGCATAAATTTCACACGGTCCAACCATAGTTATGGCACTTGACTTAATAAAAACAATGACTGTACTATATGTCGCTCGATTCTCAAAACGTAATGCACCTACACGTATGTACCTTCATCGGAATTTCTGTCGGTATGGGTAGTTGCGCACGGGTACACGTTTGACATTCCCTCTGTCCAATAATTGTTCTTAACGTAGTAAACATGGTCTTACAAATCTTGTGTGTCGTATATACCTCTAAAATATTGCAAATACTCACATGAAACTTGACAAGCATATTGAGTCAGTTGTATGATGCAAATGTTCATGTTTGTTCTAAAACACGACATTTTGGGCATTTCTGCTTCCTGTGGCATTCATTATATCTGTGATAACCCTAGTTTAATTTTGTGGTATATACTTGTCGTTCTGGCATGGTGTCAAAGGAAAACAGTTGCTGGTTCATACAGTCGACACATTATTTATATTTTCAGGGCCTCAGGGACCGAAGGGCGACAAGGGTGAAACGGTCTGTATGTTTTTAAATTATCACCTTAAGAGAAAAAGTGAGAAAAACTGAAATCAGTAAACATGAAATGTTTTACCAATATGAGTGGTCGATTAAAAAAAACACAGGTTTCGCATTATCTGAAAAATATGTGCATTTTATCCTCCGAACAAGATATAAATTATTGTGTGGACCATAATCTATGAGATCTTAACTGCAGAATGCTGAAAATTTCCATCAAATTGCAATACATTTATGAAGTTACCTGATTATTGACAACAACATAGGGAAGACTGACAAATGTGTGCGACAATTGTTCATGTTTGTTGCATGTGTCTTGGTTTTTATTCAATGTCTCGTTGTTTATTCGAAATGCTTGTTTGCAGGGCCTTCGTGGAGACAATGGATATCCGGTAGTCAGACGCTTTACATACATGTAGTATATAACCAGAAATGCTTATGTCAATAAAAATACCAAGTTTATTCAACTATGCTTCCAACATACATAATATATATATTAATATTTATACGATGTATGTCGCAAATTATGGTTCTTGTGTGATCGTAGATAGGGTAAGGAATCACGTGTCGTATTTTTATGATGCAATCCATCTCAAGGAATGTTTAAGGCTGCACCAATCTACAAACTTTTGGCGAAGGTTTGCATCACTGTTTTACAAGAAAATCTTATATTTCACACGTGTAGAAGCAGAAAATAGCATAGTCTTTTAAAGGCTAAGATATATTTTCATATATTTTCTGTAAAAAAAAAGTTATTTAGAAATTAACTTCACTCACTTGTTTGTTTACATCGATGGTGACCCGTGGTGACTTATGAGAGAACCCATTTAAGTCACGTGATTCCTCACCCTGTACAAGCTACTTTTATTATTAATATGTGTCGAGACAACGTACGCGAGTTTCAGGGATCCGGTTTTAACCCATATGCTTCTAACGTTGATTTTTTCGTACGCCCTTTGCTTGTTCATTTGTGTGTTATGTTTGTATAGAGTTGGTGCAGCTATTTTTATGGATGAAATTGTAATATAAAAAAAAACATGCATGTTACAACTTTAGAAATATAATTTGATATCAATATATTTTAACTAGACATCGCACTTTTGTTTTCTAGAATATGAAAATCTAGACCGCTTGTTCCAACGTCAAAATCGACCCGCATGCCTGCGTATGTCAGCTTTGAATATTGAAATTGTAGGTGTTTTCGAAATTGCAGGGTACATCAACAAAAGGGGAAAGGGGCTACCCTGGCTTTCCGGTCAGTCTCTTAGATATTAAAGATCGAGAATGTCCTTATTTTTCTTAATAGTAACACTTTTCAACGTCACGATTACGCATGCTGCCTCGTTTGTTCTTCATACGTTTGGGGAGGACGTAAAACATTAACACGTATGAATCACCTTTACAATGATGTGTCAGAATGTCACTTGCAAGGAGCAATAGATTATGTATATAACCAACTTAACATATTAAAACCTCATATACATGTAGCGACGTATGTTTTATGTATTTAGTATATTGTATATTAGCATTTACTATTATTTTCTACAACTTATGCAAATGAATCTCCTTTTCATGAATCAATGTATAAATGGACGTTAAAGATATTGTAAAGAATTGCAAAGCTTACAAAACCTTTTCATTGTATACCGAATTTCAACCCAGTACAAAAGCATGTTTAACATGGTCCATCTCCTGTAACATGGTCCATCTCCAGTAACATGGTCCATCTCCTGTAACATGGTCCATCTCCTGTAACATGGTCCATTTCCAGTATTTGTCCTCTACCAAGATGCCTTCATTCGAAATGATTTATCCACAAATGACATGCAAATGCTTTGCATGGACTATTAACCAGCTCTACTTTTATACATTTAGTTTAACCTTTCATAAATCATTAAATGTCTAGCATGTCTTGTGTAACATGCTGATATGATACGAATGCTTGCGCAGACGTTGCGTGCACAGTAAGATGCATGCGTATAATAATATGTATACCAAATTTTCAAAATGTAAGTGTTTATATTTTGACATGTCGTGTTCAAGTATAGAAATCAGTTCGCCTATAGATGAAAACTCTTTCAGTTCTAAACTGTTCTGCTCGTTTGATTTAACGTCGCTTATTGTGTTCTGTTTCGTATTAATTTTATAACTGTTTTATGTTAACTTAATTCTTACTTTTATAGTTTTCGAATGCTAATTCCCTTTAAGTTCAATTAATTTTCAAAATATTTTATTTTGCTTCCAGAAAATCTTTTAAAGCATTTTTTTAGAAAAGCATGAGCTTAGTATTTATGTTAAATGTGTTACATTTTATTTAAATGAAATACAAGAAAATACAGCATTAGCTAAAACGTGTTTTGTTTGAATTTCAGGGTCCAATGGGTTTTGACGGTCAAATGGTAATAACAGTTTTTGGAGGCTTTATTCAAATACTTATGTTGTCGCTGAGGTTTACAGACGAAGAAGTAATGATCATGAAGATATTACTAATCTAATGTTTAAACAGTGGGACAACCTCGTTAGTTATTTTATGAAATTTTTTAAGCTCGTTTCATAAAATATATTTGTCTGCAGGTTGACCTATATCTCACTGGTGTTTTAATTTTAGGGTATGGTTGGTCCAAAGGGCTCCAAAGGAGACATGGTAAATATAATTCTTTTCACCTTTTTGGAAAAAAATATTCTCCTTATTGTTATTTCTATGAATTGCTATATAGTACACAGATACTAATAAGAGTTGCTTTTCTCACTCTCACCATTTCATAAACATGTAAGGCACCAACACATTCCGATAATGGGCTAATATTAAGCACGTATAACGTATATCATATATTATATAGTTGCTGTTACTACCGTATTAAGCCAAACAAAAAAGAGAGTCAGACTATACTGCGCTGAAATATACTGATGCGTTTTTGTGTGACCGTGAGGCAGACATTACTAAGATGGCATAGACTGATGCGTATTTTTGTGGATGTGAGGCTATCCTCACTGAGTTGGCAAAGACTGATGCGTATATTTGTGGGTGGGTGGTTATCCTAGCTGTTGTGGCAAAGACTGGTGCGGACGTTTGTGACTGTGTGGTATTTCGAACTCAAGTGGCATAGAATGATGCGTACTTTTGTGGCTATGAGGCAATTCTTACTGAGGTGGCATAGATTTATGCGATTTTTTTATGGCAGTGAGGCAATCCTAACCGATATGGTATTGACTGGTGCGTATTATCGAATGTGAGGCTATGTTTACTGAGGTGGCATAGGCTGATACGAATATGGTGATTGTAAGGCAATCCTGACTGAGGTGGCATAGACTGATGCGTATTTTGGTGGCTGTGCGGCAGTCCTAACTGGTGTGGCATAGACTGATGCGTATTTTATGTATGTTAGGCAGTCCTTACTATTGTGGCATTGGCATGAGTATTTGGTTGGCTGTGCGGGAGTTCTAACTGAGGTGGGATAGACTAATGCATTCTCCTTGTGACTGTGCTGTAGTCTTATTCTTATATGATATACCTTTCAGGGAGACAAAGGGCAAAAAGGAACAAAAGGGGACGACGGTTTTCCGGGCTTCGACGGCGTGGGAGAAAAGGTAATTATAGTAATTTTGTTTTGGATCTTGACTATTCCGGCCTACACATATTCATTTTGTTAAAACAAATAGTCTAATATCGTTTTTTAATCAAAGTCAATGTTTTGTTAGCATAATCATTTGGAACATTGCAAAAACACACACAAACAAAACAGATGACATGAATGACGACATAATTTGAGTGAAATATAAATATGAAATAAATATGGAATCATTTTCTCTACTTTTTTTGTAGATGAAATTTAACTTTAATAAACAGATTAACTAAATTTGTATATAAATAAATGCGATAACAAACACACCACAAACGAACTGGATCATACATTTCCGAATCCAGTATGTTTTAAGTATATCTGGATCTTACAATGGCCCATCACTTATTGTGTAGATGTTTCCAATTGAAATGTTTGTCTCCGTCTTCTGAGCTCTGAGTTACATTTTGTTTGTGCACTATGCTACACGACCTAACACAACTAATGCTATCACTAGGGTCGATGTACATAGTAGGCTAGAGCGTCTTTAAACCAAACGTACATCCCACAATGCTTATCTCGAATAATGTTAAAAAACAACCTTATTTTTTAAATGACTATTCCCCGATAATTAATGAACACTTCCCATTTATTTTATCAAAGCACGGTAAAACTATTCAATTGCTAAAACACAAAGGATAATATTAATATGTTATGATTTAAAACCGCAACTGAAATACATATCTGCTTCACAGTCGGGCTCTAAGAGGTCAATAAGGCTGGATAGTGACCGTAACAAGTATGACCTGGTCAACCTGAAGGATTCCAACTTTGAAGTTATCACCATCAAGGTCAATGAATGCTTTGGGCATGACTGCAATTATGGCTTGATAGAGTTATGCACGCAACTCGGTTGGATGTTATAGATCTTTTTTGACATTTCTTTCTGCAGGTGTAATTTTTTCGTTTGCCACTCCACATACTTTTTTGTACAGAACTATAGTATTAATTAATGTAAATTCGTTTTCTTTTTTTGGAAATAATGACTGCTCATACAAATTTTTATACTCAAAGTGATAACATATGCATGTAAAAACAAGAATAAGTATCCATAAAATACAAAACATATCGAGCATATGCAAACTCAGGGTGTTAAAGCATGTACCCATACTTATCTACAGTAAGGTATTTTGTAATAGCATTCTCAAATTCGCACGTATCATGTTAAAAGTAATATTTGGATTGTTGAATCATAAAGCATTTTAACAGGAGCAGCCTTTTGACTTGTCGCTTCCCTCAAGAAAGTGCACAGCCGAACGTATACTTGAGCAGCATGCACTGGATCAATGTATTATGGACGAGCTGTGGTTGTTCGAGTTTAGTTTTGCATGTTTTTGACTGTACATTTTATTTGATTATGCATGTTGTTTGTCCCAAGGGTGAGCGCGGACCCAAGGGGCTACCAGGAGGATTGGGATCAGAGTGGGACGATTCCAAAATAAACACACTCAAGGTCATGCATGTTCTATGCCTGTTATTATTTTAAGTGTGATTTATTTTGTAACATATCGTGCATAGCTTACTCAGTCATTTAACTGTACCGAAAATATACAGCTTAATAAAACTAAGTTTGATTTACACGATTTAGGACTTTTTTTAGCATTATCGTTCTTATAATTCAAAGTACATGGTTATATATGCGAAAACAGTTTTAGCTCAAGTCCGTTCACTCATGCAGTGTTAGTATATGTTTATACCTTTAAATTGTACAACATTTATATATAACAAAGTGTTTGTTGTTTATTTCCATTAGGGTGAACCGGGGCAACCGGGCAAGCCTGGACCCCCAGGTCCTACTGGTCCCCAGGGCGAAACTGGACTTCCGGGTTTCGACGGGGTCCCCGGCGAAATAGGGCCACAGGGACCACAGGTAAGACGGGTCCCTTCTAAAGTTCGACAAGCCAAGAACAAACCATTTCGTTTCGAATTATGTTGTTGTTCAATTCCATCGCGGAATACATGCTCTTAAAACATTAACCTATTTCAGCGAAGCGCGTTTATCGCCAGTGTTCCTATTTAATAGCTATTCATACGCGTATAATATATAGCATAAGTCTGTTTTCCATTTCAGGGACCCGAAGGACCACAAGGGCCACCGGTATGTAATATGCATCTTTGTGATTATAATAAATATAATAACGCAGAAATGCTTATGCACGATATTTTTATTGATTAATAATGAGGTGATCACAATGATGCCACATTCACATTATTGATTGTTTTTAAGCATTGGTTCTTGTGTTACAGGGTCGGGATGGTCGCCCGGGAGATTCGGTAAGTTTTATTGACGTTTTTTATACTCATGCTTAAATTAAATAGAAAATACATCCTATAAAGCTTTAAAGGGGCCTTTTCATCCATTTTATGTTGGAAGCGATTTTTTTCTAATTTTGTTAAAATTTAGTCATTTTGCTATTTTCTATGAACAAACACCTAACAGCACTTGGCAGATATTCATTTTGAACATAACTTAAAAAGTACAACCAAGCTTAAAAGAAGTCAATTTCCAATAACGTTGCTTACACCTTTGGGCAAAAAGAGCATATTTTGTCAGAGATACAATTCAGCTCTGTTTGGAACAGTTGGTGATGTTTTATCATTGGAACAAGCATTTTCGTCACGTTTCACAATACTTTATTTTTTTCTGATGTAAGAATAAAAGAAAGAAACAAACAGTTTAACTGTCAAATTGGAATGCACACATGTTTTCATGCATGTAAAAAATATAACATTATTACAGCATGTTTCCGTCCGTTGATTTACAACGTATTTGTTTGAATTTGACCCTCCTGCATGACAGGCATGTGTATAGCTAATTGATATTTTGTCACATTTGAATCTTGATTATATGATTCGAGTGCGTCATTCTTTGTCAAGAAATTACCACATTACATAACTTGTCCTTCCCTTTTTTTCATTCAGACATGATTTACGTTATCCGACTTTTTCTTCAAACGTTATACTGCTTCATCTTTTAATTTAATAGCCGTGTCCCGTTTTTTTCTGTGTATCCGTAACTCTCTTGTCTCTTTTCTTCGCATTCGGGACTAAAACTCTCTCCCTTTTCTATCTTTGAATTCGGAACCCTGTTCTTTCTCACACTTTGAATCCGGAATACTCCCTCGTTTTACTTTCGAATCTCTGTCTCGTTTTACCTTTGAATCAGGAACTTTGTTCTGTTTCATCGTTGCATTTGGAATACTCCCTTTTTAACATTTTAATCAGGAACTTTGTTCTATTTCATCTTTGCATTTGGAATACTCCCCTGTTGAACCTTTGAACCCGGAACTCTGTTATGTGTCATCTCCTAATATGGAATACTCCCCCGTTTTAAATTTGAATCCGTGTCTCACCGTCCTTTTTATCTATAAATCCGGATTAAATTTTCAAATTCATCTTCGTAATTCGATTACTTTATCCTCGTTTACCATCGAACCTTGATTACCGAAAAGTTTTTTGTTTTTTTTTAATTTCATTTAATTCTTGAATATGCGATAGCCTTCTTTCAATGTATGGATTATTGATAACGTTATTACACTGCTTTACCGTTTCATTGCAGTGTAACCAACTTATTCTGACTTTGGCCATTTTGCCGTGTTCCTTTAACAATACCAAACTACATGTATATATTTACAGCTATTGAATTTGTTCTTGCTCTTTCCATTGTACGATTCCAATCTTGATATGGTATGTATGATATGTTCTGCTTCCCTTTCACTGCTACATCAGATTTAGATGAGGTATTTATCTGAATCAACTTTAAAAGAGGATAACCTTATTGGCATAACGTTATGTTGCCTTTAAATAGGGCGAGCCTGGATTGCCAGGACTGCCTGGCAGTGGTGCTAGCACTTCCCTGGTAAATGGCCGGCCTCCCACTATAGCAGACCTGAACCCCAATATCCCTGCAGGGTTTATTGTGGGTCCTCCTGGTCCTAGAGGTCCCCGCGGAAAGCCGGTGAGGAGGAAACATATTCCTGTTGCGCTGTGTCCCTTTTCCTAACATTTGTTGCAGTCACCGAACCCCAATTACATTGCCAATAGCAATTCATTTTATGTTTTGTCTATTTGAAATATATTGTTGTGGGAACGGATTGTTCGAAACCTTTTTAAATTCGCTTTTGGCACTTTGTCATAACAATTATTAGGGTTGCTGACTGCAACATCAAACCTTAAAAGTGACTGCAGCAAGTGTTCAATTGTTACAATGAATCCGCATGACCTATTTTCTGTTAAATCAACAGTCCGGCGGAGAAAAGAAACGCCGCCGTTGTCGTTTGGAGGTGATACCAAGAACAGAGCACAAATCTCGAAAGTCAGAGTCTGATCTTGATGAAGGCGTTGGATTGGATAATGGTGAGATAATTGAGGAAGATGAAGAAAGACCGGGTGGCATTGAACATATTGAAGTACCCGATCAACCAGTTGTACCAGACGCATTGGAATCAGTCCCAAGTCAGCCGTTAGTCAAGAGAAATCGACGTAAGAACAATGAAAGAAAGAAGAGGAAAAAGAAAAATAAGAAGTCAAAGGAATGTGAAGACCAGGAGGACTTGGACTCGCTTTACAGCAGAATCAGACGAGAAGTAGCAACGAAAGACGAAATGGCATCGCTGTATGATAGAGTGAAAAGAGAACTTGTTGTGCCTGAAGTTGTCATTGGACCGAGGGTATATAGACTTTAGCTGTGACCATAATAGTGTAGAAGAACAGCTTTGGTGGCGGAATAGCTGCAGTCACTTTTATACAGACATGTGCGCCTACTTAACGTTTAATTACGCTTGTCTTCTAATTTCCCAGACTCAGTATGCTTTACTAAAACTTGCAGCTTCAGCTTACTTTTATGTCACGTGGGTGGACGGTTTTATAGAAAAAAAAAACATGATTTAGAATATTGCTTATTTAAAGGATATAAACAAGCGCGTAATGCTTCAAAGGGACAACTCGCATCACACATCAGCATTTCCTACAGTGTAAATTGCATGAAACCAACCCAAACTAATTTAATACAGAATATTTAATATAACCATGTATTATATATTGGCTTGTACTGGACCTTTTCAACTGCTGTATTAGGGACCCGAAGGGGAAATAGGTCTGCCAGGATCTGAAGGGCCGCCGGGACCGACAGGACCAATGGGAGAGATCGGGCCGAAGGGCGTGCGAGGGAAACGGGGAAAGCGCGGTAAGAAGGTAAACTCTAGACTGGAAAATAATCTAAACACAAAAAAATATAAATATAAGTAGTATATTAGTTCTTGATCCAACTGTGCTTAATGTTAAAGTAATTTGGGCCCAAAACACCATTGATATGAATTATGTGTTAATATTAGTTCAGAAGTGACAGTGCTGTACGTTTAATCCGACGGCATAATTAGTTATCTCTCGAATTTCAAATTAAACCGAAAAAGCTTGATCGAAACGAATGTATACATTTGCACGAATATAACCGTATCATTTTAACACAGGGGAAATGCAAGAAGCTTAAAGGACCCCAAGGCGACCCTGGTCCGAAGGGGCCTAAAGGAGAATACGGTCCGCCAGGGCCTGAGGTATATGAGTTTTGTTTATGTTCCTCCTTTATACACAACCATGTATTATATAGTCTAGTATGGAAATGTTTTAAAATATTCGAGTGTTGAAACAACATGTGTGCATTCTCCTTATGTGTTTGATAAGCATGCTTCCGTTTCCTGTTTGATGCATGCCATGTATTCCGTCAACGCACAGTTCTTTGAACTTACAGGCAATCAATTTCAGTGCATGCTTTTAAGTATCATTTGATAACAATGGCGGACGTTGAATTGTCACAAAAGCCACTTGCACCCACTTCCTCCTAGATGGTACACACCATCGTCTAAATCTGGGAATTGAATAACTGTTTTCACCGTAAAATAACTCTATCGCACTGTATTGCGCATTGTTTGCATATGATATGAGCACAGCACGCCAAGTGACTGCCTTGACTGCTTTACAGGGTCCAAAAGGCAGTATTGGAAATACCGGAAACACGGGCAGTCCTGGGCCCACTGGGCCTCCTGTGAGTCACTTCCGGTTTATTTTAAGCCATAACATAATGTTCTTCACTGCTTGCTTTGTTTCCCCGTTGCACTCAAACTGTTTTCCTATTTCACGTATATGATGTTGTACTGAATGAGATTGTTTCAAATGCAGTGTACAGCACCATGCCAAAAGTGAATGAACTTTTTTTCAATGGCTGCTATGTGCTGTTGGACGATGCGCTATTTAAATCGCTTAACTCTTCAGTATAAGTTCTGTTTCATAGAATCTAACCCGCTATCAAGGAAAATCTCTCTAGTAACCACATATTTTTTTCTGACGAAGTTCAACTTCCTTTATCTGTTGACATTTTAATTGTACATGTTGTAAACATTCCATCTGTTTTGTAAATGACAAGAGCGCAGACGGCAGCTCATTATGTAAATGATCAAAAACGGCTACAGGGTGGCTAGGCCAGTTATTAGAAAGAGTAAACTATTATATCCATGTTTTCGAATAATTTTTTAATCAAGGCACTATTGAAGACAAACCTCGGAGTCGGAAAGGCTACATTCTGTCAGGGTTTTCCAGCAGCATAGTCAGGCACCAATGTCAAACGTTTGATCTGTCGATCCTTTTACTATTCAGGTTTAAACATTTTGGTATTGGTTAATGGAAATTTGAACAGTCTTAAAGATATTCCGACGCTTGAAGAGTATACATGTATTTGACAACCTTAAGCCCTATCATCAATTATTTAGCATGTGTATTACATAGGCAAATATTGAATTTTCCAGACTACGTATAAGGTACCCGCCGTAAGTCACGAAAAGCAGACCCCAATAAAAAAAAGATACACTATTAATACACTATTCTGGCCAACACAGTCCACCGAACGAATATCCATTGAACGTATTATGTGGATTGTGAGTAACAAAATAGAATCAAACCTTTAACCGTATCCATACCACCACAGATTTGAGAAAAAAGTGAGGTGCACGGTGTACACTATGCAGATAGTTTATTGAACTGTTTCTTGTTTTATTCGACATCCGGCTGCTCTTTAGATAGGCAGCATGACTTAGATATTTCCCTCTTTAGTTTACAAGTAAAAAATGTCCATGAAGTGAGGTCATTAACAAATTTCTCTCACTTTTGGCACGGCGCTGTGTATATGTCAGAATGATTCTTTGAACCATTACCCATCTATACATGGTAACAGTGTAACGTTCCGTAAACCTTTCTCCACATGCATAACCAACCGAGGAACAGCACTGCGTTTGAATATATAAACAATATAAACGTTTTTTGTATAATATTTTACGCCACATTCCAGGGTAAACCTGGTCCAAAAGGAGCTGTTGGGCCAATTGGGCCGATGGGACTGGACGGACTTATAGGGCCCCCAGGCCTTCCTGGACCACCGGTATGTAATAAAGGTCTTTTATTTCATAATGCAATCTTGATGTTCTACTTACTCATGTTACTATTTTTATATATTATGTATTTTATCACATTCAGTTTAATTTCACTTTTTGCTAATGGAATCATGGTAATTGTTAGAATGCAAAAATTAACATGCATAATTAACAGTTTTCTGCATGTTAAATATATACTCTTGTAAACTTGTTTGAAAAATTGAATTGAATGCCAGTTTATGTATGATACAAATGAAAAGGTCTCATTTTGTTCACTAGTAACTTTAACATTTTAATTTCAACTGCATGGCAACCATACGTCAAATATTTACAGTTTCTGACTTAAAAAAAATATTAAAAAATAAAGCACAACTTTTATTTCACAACCCAAGTTTTGATGGATCATTTGAAGTGAGCATGTGGTTGTGTTGCATGAGCAGTGATGATGATCCCTCGTACAACTCCATGCATGGTAAGTGTTACAACAGACTAGGGATGCTACTATCTTGGAATGTTTGCACGAAAACATTTAACAATATGCTGAAATTATGCATTCATTAAAACATGTATGTACGAGCTAATTTATCTACGATTTAAATACTGATACTTGATTTATGCGTAAAACGTGTTATGTGCACGCATATCAGTCTGTAGTTTTACCGTTTTGGTAAAAGAAATGTCTTACATTTTAAACAACAAGCCACATCCATCCACTCAAAATTAAATGTAGCTTAACAGAGATACATCCATCCACTTAAAATTAAATGTAGGTTAACAGAGATACATCCATCCACAGAGATACCTACATCCACTTAAAATTATTTGTAGCTTAACAGAGATACATCCATCCACTTAAAATGATATGTAGCTTAACAGAGATACATCCATCCACTTAAAATTATTTGTAGCTTAACAGAGATACATCCATTCACTTAAAATGATATGTAGCTTAACATAGATACATCCATCCACTTAAATGATATGTAGCTTAACAGAGATACATACATCCACTTAAAATGATACGAAGCTTAACAGAGATATATCCATCCACTTAAAATGATATGTAGCTTAACAGAGGTACATCCATCCACTTAAAATGATATGTAGCTTAACAGAGATACATCCATCCACTTAAAATGATATGTAGCTTAACAGAGGTACATCCATCCACTTAAAATGATATGTAGCTTAACAGAGGTACATCCATCCACTTAAAATGATATGTAGCTTAACAGAGGTACATCCATCCACTTAAAATGATACGTAGCTTAACAGAGATATATCCATCCACTTAAAATGATATGTAGCTTAACAGAAATACATACATCCACTTAAAATTATTTGTAGCTTAACAGAGATACATCCATCCACTTAAAATGATATGTAGCTTAGCTTAACAGAGATACATCCATTCACTTAAAATGATATGTAGCTTAACAGAGATACATCCATCCACTTAAAATTAAATGTAGGTTAACAGAGATACATCCATCCACTTAAATGATATGTAGCTTAACAGAGATACATACATCCACTTAAAATTATTTGTAGCTTAACAGAGATACATCCATCCACTTAAAATGATATGTAGCTTAACAAAGATACATCCATCCACTTAAAATTATTTGTAGCTTAACAGAGATACATCCATCCACTTAAAATGATATGTAGCTTAACAGAGATACATCCATCCACTTAAAATGATATGTAGCTTAACAGAGATACATCCATCTACTAAAATGATATGTAGCTTAACAGAGGTACATCCATCCACTTAAAATGATATGTAGCTTAACAGAGATACATCCATCCACTTAAAATGATATGTAGCTTAACAGAGATACATCCATCCGCTTAAAATGATATGTAGCTTAACAGAGAGACATCCATCCACTTAAAATGATACGTAGCTTAACAGAGATATATCCATCCACTTAAAATTATATGTAGCTTAACAGAGATACATCCATCCACTTTAAATTATTTTGTAGCATAACAGAGATACATCCATCCACTTTAAATGTTTTGTAGCTTAACAGAGAAAAATTGAACTTAATATATATGATACTAAAGTATTCCCCCTATATCTTACAGGGTGAGACTATCGTACTGGAAGGGGGTAACGGGGACGGGGTGAGTGCTGTGCGTATAACTTTCACGATTCGTTATTCTTGAAAATAATTTTCAATCTTTCAAGCTGTCAGAAATTATGTCTTATTTTTTTACTACTATCATGAAACAATTCAATATTTGTGTTTTTGATCGAAACAATTTTAAGTTCTATTTTCACAATATTTCACGTTCGTTTTTTAATTGATAGCCTTATCACGATAAAGGATTTTATACAATGAGCAAGCGACTTCATATTCAAAATATTAAACTGAAGTCATTATAAAGCGTACGCTTATATTCATAAATCCAATTTAATTTGTAGTTACCAGGACCTCCTGGCCCTCCAGGACCACCGGTAAGTAGGCCTTTAAAATAGTGTTCTTACCGAAATACGATTTAAATGTCAGGCTTATATGTTTAGTTTTGATACTATTGATGAATACTTGGATACTATGAGGTTAAGAATTCGTAGACCCCAGTTAACTTGTGTTTCGCTGACCGCTTCATGGTGGTAACACCCCCACCCCACACTTACCAGTAAGCTCGTGTTTCGCTGGCCGCTCCATTGTGGTAACCCCCTCCCCTCCCCTCCCCTCCCCTCCACACACACCAGTAAGCTCGTGTTTCGCTGGCCGCTCCATGGTGGTAACACCCCCCGACCCACACACACACCAGTGAGCTCGTGTTTCGCTGGCCGCTCCATGGTGGTAACAACCCCCACCCCCACCCCCCACACACACCAGTAAGCTCGTGTTTCGCTGGCCGCTCCACGGTGGTAACACCCCCACCCCCCACACACACCAGTAAGCTCGTGTTTCGCTGGCCGCTCCATGGTGGTAACACACCCCCTTCCCCCCCCCCACACACACACCAGTAAGCTCGTGTTTCGCTGGCCGTTCCATGGTGGTGCCCCCCCCCCCACACACACACCAGTAAGCTCGTGTTTTCGCTAGCCGCTCCATGGTGGTAACACCCCCCTCCCCTCCCCAACACACACCAGTAAGCTCGTGTAACGCTGGCCGCTCCATGGTGGTACCCCCCACCTCCCACACACACACCAGTAAGCTCATGTTTCGCTGGCCGCTCCATGGTGGTAACACCCCCCCTCCCCCCACCCCACACACACCAGTAAGCTAGTGTTTCGCTGGCCGCTCCATGGTGGTTACACCCCCCCCCACCTCCCCTCCCCCCACACACACCAGTAAGCTCATGTTTCGCTGGCCGCTCCATGGTGGTAACACACCCCCTCCCCCCCCCCCCCCACACACACACCAGTAAGCTCGTGTTTCGCTGGCCGCTCCATGGTGGTGCCCCCCCCCCCCCCACACACACACCAGTAAGCTCATGTTTCGCTGGCCGCTCAATGGTGGTAACACACCCCCTCCCCCCCCCACACACACCAGTAAGCTCGTGTTTCGCTGGCCGCTCCATGGTGGTGCCCCCCCCATACACACCAGTAAGCTCGTGTTTCGCTGGCCGCTCCATGGTTGTAACCCCCCCCCCCCACACACACACACACACACACACACACACACCACCACCACACACACACACCAGTAAGCTCGTGTTTCGCTGGCCGCTCCATGGTGGTGCCCCCCCACACACACACACCACACACACCAGTAAGCTCGTGTCTGCTGGTAACACCCACCCCCCCCCACCCCCCCACACACACACCAGTAAGCTCGTGTTTCGCTGGCCGCTCCATGGTGGTGCCCCCCCCCCCCACACACACACCACACACACCAGTAAGCTCGTGTCTGCTGGTAACACCCCCCCCCACACACACACACCAGTAAGCTCGTGTTTCGCTGGCCGCTCCATGGTGGTAACCCCCCCCCCCCCCCCACACACACACACACCAGTAAGCTCGTGTTTCGCTGTCCGATCAATGATGGTAACACCCCCTTCCCCCCCCCCCCCACACACACCAGTAAGCTCGTGTTTCGCTGGCCGATGGTGGTAACCTCCCCCCCCCCTCCCCCCCCACACACACCAGTAAGCTCGTGTTTCGCTGGCCGCTTCATTGCGGTGACATCAATGATAATAGTGTTTTCAATATTTTATCTTCGTTTTGTTGGTATTGCGACGTTTAGTATTTTTCGTTTAGTGTCCGTTAGACGTCTCGGAAAAGTTCTGCCTACAAGGCCTGTCCCTGCAGTATATTGTTAAACAGTTTGGCAGACCCCATATCTTCTATAAGTTTTATCATTCAATCGTTTACTGACTGTTTGCTATCATTTAATATCAAATTGAGAAAGCATTGACACTACTCCACGAATGTTTAGGGTAAAACTGGTCTCCAAGGTGCGCCAGGAATCAAGGTATGGATGGTTGGAAAGTAGATGTTACCCAATAGTGATAGTTGGTCTTCTTTTTTCAATTTCTTAACAATTAACCAAGCACTAACATTAAACTACCAATAATTTATTAACCAATAGTGAATCAAGATTTAAAGGAACTTTTGGTTGACCTTTATCTGTTAGTTAGTGGTCCTCGGCAGTATCCGCACGCATCCCCTAAACCATTGGCATTATGCTAATAATATTAACAAAAGATAACAAATGGATAGAGATAATTGTATTTAAATTACAAAGTTCAAACGACACTAGTTGCGACTTGTCTTTGATAAGGGACAAAGAATATGGGGAGGCCAAAAAAAAGGTTAATAAACTCCGTTTTGAAGTAAAATCTTTTCCCATGGGGAAACATACATCCTTTGTGTTTTAATAGGTTAAACACATTTTGCAAAGAACATTTTGTCTAAGTTTTGTTGAAACTCCTATTGCATTCTTACTGAAAAGTATTCTGACACTATGAATATATTTTTGTTTCAAAGCGGTCCAGATTATCAAATCAGGAATGCCTTCTTGGCGATAGTGTTCAAATAAGAATTTAAACATATAACCACACAGGTATGAAAGGATACTATGTTTATGCTCGCTAAATATTGAACCTTCAAGGGGTATAATAAACGTTGATGCAAAAAACAACAACATTATTTTAATGCATTGTTATGTTTAACTTATTTGACTTTAATGGTCAAAACAATATTGCGTTCTGATTTGTGTACAGATAAAAAATAGCCATCATAAAGGTCGTTCATTAAAAGCTACGTGGCCACAAAATCCACAGGTAAAAAGTGCCAAAAATACCGCTTCTATTTCTTTATATGTACACAAATCATATAAGAAAAGAGTGACCTGGAGAATCTGTGTTTGGCAATTTTACATTGTTGCGATCCTTCATACTCACTACCCTGGTAAGCACGTGCATGCGGCGTAGAGCGAGTACCTATAATATATGCAAAGAAAGTAGAATTTCACTTCAAACCTCACCGAAGTTTTAGCTTTATGCTCATTGTTATATTATATTATCTGTTATAATATCAGACACGTCAAATAGTTAGATTTTATTTGCGAAAATAAAGAAATACTTTGGTGAAATACTAAATTGTGACTGTTTTCAATTACGTAGCCTCATTGTTAGTTAATATCTGTTCCTTGAACATTGATATCGATATATTGTCTAATTAATACATTTTACCCTGTGTTACAAGGGCGAGAGAGGACCAATAGGCCCGAAAGGAGAGTCAGTAAGTACAATTGGTCATTTTGCTTATATGGGTGGACATTACTTATAGTTTGTAATCCACGGTGGAATAATTATAATTATATTCTAACATAGTATTTAGTATCGTTAGTTGTCGTTCAAACGTATTAGGAAACTAGCACTATTTCATTACTTCACGTGAAAGCGTTAGCCGTTTAAAATGCTTTTGGCTTTTCGAAAAAAAACTCTATGACGCTTATATCATGCCATTGCACCTGTTCTTAGAATTACTTTAGTAGTAAACAGAATATTCTGCGCGTAAACATAATTATAGTTTGTAAACATAAACATTAAGCTTAGAAATGTATTTTTAGGGATTAAAAGGAAATGATGGCGATTTCGGACCTATGGGTCTTCCGGTATGTATGTTTTGGGTATGATATTTGAAATGGTGCCAGCGTGAAGTGCATTTTGATTTAAGGCGACTTTGAAAGCATTTTGCGATATAGAACTGAGTCTAGAAAGAGAAGAAACCTAGAGATGATGGACATTATGTAATTGATTGATGCATGGGCTTTTGCACATGATTATTTTTCATTGTGTGTGAGACTTCTGTACATCAAAACTAAATGTAACGGGGTTGGTAATCATTTTGTGATTCTTTTTGTTTCGACTTATTTTAACATGACTTGGTGCCATTATCTTGGATTGAGATTCACGTTATATGTCCCATCGCTTTGCATTATAATATATTGAATCTCAGACGTCCACACCCAGCCGAGTGAGACACCTACAATACTCATTCGTTCAGGTTTCATTTGATCCTCGAAGACGGTCAACGTGCAAATTTACATAAAAGTTTTCGACTGTAAAGCCAAAAGCCCGAATCCACATGATGTCATTTCATTGGCTGAATCACTTTATTTTTCCATAAAAAATATATTTAAAATGCCTTATGTGATGCATTGCCTTTCCTGGTTTCGAGTAGACTCCACATGGTGTTTGCTGTATCATATTCTGTTTGTACCGAGGGCAACCGAATGGTGGCCCCTTTGTTGTAAAGCACTAAACGGCACGGTATCATCTATAATGTTGTGGTGATTCAGGGTATCGAAGGGGCGACCGGAAACCCTGGGCCTATGGGTCCGGCTGGGGAACCCGGGCCCATGGTAAGATGTCCTCTGGCATGATGGAGTATCCTTGTTATTTTGCTATCATTCTTTTTCGTTTTCTTTTTGAAGGTTGGAGTCTTAAAAACAAGCTGCATTGGGTTAAACTTATGTATTTGCATTTCTTTTTCAAATAATAGTTAGATGACATGAAGAAAGATCTTAATGATTAAGAATGGGCGGACTGAGCGAAGAAAATGAGCCCTTCTTAATCATTAAGAATTTACTCCAGGTTATCTAACTGACTTAGAATACAACCTCATTGGCTGACACATAAATAACGCAAAAGCTGTCACAGGGAGTTCGAACTGGATTAGTGGTCCTTAAAACACCCGCGAAAGTTGATATCCTTTATGATTAAGCCTCGTACTGATCTTTCATGTCATTGGCTGGAAATGAAGGTTGTAATCTAAATATATTTGCAAGGGGATCGGGCGACGAGTTGTACAACATCAATATATGCCCGCTCCCCAAGCAAGGCATGGCTATTATTAATGTTAGGTTTACTGTTGCCTTGTATAGACGTATATGTGTTTATGTTAATGATTCTGTTTTCTCTTTCAGAATGGTGTTATTATGTACTCTCTATACTCATACATTATATCTATCAAAATCCATTTTAGCTAAGCGCTCTTTCATATACATTCTGCCTTGCTTATCGCTTTTGGCTTATTGTAGAAATATACTCCTTAGATTCATAGTTTCTAGTTTATTTAAATGCTTAAAGGCTTTAGGTCCATGTACATACATCGATGAAAAACATAGTCATACTGAAGATATATATATATATTGTTGGTCACATATAGATGCATATACTTATATAAGTTTAGTACAGAAACGCACTCATATTACAATAACATCGCGGTTAACACCGTTATAATTAAAACTATTAAATACATAAGTATGTAGTGTGTATCTTATTTCAAAGACCTTGTGAACATACGTTGCTAATTTTCTTCAAGTAGTTTTGTTGGTTCTAATAATAAGTCGATCAAATGTCGGTACATTAATTTAGGTATATTACAAAAATGTTGACGTAGGTATCACACATATATCTAATGTTCTATTTCTCCTATGTTACGCGGAAATAAATTACGACAAGTACAAAACATTTTGATTTTCTGTTTTAGAAAATACTTGATAACATATAAAAGAGCAAGCCATTTATTAATAATATGTTCATTATACATCCATTCAATGATTCAATCCATTAAGTTTAAGATCAACGTTTGCCATTTTTAACAAAGTTCAAGTATACCATGATTTAAAATATAAATTTTAGGTTAAAAACCCCATCAAGGCTCATGTATATATGTTTTTCCCTCCAAGGGTCCACCTGGTCCCTCCGGCCCAGGGTTGATCGGTCCGGGGCTAGACGGTTCCTGCAAGTGTGAGAAAGGAGACAAGGGGGACCGAGGCAGAGATGTGAGTCTTCCTACTTATAATGTCCTTAAAAAAGTACTCGCCAATGTTGTACATAACATTTGTGTCAACGTTTTAACAGTTAAAGCAACTTTTAATATTAATATTACCAGTATCTTATATTTCTTGACCATTGTGGTCAGTTGTTCTGCATCCTTCCGCATTCTGTGACGCCCATGTTCAGTTTTGAAGTCATTTTAATGAGAATGTAGTATAAGTTTTATTCCACACTGTGATTCAAGAATGCAGAACAATTGGTCATAACACGGATTCCATGCATGTTATCGTTTTGAAACGGTTTTTTAGGGCCGGAAAGGGAAACGTGGCCGCAAAGGCGATAAAGGGGACATTGGAGAAGCGGTTTGTCATTTTCCAAGTCTTGATAATGTTACTTTATTACACAAGGCGAAATCTTGGAATTATATATTAATTAATGTAAACCGATAAATAAAATTCTATCAGTCAAGTTATTTACTGTGTTCGGTGTATGTCAATGGAATATGTCATACTACTTGCAAATAGTCTGGTGACAAATACAATTGCATTACTGTAGGGTATACCAGGGCTAGATGCACCGTGTCCGTTAGGAAAAGATGGTTTGCCAATTCCAGGATGTTATTATGAAATCCCAGATAAGGTATAATGAACTGTGCATGACTTTGCGTAACTTTCACCTGATCGTTGCATGAATTTGATTGGCTTAGTTTGTATGATCCTGGAAGTGGTCTACCTTCCCCCTTTTAATGGCGAATTATTATAGCTGTGTATATGTGTTTTGTGGTTAAATGTTGTTGCATACAGCATGCAGTTTGTATTTGCATGTGACAGGGAATCCCCGGGTACGGGCCTGGGCTGAACGGTGAGATGAGGAACCCTTAACAGACCGATGTATGCATGCTTTCTGTACGTGCCGGCTTGAAGTATGCTATTACATTTGAACACCATTGATCATGGATTTGTTCATTCATATACGGCGCAACTTTATTCTTAGTGGATTACAATCAAAATACGATAAGATTTATTATAATGCATATAGCAATAACATTTTACCAGATAGATAGTAACATTTTGAAATTTAATTATTATAATAATGTTTATTACAAATGAGTATTGTAGCAAAACAATCTTTAAGAGTTAACATTACTTTGCTTAACAATACGCGTGTTTGGTAACACGATTGTCTCGTCACATGTAACATATACAAACACTGATAAAACGGTGATCCTATAAACAGGCTTTACAACTATATACCATTGGCTGTAAAATTCTGACTGTTGTGTTTTATCTGTTTCAGTGACTGCGGTCGTAAACATAAAGTCATCCACCTTTTTAGCATCATCCTGTGTCACATCATCCACTTCGGACTTTCCAGAGTAATTTCCAACGATTGTGCTGAGGTGCATCACCACTCTGAATACAGTAGACATCATTGGCCTAACACTGGAAACTTACATCGGAAATCAATTAGTTTTCATAGCTTTCAAGTAAAGAATGTTTCAATGATGGAATTTTCTCTCTTTTACACATTTCCATGCTATAAATTGACTTTATCCATAACTTGAATAATGAATGCCATTTGTATTTACTAAACATCCTATGTCGCATACTGCAACATACATATTTTATATATCTTTAACACTCTACCATCATGACTAGAACACATTATGTTGGTTTATGGTGTTGTAACATGGATTCAGTTATCTTCAACTATCATCTTTGTACATTTTAATTCGTATACTAGATACATGTAAGATATTGAACATAGTATAGGCTAGCCATAGTCATCCCTTAAACATCGATTGTTATTTGTTTCTATGTAAATAAAGGTTTCTGTTCGAACATATAAAAAACGCAAAAACGACTGAAATGGCTTACATAACCTATGTGTTAAAGTGAGGACTGAATATTTGTATTTTCAAATGTATCGAATGCCACAATATTATCGTAATTTAGTGAAAAGATAATTTACTTTCCATTTTAGACGCAATCTATTGGTTCCTTTAATTATATTACCTCATTGGTTTTTTGCATACCATACATATATATAAACAAACTACATACACTTTGTCATAATTATAAACAATTTGGTCGCAGCTTTTCAGTGATTATTTCAATACAAAAAAATTGTGTTTGGTTTTAAATAATTTATAGATGGTTTTTGCGATCTAGGTACAAGTAATGTAGTCATCACTTCTCTAGCAATGTTGTACATAGCTTTGGGTCTGGTGACAAGACATACTGTTTTACATCTACTGTTTGAAATATATTAGCACATACTCGAAGACGCCATCCTAATTTTTGAAATATTTGATGCACAATAATTAATACCATTCAACACCAAATAAACCCGTATATTAGTGTACATACTGATAACAAACTACTTTACGAAATCTGTATATATTGGTATTTAAATAAATATGTACAAAGTCAAAGACATTGTGTGACGTTTGTTTCTTCGCCGTAAACAGTACAACTTCTCTTTATGAAAAGAGAGTAACAACTTTGTTTATAAATGAACAAATCAGTGTTTATCATAATTATATGTATTTAAATGAACTTGATTTTTTTTATAAACGTTTGGACAAGTGTATGGTCAAGTACTGTGAGCTCTTGCTTAGTTCTTTTTTTGAACATACAAAGGCAGTTACCCAACATTTACCAAGTCCAGTCAATATAATTTTTATATTGGCAAATACATAAAGAACACCGTCACCGGTATCGTACAAGCATGATGATGAAAAGAGGTTTGTATATTTACAATAGTTTATGAGAAATGAATGCAAATTGTATGATTACTATTTGATAAGTAATATTACCTCAACATCAAGTCAAATCCTGTCAATATTTATTGGTAAATATTTACATAACATCGTCATTAGTATCGTCACAATTAAGCAAGCATTGTGGTGAAAATTAATAGTGTTGTATATTTACAATAGTTCAGGAAAAAATGTATGCAAATTAAATGGTTAACAGTTGATATGAAGTATAATATATACACCAATGTAAAACAAATACTATCAATATATATATGTTAGAGCATATCCTCGCCGGTTACATACATCTTGTAAGTATTCCTAATATGTTCTTCGACTTCAACGTGGGATTGTAAAACATTATTAAGTGCAGATAGGAATGGATATCAAAGCTTATTAAGCAACTTTTGCACAAATAAAGACCATGTGTTTATATAATTACCATGGGCATCTTCGTATTATAAGCTGTTTAAACAAAATAATCAGCATCGCTCTTCACTTTAGGCCAGAAAGTAACTTCACGTACCTTTTTTAAGATAATCATTGGAAATCTTGTT
The DNA here is from genome assembly GCF_026914265.1 of Mya arenaria. Lineage (NCBI taxonomy): Eukaryota > Metazoa > Mollusca > Bivalvia > Myida > Myidae > Mya > Mya arenaria. Next base: position 67,722,310 of record NC_069123.1, read on the forward strand.
AAGTCAACGTATTCATCATATACAGCGCTGTTACTCTTGTTACCTAACACAAAGAATATGTTTTAAAATTTTAAGATGAACACATTCCATGTCGGGCTAAATTGAAATACCCAGACATCCGAGCCATTGTTAAGTATTGAATGTGTTATTGCATCAAATTGAGTTTGTCTCTAATATCTAGCACAACAACAGCAAATAATTTATAGAGAGAACAAATCCTCCTTTTATGCTTTTTAAGATGAATGTTTTTGAGCCTGCAAAAAGGTGCCGTAACACCAAGACAAAACAGTTCTGTTTTAACATACCATTACACAAGTCGTCTCATTATTAACAGATATACCACATGCGCTACAATATCTATGCAGGTAATTCAACAATATTTGACACCTTCTGCATTCTACGAATATAATCAAAGCGCGAAGCGCTGAAAGACCATCTGCGGGCAAATATGTGAGAGTTGCAAGTCTTATTTGAACTATGGGAATGGGTGATGGGCACATAGATAAAAGTGAAAAATGTGCCGAGGGCCAAGACCGCTTGTGCCCACACTGGGCGAGGAAACAAACATATCTTTATCTATTTTAGGGCGTCTTGTGTCATTTTGTTTATGTAAATGTCACTTCAATCGTCGTAATACCCCTTCCGCATGTATTAAATGTTAAAATGCACGCCCCTTTTAATCGTTTTCGCTGCTTTGCTTAGATATCATACAATAGGAAAATACAATACATCATATATATTATTTCCTTTTATGAACATACACGTTTTGTTTAATGAAAATAATTCCTTAACGAACAACTCCAGCAATAATTCCATTTCAAAATGCACAGCGTATCAACTTCAGTCGACGTCACGATCCCCATGTATTTAAAATTACAATGCATGCCCCTTTCAATCGCTTCTTAAGGTTTTTCGGTGCTTTGATTAGATATATTACGTAAGGCAAGTTTTATGAACATACACGTTTTAAATGTTTGAGGAAAATGATTTTATTTTTACGAGCAACTTAATAATAAGTTAATAAGTAATTCCTGAGCTTATCAGATGGGTCGTTTTCCCGCGGTGAGGACAAACATGTGGTCAGTTAATGTATGTAGAAACTATTTTTAGAAAATCTGTCAGTTTATGTAGTTGAAACTATTTTTAGATTATCGGAAATTGTCTGTTCTAAGAATGGGAATATGATTGTGCGTTTTCAAGTTTTATTGATAAATACATGTGATTTATGTGTTACGTAAATATCTGTGTAGAAATAATACAAGTACTGTTATGAAGGCTTCGCACACTTTAGATGTTTTACAGGTTAAATCCGAACTACTTTGCTTCATCAAGCGTATGCATGACTCACTGTCGTATCAGGGCATGTGTGTTAGAATAAATTAAAGCCTTAGGTCCAAAACAATGGCAAGAATTCACCGGAACGAAGCTATTACTCAAAAAAATGAAAACATCTTATTAGAAAAGAATACGCCTAAAAATCATAGAATGAATAGTATTTTGTAATTGTATAGCAGGCAAATCATAGTATTTGAAGCATTAGCAACGCGAAATTGAGGTACAACTATTTTGACTTTCAGATAATCCTTTTTGTTTCTTATATCATTAAAGTTTTATCAAATATACACCATTACAAATAAGCGTGCTTCCGGGTCACTACAGGTTATAATAACAAACCCTGCAGGCGATGGGACACTTGCGGTCGGTAATAATTTCTAGAACATCTTGGGCTAAACTCAGAGTGAATATCAGTATGTTACTTTCCTACCAGAGCCTCCATTATTTTGACCCATTAATCTGATAAATATAACGATCTAAAAATAGTTATATCCTGCTAAAAATAAAACGCCGGGATACAGAAATACAGCGCGGAAATAGGCGAACAACCAAGAACTCGTACTCGAGACGCAATACAACTAATCTATTTTTATGATTTCGTCGTCATTCTGCTAAGCATAGAGCGCATTGAGACAAAAATGGGTTAAAACGACATGAATAGAAGTAGTTCTTTGGAGTTTGCGGTCTTAAGACTACCTGCGCGCATGTGCAGATAGTCTAAAAACCGTATCATTGGCGAAAACCCCCATAAACAAACGTACATCAGCAAGTGTAGTTGCATCTATATCATTGCTGTCTAAATGATTTGTACAATGAGTGTTGTCTTGTGGCGTTGTGTGGCTCTCGTTTTTATCCATGTGCTTCTAAACAGGATTGCGGTTACATTTTAAGCATCTTTGATCGAACCAGTTTCCATTGTTTCTTGAACCAATTAAATGTAGGAAACATAGTTTAGTATTGTCGCAAATTGTTTGGAAACAAATAAAACAGTTTTATTTTCGTGATGACCCCGTTCTTTATCATGGTTACTTAAGTAGTGCGTACGCCTGATGGTCAAAATATCTTGTTGACAAATTATAATAGAAATTTGTATAACATTTAGCACACGCACGTGTTCTTTTATGCAAGTTAATGTTTACGTTACGTTTTTATGGCAATGTGTTTATTATAAGCTACTTACTAAGAATAGGTGAGTATATAATTCATGACAGATAAAAGAAAGGTGTTGAAATTCTCTAATAACCCCACACTGTAACGCAACATGACAAAGACAGTTTGAAACACTCCGTTGGTATCAATAAGAAAAGTTGCAATTTTGTACACCTGGAGATGGGATTGGAGAGAATGTCTACAGAATGTCGCTAGATCTACATGTACATTATGTACATTACTCACCCAATATAAACGTAGGTATTAACCAAGCACATATAAAAGGCGCACTTCGTTCAAGGTGACAGTATTGCTTTCATGGCAAAGAGTTAAACATGATCATGTTCAGCCATAACATGTATGGTACGAGTCTGTTATTGTTATTAACCGTTCATCACACAGTCAGCTCAAAGGTGTTCGATGCTTTTATGGCAAGGGCGTTTCTGTCACACGCCGGAAACAAACTTGAACGACTTGGTGATTACAAAAGAGCAGAGGGAAATGAAAAACTTACCAAATCGACGTTAGAAATTATTTCGGGTACCAAGGCCGGGAGCAACGAACCCGGAAAATCTATCAAAGTTCACGACGAGGAGGAAAACGTCAATGGCATTGGTGAATCCGGAATTAGTGAAGCGTTGCACAAGAGGGCATGGGACTTCGGATACGGGTCACGAGTGGAGGCAGGCCATGCGATGGGTCAGGCTGTTAACGGATTCATTTACGGATCTTACGGACCAGGTAAACGGTCGGTCAACCACAACAGTCGCCATTTGCATGCCGCTCGTATGTGGCATGGACCACGTGTCATGACGCACAAACGATTTGTATGAGTAGCAGAATTGTGAACTGCGCGTTGAATCAATTCCGATGCCAAAGATGTTTCCCACAAAAACTCATGAATATATGGTTGTGTGCATTTGCAGATAATTTAGGACAAAATTTATTTGACTATATTCTAGAATGCCCATCATATTATGCAAACATTTACTAGTCTTATTTTAAATGTAAACAACAAATGCAATCCCATATACTAATTTCGATTTCATGACTTTGTTCATAATCTGAACGACTTGAAAACAAAACAATATGTAAGCTGATTGTATTCTTGTGTCTATATTCCCAATGTGCCGGGGTCTATTCTGCATAATTTATGTAGCCATGCTTTTCATAATTGTCTCATATAATCGTCTGTTGAAATTTAAAAAAATAAAATTTTCCAATTAACAGCGTTTATTATATATGTTCTCATAAACTATCAACCAAGTACCAGTTGAGTTGGTTCCATCACACCAGACACCGCTCCGAGCTTTGTCGAACGTTTCTCATTCGTCGCTTCGAAAAGCAACATTTGAAAGTCAAACGATCTGTTTGATAAAGGGAAACGGATCGACACAAAAGCGTTGTAATAATTCTCGTTGGGTCTTATTAACGAATTATTTCGACAGTATTTTCAGACGATTTGCAAGTCTCAAACGATAGAAATGGACATCTGAGTCCCTGGATTAGACCCCCTATAGTCATCACTGACGTTAACAAGGGGACATACTTGTGTGGTAATATCGATCAGTCGGACAGTCGGTCGAGATTTTGGATGGTCGGTAGATCATGTACATTGGTTGATCGGAGGAGGCGCACTGAAATACGGACAGACAGTAAAGGAATGAAGCTGTACATCTAGTTATCAATTAATAAATCATCAAGCTATAAATCTCGGTTAAAACTAATAGATGGCAAACATAGTTAAGATATTTGATTTTAAAAATGAGATTTCAGGGAAAATTGCGGAAAATGTTTTCGTAAGATATAACCACTATAACATGTGCTAGCAAATTATACGGAGCTATAGAGTTATGCAGTCGTCGCCTTTTGTCCATGTTGCGTTATTACCTGTTTTGAAAAAATAAATTTTAAAGTTTCAGGATGTAATTCAAATTGTTGAGATACGGATTTTTGAAAGTTAAGGTTCGACCAGGAATACAATTCAATAAACAAACTAATTTATCCGTTAGAAGTGTCTCGCGCAGACAATTCTAACGGTACCAATATCACCAGAATGGATGTACGGGGTATTAAAATAAGGCGACGCAGTGTGTAAGTCAGGTGGAGCGCCAAATAACCGCAAGACAGACAAAATACAAACGGACAGACGATGGAATGAATATGAGGCAAAGACAAACGGACAGTTGCATGATGGAATGCACATATGAGATTAGTTAATATAGGGTACAATATTTCAGTAGACATACGAACTGTTTCCATGTTTTTGATAGATAGTGTTAATAGCGGTATAACAATAGATGATATATCCTTTATATAAATGTTGTTCGCGACATAGTTATATTTTTTTTTAAATTTAGAGGACTTGCAAAATAGTCTTGATCTTTTAAACGAATATTGCAAAAAATGGGGATTTGAAGTTAACTTTTTATAAGAGTAACTTTGTTGCTTTTAGAAAAAGTGGTTATGTCAAAAAATGAGAAATGGTTATATGCTGATAAAACCCTAGAAGTTTTAGTTATTTTTGATTACTTAGGTACTGTTTAACTACACTGCAAATTGTGTACTCAATCAAAGTACTCTTGCTGGTATAGGATTCGAGGCGCTAAACACATTGTTAGTAAATATAAAGCCTTTTGTTTTTAAATGAAGTACTGAGTGTCAGTTGTTTGATGCCTTTGTTAGATATTAGATAACGGAAGTGAGATATGGGGATTCAGTAAGAATAAAGAAATAGAACGTATACACTTAAAAGTCTGTAAAACATTGTTACATGTGAAAACATCAACATCTAAACCAGCTGTATATGGCGAGCTTGGAAGATACCCATTGTGTATTAATATATATGTTAGGATTATTAAATTTTGGTGTAAAATACTAGAATCTAATAATATTATAGTACAAAAACTATATGAAATATATGTTAGTTGATATTGCTCGATGAAAAAATAATTGGGCATCTAATGTTAAGAACTTATTAGACAATGCAGGTTTCTCAGATATCTGAAATAATCCAATTGGTATAAACTTGAAATATTTCCATGTCCTGTTCAAGCAAAGGCTGTTAGATCAGTTCAAACGAGTATGGTTTAATTCATTACAGATTAGCCCTGTTTTGATTTTGTTCAAGGAGTGTAAAAATGAATTTGAGTTATCATTATATTTGGATAAAGTTCCGAAAAATTACCGCATTGCAATTACAAAGCTAGGGCTATCCTCGCACTCCTTACGCATTGAAACTGGTAGATATGACAATGATAGAATAGGGCATAATCAGGGATACTGTCTTATTTGTGATTCTGGAGATATAGAAGATGAGTATCACTTTGTATGCATTTTGAAGGGTGGGGTCTTAAAAACGAGGAACATTGGGTCAAACTATTTTATTTGCAATTTCATACAAAAGTGTAATCGTTTTTAGGGTTTAGCAAATCCTTCACATATTAGTATTTTCAACTGAGTAATGGTTGCCTCATTTTTAAACGTTATTGGCTATACTTGTTTCGATTTTGTTAACGTTCATCGAAATCCAGATGTTAATATTGTCAACGTTAATCTGTAGGAAGTTTTGCAAGTTCTATAGAAATCAGATTATGACTTTATCCAGAACCTTATCATTTAACACAGCCCGTGATCAATCCTGTGAGGAACTACATTCTCCGGTGTTGTAAAAGGTACGCACTGTTTTCCTCCATTTTCCACTCGTTATTACAGCAACGGAGCATGCGTTGATGCATTTTCAATGCATACCAAAGTGTTGTGGCTTCAATGAGTGGCCGTCGTGGAAACAACATCTCCCAACAATGCGTCGGACTGTCCTTTCCGTGTCCCCGGGTTATCAATAACAATTCAAGCATCACGCTATGATTATTAATTCTAAATGACATCACGTCATAAAACAATCGTTATAACTTAAGACGTTTAAAACATATGAGGTAACATAGATGTTACCTTATATGATCATCCTATTATGTCCGCCATTAACACACAGTTACACACAGCATTAGCAACTTTGAAAATATTCATAAAGACCATTGATTCTATGATAACTAAATGGTTAAGTTTCAGCATGGCAATTGCTTAAATCAGTGAACATGTGAGGCATTTTTTAAGAACAATAAGATTATTTGCATACTTTCAGCTAATTTGCACACTAGAATCCATATTTCAAATGCTAAACGGACTCATGGGACATCTTAGGATATGTCACATCATTGCACAAATATAACTTGGTATGCATTATACTAATTTGCGATGCGTCGCTTGCATAATCTGATTGTTCTTAAGTTACGTATTTCGTTTTAAAGCCTGGTGAATATATAAGCTTCCCATATTTTGGGTGTTTTAGATCGAGGAAATATCCGAAATGGGGATAAGTTTTAATATAGTTATTGTAATCCAAATCTTAACGATTGCTCAACATGGACAACAGTGTTCGTGTTTCTCGTTGGGATTTGCTCAAAATGGAAATGAAAATATATCTCAGAACAAAAATGTACTCCATATCATTAATAAACGCAGTATAGACTTTGTGCCAATAGAAACACTTTGGGATCAACCAATTGATAAACGGACACTCGATTTCGGCTACGGTTCTAGAGTGCAGGCTGGCAACAATATAGCGCAGGCTAAGTGGAACAAGAAAAACATATTCGGCGAGTTTGGGCCAGGCAAACGTTCCGTCGATAAAAGAACGTTTTCTGACTTTGGCTACGGTTCCCGACTTAAAGCTGGTACGAATATTGTGGACGACTGGAAAGAGGGGGAACTGTACGGAAAGCACGGGCCAGGCAAACGCGCCGTCGACAAAAGAACGTTTTCTGACTTTGGCTATGGTTCCCGACTCCAAGCTGGTACGAATATTGTGGACGACTGGAAAGAGGCGGAACTGTACGGAAAGCACGGGCCAGGCAAACGCTCCGTCGACAAAAGAACGTTTTCTGACTTTGGCTACGGTTCCCGACTCCAAGCTGGTACGAATATTGTGGACGACTGGAAAGAGGCGGAACTGTACGGAAAGCACGGGCCAGGCAAACGCTCCGTCGACAAAAGAACGTTTTCTGACTTTGGCTACGGTTCCCGACTCCAAGCTGGTACGAATATTGTGGACGACTGGAAAGAGGCGGAACTGTACGGAAAGCACGGGACAGGCAAACGCTCCGTCGACAAAAGAACGTTCTCTGACTTTGGCTACGGTTCCCGGCTCCAAGCTGGTACGAATATTGTGGACGACTGGAAAGAGGCGGAACTGTACGGAAAGCACGGGCCAGGCAAACGCTCCGTCGACAAAAGAACGTTTTCTGACTTTGGCTACGGTTCCCGGCTCCAAGCTGGTACGAATATTGTTGACGACTGGAAAGAGGCGGAACTGTATGGAAAGCACGGGCCAGGCAAGAGGTCAGGCGGAAGTATATTTCCCTCAGACGTTGGGTCTCACTACAGAGTTCTCGCACTGAAGAATATTATAGATAACATTGATACAGAAGGCGTAAACGGCGTTTTTGTGCCAGGAAAGTGGCCGGTAGACTTTGATTACGGTTCCAGATGAAACAGTTGACGACATCATTGTGATTAAGGACAATACATTTATAGAACTGGTGGAGAAAGCTATAGGCGGACTTTGGTTACGTATCTCGAAATCAGAGGAAATGCAGGTAGACTCCATCTTGATGAAAACTTTACTGTTTTAACAAACCCATTTGTTGAAAAATAGACATGATTTCAAAAACAGTATTTGGTTAAGTTTGATTTATTTGTATAAAATAAGAACTAAAATAGTTTATATGATCATAAAACAAGCATGTAAAACTGTAGTTAGCGTATTTACGTTTCAGTCTAACTAACGGTAGCGATGTAGCTCAGATGCTGGTTATTTTAAATCGTGCTTAATGATATTGGAACATTACACTTTGTTAATTCCAATAAAAATATTGAAAATTCAGAAAACAAGAATGTTATACCTTTTTCTTTTTCCTGGCATTTTTTTCTTCTTTTTGGAACTGCTTAAGTATAACAGTCCGTTTATTAGATCATAAAAGCATGGCATTTCTTAACGAATCTATGCATTACAGGTTTAGGTATCTCCATTTTGCCAAATTAATTGCCGTAAGTTTATCATGATTATTAAAGGAGAAATTTATGTAATACTTAAAAAAAGAAAATTACACAAAATACACCGAAACAAAATCCCAAGTTGTAGTATACACTAACAGAAAACTTGGGCGAAAACAATGCCGGTTACAAAACAAATTGTTGTAAACTTGCAAAATTTCCTACCTAATTGATGGAAAATTCAGATGCAATAATACTAGTAGCAAACATCCTAATGAATCGAGTATACAAGGTGCCAGAGCAGGGTTCATATCGAAATATAGTGTTAAAAAGGTCGTGCTTGTGTGATACAATTGTTACTCTTCAGTAAGCGCATCGCAAGTGGATATCAACAGACCGCGGCCCGTCGTTCTCAATCGAGGTCGTTTTTCGTTGGAAATGGCCGAGGTGTTCCGAATGCATGTGAGTTGCGTTTTTTCTCTGTCTAAAGTTAAAGGTTGAATATACCCAACGGGCCGATTGCTTAGAACTTTTTTAACGTTAACTACGTGATAAGCGACATCGCTGTTAACTTTTAAACGAGAAATGTTTGATGGTGTTTTAATATATTCAAACAAAACAAGATCAGCTGAACCAATTGTCTAACACATTGTTACGAAAACGGCAGATAACAAGTGTGTCCATTAAACGTTAAGAGCAGTAACGACTTGAAAGTTAACAACACCGTCGTTAATCACGTTGTTAACTTTAACAACTTTCTGAACAATCGGGACTGTTAGTTAACTGAGCGTATCGTATACCAGCACACACTGAACACTCACATATTTATGACTATAGCAGGCCTGTACTAACCGCCATCTCCACCACATCATCACTTATCGTGGTGCTGAGACAATGAGCTGTCGACACTGCCGTGGTGCAGCTGTTCTTTTTGTGTAAATGTTCATACGTTGGTATGATTTATATTTCATCTGATATTTTTGTTACTTGGATTTAACTCGAATTTCGGAGAATGTGGTACTTTGAAAGAACACTTGTACTACAGGTTGGCTTCGATTCCGTTTCAATATAGGAATTATGGGGGTAGGGCTGCAATAAGTAATTATATTAATGATGTGCAACGAAAGTAAAATTTAGATTTTGAATTGTAAAATCCTAATTAATTTAAAAGCCTGTCACAAAGGCTACGGGCAATTCTCGGTCCATGGCTGTCACTAAGACATACAGCTCTGATGTACAGGCTAGTCTCACAAAACCGATTTTACAAGTCAAAATATTTTGGGTGCGAGCGTAAGTTATGCACAAAACAGTTTTGGTTGCATGCACCATCATTTTCTTACGGCATGTCTATGCACTGAAATACAGGCAAAATGCTTCCAGGTCTCAAGATACGCGCAAGTCCGAATGTAATCTGATCTAAGACAACATTATCAAGGAGTACATTACATGCACATTTTTGTTCTCGGAGAGAACCCACGGACTAACCCGTTTCACATTTACACCTATAGTAGTAAGGGAAATGTACACCCAACGATATAGGGACCGTCGTAAGTCACTTATTACACATTGAAGCTAAACCTGGTAAAATTGGAATAGTAAAAACAACTTTATTTAATATATAAATATAGATTATTGAAACGGATTTCAGTTCAAAGGTAAGCGAGATTCCGGACTCCAGTCCAGTCCACCCGTTCCTGGGTGAAGGTAAGCACGTCCCGCCTCCAAATACGCCCTCTTTAACGTCAAATCCTGAAACCGCCCCTGTACCTGTTCATGGTTTTAAATGTGCAGTATCTGTTAAGAACATAAAGGCACTTTACCTAATTTGCAGCAGAATACATAATCAACATGACAAACATGTTCTAAAATACTCGAGGGGACATCTAAGGATGTATCAAATATCATGCACTAAATACGTTGCTTGCATACATTTGCATTTCTCCAGTATAAGCCACTGTCCAATGTGGTATTTGCGTATGCCATTTAGTGTCTAAATAGTATAAACATTTTTAAATATTTGGGTAACATAAGCTGTAGGGGAAACAAACTACAAGCTTTTATATAATTACTGTTGTGCAAATCTTATTGGTCGCAGTTATAATGGCGCAGCCGTATAGCAGTAACTTTTGCCGACGTATGTAAATATTCACCTCACGTTTAGCATAAGTTGTAATAAGGTATGTCATTTGCTATAACGCTAAATTCACGCAGGTATAAGGTGGCATACGTTGTTGTTTGCAGAGGCCGAAATAAATGTATGTGCATGCAATATAATTTAGGGCGTATGCCGACGTCCTTTTCGTAGGTTAGTCATACGTTAGGCATACTACAGATAAACGCTAGACCTACATTAAATACACTAGAGGTAATTCATCCGTCGAGATACGTCGGCATGGAGGTGTACTGTATGGTTAAATTTGTGTGAGATGGTTACTTCAAAATAAATCTTACCTATATCAGACATATCTGCGACGCATATTGACGTATGTCTGACGTTTGATAGCTTTGATACAACAGGCGTATTAGTGGCGTGTTGCCAGCGTTGTGCGGTCCCTGGAAGTGAGCTGGTGTGGTTGTCTCTGTCCTAAACCATCATCTGCGGAGTTCTGAAGTCTTTCCCATCCGCTGTGCCTGGTCCTCCAATATATTGCCTTTCTTGTCAGTCCCCCAGTAGTCCGTCATCTTCAGGTTCCACAGGACATGATTGTTTTAGAGAAACTCAAGCGTGAACTCCTCATTTTGCACTGACAGGGAGCATGCAGTCTGCTTGACACTCCTCTTCTTGTTCTTATCTTGAGACTGGCGGGAGTAGGTGGAGGCAACTGATGCAGCAACAGAGTCAACAGAAGTGGAACGGGAGGCACGAAAACCATATCCGGAATGAGGAGATGGGGAACGTGGTTAACGCGAGCAGCTTGTTAGGGACATAGCAGGGAGATCATGGGCAGTGTCCAAGTAATTGGATGCCAGGGAAGCATCTGGTTGCTGATGTAGTCATTTTTTGCTATCGAAATCATTGGTTGATACGGAAGTCGTTGGTTGCTATGACTGTAAGTAGTTTTGGTTCTTATTTGTTGCCAAGGAAGTCATAAGTTGCTAAGAAAGTCATAGTCTGCTATGGATATATGTTAAATGTAGTTGCTTAGGAGGTCATTGGTTGCTAAGGAAGTAAGTGGATGTAAAGCAAGTCAATGGTTGCCAGGGAGGTCAGTGGCTGCTAAGGAGGTCCTTGGTTGCTTAGGAAAAGAGTGGTTGGTGAGGAAGTCATTGGTTGCTAAGGAAATCATTGGTTGCTATGAATGTAGGCAGTTACTTACCAATAAATGAGGCTACATACAAGATATCATGGGTCTGGGCCATGCAGTTTCGGAGATGGTTTTCGAAGACTTTACTATAAATGTTAATTGCTATTTCAATAGCTGACCTTGATCACTCCATGCAATTGAAACTTACAAATACCAGTAGAAGAGGAACATTTCATGATAGCCTGAATGTGGATCTACAAACATTTTATGTATTGCATTACCAAGTTTCATTTGAATCTCATAAGAACATTACAAGATATGGCCCGAAAAATCAACCGTTATCAAAAAATATCATTAAGGGGAGAAAACTAAATAGAAATATGATAATTATTCGTTGTACTACTTTTCTTGTCATCATTCACCAAGTTTCATTTAAATCCCTCATGAAGATGTGAGATGGCCTGGACAAGCATCCATTATGAAAAAAAAAAAAGATTTAGGGGAGATAACTAAATAAATATGAAAGATTTGATTATGATTCTTGGGTTATGCACTTTCTCTTATTTCAATCTATCTATAATTCAAGTTTCATCTCAATCCCTTTAGCATTTTCCAAGATATTGCCTGGACAAGCGCCAATAATGAAAAAAATGGTTAAGGGGAGATAACTTAATAAATATGTACGATAGGATTATGGTTCTCGTGCATTGCACCTCTCATTGTCACCTATCTCTAAGCCAAGACATATTTAAATCCCATCAGTAGTTTTGAAGTTATTCTCCAGACAAGGGTGTGACGGTTTGACAAATGGATAGATGGACGGAAAAAGCAGCAACCTTTTGCTCTCTTAGGGGAGCTTAAAACCAATGAAATTTAGATTGGCATTACAATTCTATTCCGTGACATCTGGGATGCTAGGTCTTTTTGCTTGACCACTAAGGCATTTATTTGTAACAGGTATTATGTTACACTATACAATTCACGATTTTTATCAGAATTTGTCAACATTGAAGCCAAAACAGGTTTAGTAAACATGAGTGAAAGCTTATTTATACTCGCACTCGGGCCGATTGTCAGGTTTAGTAAACATGAGTGAAAGCTTATTTATACTCGCACTCGGGCCGATTGTCAGGTTTAGTAAACATGAGTGAAAGCTTATTTATACTCGCACTCGGGCCGATTGTCAGGTTTAGTAAACATGAGTGAAAGCTTATTTATACTCGCACTCGGGCCGATTGTATCAGCAGTACTTGTGCCATTTGCGACAGATTTAAACTGTTCGACGCCATTTGTTGACAAATACGTCGCCTCTGCAACAATATTACCATTCTTTCAACAGACATTAAAATGTTTTGCCTTGCCCATTGGGTGAGTGCTCCCAGAAGATTGTTAGTCATTTTATGTTTTTTGGAGCATAGTGCTCAGACAGAATGTAACCCTGGTTAGAGCTACCCTGGTTCTTAAAAGTGCACAAGTCTATAGCACCGTCACACTGGAACCCCATTAAACGGCCCTTCCGGAACACAATGCCAGAAGAATTTTTAAGTAGTTCGGCCGGAGATTCTAACTTGCGACCCCTGGATTGACAGTCAACTGTGTTACCACTAGAGCACAGATCCGCCAGTGAATATAAAAGCTATCTCTTCTATTTAAGAGGTCTACTGCAACAAGTTTTATGTTTCTTTATTCGTGAATATGAACAAATTACTGACCCAAGCTGAGAGTGTGGCAATTATTGAAGTTAAACAGTACTGGTGATAAATGAACCATAGGAATTTTGCTAAATGTATACGGCCCTAAACTTTAGCAGTTAAATTACATCGTGAAGGTTTTAGAAAAGTACTATGTACTATGACAGACAAAGTATACACTAAAGATGGCTTAAACGCAATGTAAAACTAGTGGGAATCAATTTTCCTGTGAGCATTTTTTGTCTGCTATGATCAATAAAACACAAAATCTTAACATTTTCAAAAATGTATTTGCCAAACCATTAACGTAAATGCACCAGCTTAAAATAATGAAGCGTTGAACATCTAACTAGCATTTAACATACATTTATAATGGAAACAAAACTTCCAGTTAGCAACAAGAATAATATTAATCTGGCATCAAAGTAGTCAAACTAGCCAATCATTGTTAACAATGGGAGTATTTCTATTTCAGTACTTAAACATTTGATGGAGGAAGTGAACTCCTACATATATCCAAAAGGACACTGAATATATGAATATATGAATACTAGACAAAAGAAACATTTACCAGTACAAGACATTGTCTACATCTATTGTATAAAATATTAAACATATTCAACCTTCCATTTTACGTTGATATATAAATACATTTAGATATAAAGAAAAGATTGAAATAAATAGAAAAAAAAACCCGAGTAAATATCCAAAGAACAATTTCCATATACGAAAACAATATAAACTGTGAAACAGTGTGTAATCCTTTTAATTTGTGCCCATTATTGGTTTCACAGGTCTATAAAGGTGAACTTCACATAATCAATGATAACTTCATGAATGTTCCCTGGATTCTACAGAACACAAATCATACTTCAGAACAATGGTGTTGTATTACAGACAAAATGAGTTCTTTGTACATTTAGTAATAATTTATGTTAAACAAATTTTCATTTCCATTGTGACTTACTTTTTAGCTATTCTAAACAACTCCTATATAGCCCCTAACAGCCAGTTGTATTAAACCTTGATCATTTGTACACAGCTTATCTTTAGGCTGGTTTGAACTTTTCAATGATTTGATTGGTTGATATTAAATTTTCAAATAAATATTGACCAATCAATGAATATTTTGACCAAACTAAAGACTTAACCAGTTTTATACAATTGGCTGCTAAGAGATATATGTGGGGGTATAATTACCAAAGCAGTCTATGGTTAGGTACAATACTAATAATAAAGTTTATATGTGACTACATAATTTGAGGATGAGATACTGATAAGTATTAAATTGTGGATACAAAGTCCAACAACATTAAATGAGCAAACTCGTGGAGATTCCAATGCAGGCTTACTGACCAGTGTCTGTAGTCACAGATAAATAATTCATCAAAACATTTCAAATAAATACTGCCATTAGACTTTGATATGCATTAATGACATACATATATATACTATATGATATAATTAATGACAAATGCAAATGACACTGCGTATATCACTCAATACATTCACAAACGAAGTGAACAAGAATATTTGGTCAGCACACAAACACCATGCATGTATAACATACAAATAAGAACTTTAATAAAGGTCAAGATGGAGTCCAACACTGTTCCTTTAATTTGAAATACAGGGACATTGCCGTTTAATAATGTGTCAGGATCTTCTAATATCAAAATGACTGTGCCGTATATATATATGAACGTAATAGCCAGAAAACAAAAATTAATGTCGAATACTTGAATAACACAGAGTGAATGAATAGCAGTAATTATTGATAAATATTAATATTCCTGATATAATCTCACACTTAGTCAGTACTCACATCTATATTACACCCTTACTTACCATAAATGTCCTATTAAACATGCATGCCATAATGATGAGTAAACTCAAAGTGTGACCTTGAATGTTGAGGTAAGGACGTGGGTCTTGCATCTGATACATCATTATGTACTGAACTCATTATGTACTGAACACATTTGCCAATTAATGTTAAAGCCACCCTTGCATGACCAAGTTACAGCCTATGAATACTGTATGTACATATATGGAGCATTTCATAATGGCTCAACTTACATGTATGTGTGACCTTGGAACTTTTGGTCTTGCACGTGAAACATTGCCTTCATGAACCAAATACATGTGCCAATTTATTTTAAAATCCCTCCTACATGAAACAGTTACAGCTTGGAGACAACCAACTAGACTGTATATGAACATATGCAGCATTCCATAATGATTAATTAGTAATTGTGACCTTGACCTTTGAGGTGGGGACGAGGGTCAACAAATCCCCTTTATACTAAAATGTGTGGCAGTTTATTTTAAAATCACTTTGCGCATGACAAGTTAACAACAAAACTGACCAACTATACTGGATATGCATCATTCCATAATTATTAAACTGTGTGACCTTGAACTTTGAGGAAAGGACGTGATTCTTGCAAGCAACCCGTCGTCATTTTGACAACATGTGCCAACTAAAAATCCCTCCATGAATGACAAAGATGAAGCCAGAAATGGAAAACCAGGCAGAGTACTCACGTTCACGGGCATCAAAAGGTGAAAACTAGTCAATATTGTAGTAATGTATGTTCTATGTGCCACTATCTTAGTAGATAAGGTATAAATTTGAGTCATTTTTGTATTTAAAAGCTTTGGACAATTTTTCTCCATGATTCAATTCAATTTATGCATATTGTCTTTGAACTTTGCTTTTTTACTCTTTACATGCCTGATCATGGAATCTAGCGAATTTTAAGTTTTCTGAATGGGGAAAAAAGATTCTTATTTCTTGTGCAGGTTTCTCCCAGCGATTTTAATAGGATATTTATGGTATGTAACAATTTTAAGACAGACTGCTTTAATCAAACTAGCCAATACATGTTTAATAGGAACACACATAATCTATATTAAAAAACCAAAACTGAACAGGTCCAGTCGCACATGAACTATGAATGAGTCGTCTAGGGTAGATCTTTATACATTTCTTCAATCTCCTTTTTAAAGAAGACCTTCAGTGTATTCCTCTTGGACTTGAAAGTCGGGGTAAGGAGTTCATTCTCAACCGAAAACAACTCGGGATAGAGGTGAATTGCTTTGGCCTAAAACAACAAGAACAACATGTTAAAATACTTACATTGTTTTGATATTTTCTCTTTATAGTATAATTGTATACTATCAGTTTAATTGTATACTATCAGTTTCATATAAATTTTTTTTATTAACTTGACAACACAATCAACTATTTAAAACTTATTAAATTGGAAACTGCTAGTATTATGCATAATTTTATTATCATATATAAAATTTTGAATTTTTTCGATTTTGCACATGTGACATGCTCATACAAAGCTTGCCATACATTCTGTCAACATCAATACCTTATATCAGCCAAAAGCATTAAATCTTTCAAATAACAAATAACTATGCATACATAGCTATAAATACAGAGATTTAACATGGTTCATACAGATTTTCAACTACAGAAATACAAGGACTTTTTAAGGACTATTTTCTATTTTTATTAAGTATAATTATTCATTCTGTTACCAGTTTTGCTTGTTGTTTTTTGCAGTTTCTTAAAGATGTTAACTCATTAAATTGACTAAAAAAACAAGATTGTTTAGGTTTTTAGTCTTTTCGTTGAAATTCAATTTATCTATATAAAAGTAAGTACTTTTCTTGGATTTTATAATTTTTTCCTAGATTCAAGGATTTTTTTTAAGGATAGCTATCAAATTCAACGTGATTTTAAGGCCTGTGCAAACCCTGTTTAAGAAGACACATCCTTTACCTGTTCAAATGAAGCTAGTCCTGCCTTCTTGCCGACTGATGTGATGTCCTCCATGATCACCTTCTTCACTTGCTAGAAAACAAAAACACCACTCACAGTTAGGCATATGATAATACAGATAGAAATACATGGACTTTCCCCAGAAAATAATGACTTGAAATGATGATTCTATTAATTGCAGAAAAGTAGAGGTGGGGGGAGGGGGTAAACATATGGTTAGACATGGAGAAATACCTAGAAGAACACACACATCTCACAAAGAGGCATGAAGAAAATCGCTTCAGTCATGCAGATGTTTGCGAAGTATATTAAAATAATTACAGAACAAACAAGTTAAAAGTTGTAAAGTAATAACATGTTATTACCTAGCAGTACACGCACCCCAAACAGTTGGATACAATGTCATAAAGGCTTGTCAATGGCATAGGAACCAGTTGTATCATATACACACCTCTCACAGTTAGTCACAATGTCATAAAGGCTTGTAAATGACTCGGGCACTGTTTGTATCACATACACACATTTTTCTTTCCACTTCCCTACCCACTAGGTTACAGGTTACGCACTGGGTTAAAGACTACCTACCTCATTATTGCACAGCTCCGCCATGTCCCCAGACAGGCCGAGTTTGTCCCTGGCGAATGCCGGGAAGGTGTCTGGATCTGGCACTATGACAGCTATGAGGCTTGACTGTAATATAAGACAGTATTCAATACCTCATACTAGAGCTTAATGTTACATTGAGAGTTTGAAACATTGAAATATTGCTTTATCTCTTCCTATAATGAAAATAGAGTCTGTTACAGAAGTCTGTAAAAAAGTCATTATCACATTGCAGGACTGACCAGTTTTTGCAGGTCCGAAATATTTTGTGTACATTTTAGTCATTCTCGTCAACCAGAGTGATGATGCTATGCACACCATACCGTTAGATTTATCATTATCAAACCTCTGATGAATGATCATGATTTAATTGAAAGTCAGGGCTTTCAACAGGGTCTATAACCCAAGAGTCAATGACCCTTGAGGTTTGATTTTCAAGGTTCAAAATCAGATCTTTAATTGTCTGTTATATAAATTCTTTGCCGTTTTTCATAAATAATAGTTCTTATCTGTCACAAGATGGCATTGCAACGTTCATGCTTTCTATTCTTGTTTAATAGCTTTTGAAACTTAATTTAAAGCTGAATTCTCACAGATTAAATGTTTTTACAACTTTTATATTTTTTGTCTTGGAAGGAGCCATGCTAAGTATCATTCTAATAAGTTGTTTTCCCTTTATGAAAACCTGGTTAAGAATATAAAATGTGCCTGTCAAAAGAACTTAGAAGAAGAAAAAAAAAAAAAAAAAACAAAAACACAATCAAGGGCCATAATTTGTATTTAGGGTTAAAATGGAGTTATGTGACCTTATTGTAAGATGGTCGTCATTAATTGTGTGAAGTATTAACTGCATTGAATGCAGGGTATAGAACTTTAACCTGCCCTCTAACTTTAACCTAAGTTTCTAAGTCATTCCGGAGCCATTACTTGTATTAAGGATTATATGGAGTTATGTAACCTCATTGTGTGATGGTCCTGAACAACTGTGTAAGGTATTAAGTCCATTGAATGAAGGTTATAGAAGTTATTAATAAATATCCCAACCTGCCCTTTAACTTTAACCTAAGTTCCATAGTCAATCAGGAGCCATAATTTGTATAAAAGATAATATGGAGTTATCTTACCTCATTATATGATGGCCCTAAACAACTGTGTGAAGTATTAAGTCAATTGAATATGGGGTAATGAAGCTACAAGAGAAAATCCCAGCTTGCCCTAAAACTTTAACTGGACACCGACGCTGGGGCGAGTAGTAAAGCCCTCCTTATCCTTTGAATAGTCGAGCTAAAAATGTTATTTTTTTCTGTTACACATTAAGAACTAATACAAATATACTTTTGAATTTCCAGTACTGGGTAAGACAAGATATAAAAAAAGAAGAAAACAAAATATGTTTTAGCTTTGTTGTTTTTCGAACCATGGTACTTAGCGAAAAAGCCAAATGAACGGAGTTATTACGTCATTGAGTTTGAGTTGGTAACCGGTCAGATTCCAGATCGATAGTCACTTGTCACTTCGGCATTTAATTTCTTTTGATTTTAATTGATTTAACAAACATTTAGAGCTTGCCGTGCGGCTGCTTTCAAATGATACAGACTCTTGCACTGAAATTCTCCTGGGTCAAAACTGACACATAGTACAAATTATTGATGCATCATTTCTGGTCATTTACGATTTCTGTGTGTCCAAAACCCAGGTCAATTGAAAGCCCTGAAATTTATGTTGGTTTGACCAAGTAAACATAGGCTAGTTAATTATATTAACAAGAATCAACTTTGAGACATAATTATTAAACAACTGATTTCCCCCAAAATTATTGCCAGACACGCAGGCCCACAATATGCAATTGCCGGACCTCGCCATTTATTACCGGCGGGAGCCGAGGTCCGACGAAATTTCATACAGACTATTACAGACTATGACTGTAACAGACAATGTTATGAGTGTATTGTTTATCCATTCTACCTGTCGTCATATTGCCATATTTTGATCAATAGTAAAATAATCTTAGATGGTGGATATGAGAAAAATTAAAGTAAGCAAAAGCCACTTCTCGACTTGTGTTTTTCAGTGGATAAAGGATAATTAAAACCTTAACCTTATTAAATATGAGCTATGAGACTTGCAATTTTTTTTATTGTCTCTTGCAACACCTGTGCCAAGTAGTTTCATTTAATTTTTTCTATGAATTTTGAGTTATGGCCAAGGTTAAAAAAAAAACCTGTAATACAAAACACCATCGACACTAAGGAATTGACAACATGTCCACTTTTTTGTTTGAAAAAAGATAAATGCTGAAAACCTTTCACTGGTAATTATTTTACTACCCTCATTTACCTTAAGGCTGTCACCATGAATGTAGACCTGAGCAACGTGTGGGGATCGTACGTACACATTCTCAATTTTCTCTGGAGCTATATACTCTCCCTGCGCCAGCTTGAAGATGTTCTTCTTACGGTCGATGATCTTTAGACAACCATTCTGTAGGTGATTCAATGAATGTAGGCAAGTATTAAAGAAATTGTCTCGCATTTTCGGTTTCCTCAGTCAACAAGCAAATATCACATATTGCTTTTGATTAAAATAAAACAACAAATGACTTATCACTTAAACACTTTGTACAATGCAAATCATTTTAAACAGATGGTGATAGTATATCAATAAAGATATATGAATTGTACTAAATGCCCACTTAGTTTTTGTAAGTGTTGTTTGTGTAGTGGCCACAATAAGCACAAGGCCACAAGCCCTGTAAAATGCTTTCTTGACTTCCTCACATTGTAGATTTTATACTAAAGGGCTTGTTGAAAATGTATATGCAAAGCACTAGTGTAACATACGGGCTTGTTCATTACAATGCTACATGTCTGATGAATTATAAAAAACTTCAAATGAACATGTTCATATTTTTTTTAATTCTTGCACCATGCTGATAGTGATACATACAAGAAATTGTTTGTTGCGCTGTATTATTTTGCTTTGTATCACTTCTTAATAAATATTTTGACAAGTTGAAACAAAGAAAACATCGTACATCCATCCACTGTCCAACGTCGCCGGTGTGGAGCCATCCATCCTCGTCGATGGCCTCCTGTGTCTTCACTGGATCCTTTATATAGCCTTTAAACACATTTGGTCCTTTGATACAGACCTGAATACACAAAAGAAAACGTCATTAGGACAAGGGCATAAGAAATATTAAACAGAGATAAAAAACATTTCTTGATAGTAAGAATAATTTCTAACAATATAAAAGAGGTACTACACAGCAAGTGGATTCCAATGTTCCCTCAATAAGGGGTACTACACAGCAAGTGGATTCCAATGTTGCCTCAATAGAGGGGTACTACACAGCAAGTGGATTCCAATGTTGCCTCAATAGAGGGGTACTACACAGCAAGTGGATTCCAATTTTCCCTCAATAGAGGGGTACTTCACAGCAAGTGGATTCCAATGTTCCCTCAATAGAGGTGTACTACACAGCAAGTGGATTCCAATGTTCCCTCAATAGAGGGGTACTACACAGCAAGTGGATTCATATGTTCCCTCAATAGAGGGGTACTACACAGCAAGTGGATTCATATGTTCCCTCAATAGAGGGGTACTACACAGCAAGTGGATTCCAATGTTGCCTCAATAGAGGGGTACTACACAGCAAGTGGATTCATATGTTCCCTCAATAGAGGGGTACTACACAGCAAGTGGATTCATATGTTCCCTCAATAGAGGGGTACTACACAGCAAGTGGATTCCAATGTTCCCTCAATAGAGGGGTACTACACAGCAAGTGGATTCCAATGTTCCCTCAATAGAGGGGTACTACACAGCAAGTGGATTCATATGTTCCCTCAATAGAGGGGTACTACACAGCAAGTGGATTCCAATGTTGCCTCAATAGAGGGGTACTACACAGCAAGTGGATTCCAATGTTGCCTCAATAGAGGGGTACTACACAGCAAGTGGATTCATATGTTCCCTCAATAGAGGGGTACTTCACAGCAAGTGGATTCCAATGTTCCCTCAATAGAGGGGTACTACACAGCAAGTGGATTCCAATGTTGCCTCAATAGAGGGGTACTACACAGCAAGTGGATTCATATGTTCCCTCAATAGAGGGGTACTACACAGCAAGTGGATTCCAATGTTGCCTCAATAGAGGGGTACTACACAGCAAGTGGATTCCAATGTTGCCTCAATAGAGGGGTACTTCACAGCAAGTGGATTCCAATGTTGCCTCAATAGAGGGGTACTACACAGCAAGTGGATTCCAATGTTCCCTCAATAGAGGGGTACTTCACAGCAAGTGGATTCCAATGTTCCCTCAATAGAGGGGTACTACACAGCAAGTGGATTCCAATGTTCCCTCAATAGAGGGGTACTACACAGCAAGTGGATTCATATGTTCCCTCAATAGAGGGGTACTTCACAGCAAGTGGATTCCAATGTTCCCTCAATAGAGGGGTACTACACAGCAAGTGGATTCCAATGTTGCCTCAATAGAGGGGTACTACACAGCAAGTGGATTCCAATGTTCCCTCAATAGAGGGGTACTACACAGCAAGTGGATTCCAATGTTCCCTCAATAGAGGGGTACTACACAGCAAGTGGATTCCAATGTTGCCTCAATAGAGGGGTACTACACAGCAAGTGGATTCCAATGTTGCCTCAATAGAGGGGTACTTCACAGCAAGTGGATTCCAATGTTCCCTCAATAGAGGGGTACTACACAGCAAGTGGATTCCAATGTTGCCTCAATAGAGGGGTACTACACAGCAAGTGGATTCCAATGTTGCCTCAATAGAGGGGTACTACACAGCAAGTGGATTCCAATGTTGCCTCAATAGAGGGGTACTTCACAGCAAGTGGATTCCAATGTTCCCTCAATAGAGGGGTACTTCACAGCAAGTGGATTCCAATGTTGCCTCAATAGAGGGGTACTTCACAGCAAGTGGATTCCAATGTTGCCTCAATAGAGGGGTACTACACAGCAAGTGGATTCCAATGTTCCCTCAATAGAGGGGTACTACACAGCAAGTGGATTCCAATGTTCCCTCAATAGAGGGGTACTACACAGCAAGTGGATTCCAATGTTGCCTCAATAGAGGGGTACTACACAGCAAGTGGATTCATATGTTCCCTCAATAGAGGGGTACTACACAGCAAGTGGATTCCAATGTTGCCTCAATAGAGGGGTACTACACAGCAAGTGGATTCCAATGTTGCCTCAATAGAGGGGAACTACACAGCAAGTGGATTCATATGTTCCCTCAATAAGGGGTACTACACAGCAAGTGGATTCCAATGTTCCCTCAATAGAGGGGAACTACACAGCAAGTGGATTCATATGTTCCCTCAATAGAGGGGTACTACACAGCAAGTGGATTCCAATGTTGCCTCAATAGAGGGGTACTACACAGCAAGTGGATTCATATGTTCCCTCAATAGAGGGGTACTACACAGCAAGTGGATTCCAATGTTCCCTCAATAGAGGGGTACTACACAGCAAGTGGATTCATATGTTCCCTCAATAGAGGGGTACTTCACAGCAAGTGGATTCCAATGTTCCCTCAATAGAGGGGTACTTCACAGCAAGTGGATTCCAATGTTCCCTCAATAGAGGGGTACTACACAGCAAGTGGATTCATATGTTCCCTCAATAGAGGGGTACTACACAGCAAGTGGATTCCAATGTTGCCTCAATAGAGGGGTACTACACAGCAAGTGGATTCCAATGTTCCCTCAATAGAGGGGTACTACACAGCAAGTGGATTCCAATGTTCCCTCAATAGAGGGGTACTACACAGCAAGTGGATTCCAATGTTGCCTCAATAGAGGGGTACTACACAGCAAGTGGATTCCAATGTTCCCTCAATAGAGGGGTACTTCACAGCAAGTGGATTCCAATGTTGCCTCAATAGAGGGGTACTTCACAGCAAGTGGATTCCAATGTTGCCTCAATAGAGGGGTACTACACAGCAAGTGGATTCCAATGTTCCCTCAATAGAGGGGTACTTCACAGCAAGTGGATTCCAATGTTGCCTCAATAGAGGGGTACTACACAGCAAGTGGATTCCAATGTTGCCTCAATAGAGGGGTACTTCACAGCAAGTGGATTCCAATGTTCCCTCAATAGAGGGGTACTACACAGCAAGTGGATTCCAATGTTGCCTCAATAGAGGGGTACTACACAGCAAGTGGATTCCAATGTTGCCTCACTAGAGGGGTACTACACAGCAAGTGGATTCCAATGTTGCCTCAATAGAGGGGTACTACACAGCAAGTGGATTCATATGTTCCCTCAATAGAGGGGAACTACACAGCAAGTGGATTCCAATGTTGCCTCAATAGAGGGGTACTACACAGCAAGTGGATTCCAATGTTGCCTCACTAGAGGGGTACTACACAGCAAGTGGATTCCAATGTTGCCTCAATAGAGGGGTACTACACAGCAAGTGGATTCATATGTTCCCTCAATAGAGGGGTACTACACAGCAAGTGGATTCATATGTTCCCTCAATAGAGGGGTACTACACAGCAAGTGGATTCCAATGTTGCCTCAATAGAGGGGTACTACACAGCAAGTGGATTCCAATGTTGCCTCAATAGAGGGGAACTACACAGCAAGTGGATTCATATGTTCCCTCAATAAGGGGTACTACACAGCAAGTGGATTCCAATGTTCCCTCAATAGAGGGGAACTACACAGCAAGTGGATTCATATGTTCCCTCAATAGAGGGGTACTACACAGCAAGTGGATTCCAATGTTGCCTCAATAGAGGGGTACTACACAGCAAGTGGAT
This sequence comes from Mya arenaria, assembly GCF_026914265.1. Classification (NCBI taxonomy): domain Eukaryota; kingdom Metazoa; phylum Mollusca; class Bivalvia; order Myida; family Myidae; genus Mya; species Mya arenaria. The sequence goes on from NC_069123.1 coordinate 67,746,984, forward strand.
TCATATGTTCCCTCAATAGAGGGGTACTACACAGCAAGTGGATTCCAATGTTCCCTCAATAGAGGGGTACTACACAGCAAGTGGATTCATATGTTCCCTCAATAGAGGGGTACTTCACAGCAAGTGGATTCCAATGTTCCCTCAATAGAGGGGTACTTCACAGCAAGTGGATTCCAATGTTGCCTCAATAGAGGGGTACTACACAGCAAGTGGATTCATATGTTCCCTCAATAGAGGGGTACTACACAGCAAGTGGATTCCAATGTTCCCTCAATAGAGGGGTACTACACAGCAAGTGGATTCCAATGTTGCCTCACTAGAGGGGTACTACACAGCAAGTGGATTCCAATGTTGCCTCAATAGAGGGGTACTACACAGCAAGTGGATTCATATGTTCCCTCAATAGAGGGGTACTACACAGCAAGTGGATTCCAATGTTCCCTCAATAGAGGGGTACTACACAGCAAGTGGATTCCAATGTTCCCTCAATAGAGGGGTACTACACAGCAAGTGGATTCATATGTTGCCTCAATAGAGGGGTACTACACAGCAAGTGGATTCATATGTTCCCTCAATAGAGGGGTACTACACAGCAAGTGGATTCCAATGTTGCCTCAATAGAGGGGTACTACACAGCAAGTGGATTCATATGTTCCCTCAATAGAGGGGTACTACACAGCAAGTGGATTCCAATGTTGCCTCAATAGAGGGGTACTACACAGCAAGTGGATTCATATGTTCCCTCAATAGAGGGGTACTACACAGCAAGTGGATTCATATGTTCCCTCAATAGAGGGGTACTACACAGCAAGTGGATTCCAATGTTCCCTCAATAGAGGGGTACTTCACAGCAAGTGGATTCCAATGTTCCCTCAATAGAGGGGTACTACACAGCAAGTGGATTCATATGTTCCCTCAATAGAGGGGTACTTCACAGCAAGTGGATTCATATGTTCCCTCAATAGAGGGGTACTTCACAGCAAGTGGATTCCAATGTTCCCTCAATAGAGAGGTACTACACAGCAAGTGGATTCCAATGTTGCCTCAATAGAGGGGTACTACACAGCAAGTGGATTCATATGTTCCCTCAATAGAGGGGTACTACACAGCAAGTGGATTCCAATGTTCCCTCAATAGAGGGGTACTACACAGCAAGTGGATTCATATGTTCCCTCAATAGAGGGGTACTTCACAGCAAGTGGATTCCAATGTTCCCTCAATAGAGGGGTACTACACAGCAAGTGGATTCCAATGTTGCCTCAATAGAGGGGTACTTCACAGCAAGTGGATTCATATGTTCCCTCAATAGAGGGGTACTACACAGCAAGTGGATTCATATGTTCCCTCAATAGAGGGGTACTTCACAGCAAGTGGATTCCAATGTTCCCTCAATAGAGGGGTACTACACAGCAAGTGGATTCATATGTTCCCTCAATAGAGGGGTACTACACAGCAAGTGGATTCATATGTTCCCTCAATAGAGGGGTACTACACAGCAAGTGGATTCATATGTTCCCTCAATAGAGGGGTACTACACAGCAAGTGGATTCATATGTTCCCTCAATAGAGGGGTACTACACAGCAAGTGGATTCCAATGTTCCCTCAATAGAGGGGTACTACACAGCAAGTGGATTCATATGTTCCCTCAATAGAGGGGTACTACACAGCAAGTGGATTCATATGTTCCCTCAATAGAGGGGTACTACACAGCAAGTGGATTCATATGTTCCCTCAATAGAGGGGTACTTCACAGCAAGTGGATTCATATGTTCCCTCAATAGAGGGGTACTACACAGCAAGTGGATTCCAATGTTCCCTCAATAGAGGGGTACTACACAGCAAGTGGATTCATATGTTCCCTCAATAGAGGGGTACTACACAGCAAGTGGATTCCAATGTTCCCTCAATAGAGGGGTACTACACAGCAAGTGGATTCATATGTTCCCTCAATAAGGGGTACTACACAGCAAGTGGATTCCAATGTTCCCTCAATAGAGGGGTACTACACAGCAAGTGGATTCCAATGTTCCCTCAATAGAGGGGTACTACACAGCAAGTGGATTCATATGTTCCCTCAATAGAGGGGTACTACACAGCAAGTGGATTCCAATGTTCCCTCAATAGAGGGGTACTACACAGCAAGTGGATTCCAATGTTCCCTCAATAGAGGGGTACTACACAGCAAGTGGATTCATATGTTCCCTCAATAGAGGGGTACTACACAGCAAGTGGATTCCAATGTTCCCTCAATAGAGGGGTACTACACAGCAAGTGGATTCATATGTTCCCTCAATAGAGGGGTACTACACAGCAAGTGGATTCATATGTTCCCTCAATAGAGGGGTACTTCACAGCAAGTGGATTCATATGTTCCCTCAATAGAGGGGTACTACACAGCAAGTGGATTCATATGTTCCCTCAATAGAGGGGTACTACACAGCAAGTGGATTCATATGTTCCCTCAATAGAGGGGTACTTCACAGCAAGTGGATTCCAATGTTCCCTCAATAGAGGGGTACTACACAGCAAGTGGATTCATATGTTCCCTCAATAAGGGGTACTACACAGCAAGTGGATTCCAATGTTCCCTCAATAGAGGGGTACTTCACAGCAAGTGGATTCCAATGTTCCCTCAATAGAGGGGTACTTCACAGCAAGTGGATTCCAATGTTCCCTCAATAGAGGGGTACTACACAGCAAGTGGATTCATATGTTCCCTCAATAGAGGGGTACTACACAGCAAGTGGATTCCAATGTTGCCTCAATAGAGGGGTACTACACAGCAAGTGGATTCCAATGTTCCCTCAATAGAGGGGTACTACACAGCAAGTGGATTCCAATGTTGCCTCAATAGAGGGGTACTACACAGCAAGTGGATTCCAATGTTCCCTCAATAGAGGGGTACTACACAGCAAGTGGATTCCAATGTTCCCTCAATAGAGGGGTACTTCACAGCAAGTGGATTCCAATGTTGCCTCAATAGAGGGGTACTACACAGCAAGTGGATTCATATGTTCCCTCAATAGAGGGGTACTACACAGCAAGTGGATTCCAATGTTCCCTCAATAGAGGGGTACTACACAGCAAGTGGATTCCAATGTTGCCTCAATAGAGGGGTACTACACAGCAAGTGGATTCATATGTTCCCTCAATAGAGGGGTACTAAACAGCAAGTGGATTCCAATGTTCCCTCAATAGAGGGGTACTTCACAGCAAGTGGATTCCAATGTTGCCTCAATAGAGGGGTACTACACAGCAAGTGGATTCATATGTTCCCTCAATAGAGGGGTACTAAACAGCAAGTGGATTCCAATGTTCCCTCAATAGAGGGGAACTACACAGCAAGTGGATTCATATGTTCCCTCAATAGAGGGGTACTTCACAGCAAGTGGATTCATATGTTCCCTCAATAGAGGGGTACTACACAGCAAGTGGATTCATATGTTCCCTCAATAGAGGGGTACTTCACAGCAAGTGGATTCATATGTTGCCTCAATAGAGGGGTACTACACAGCAAGTGGATTCATATGTTGCCTCAATAGAGGGGTACTACACAGCAAGTGGATTCATATGTTCCCTCAATAGAGGGGTACTTCACAGCAAGTGGATTCCAATGTTCCCTCAATAGAGGGGTACTTCACAGCAAGTGGATTCCAATGTTGCCTCAATAGAGGGGTACTACACAGCAAGTGGATTCCAATGTTTCCTCAATAGAGGGGTACTACACAGATTCATATGTTCCCTCAATAGAGGGGTACTTCACAGCAAGTGGATTCCAATGTTCCCTCAATAGAGGGGTACTACACAGCAAGTGGATTCATATGTTCCCTCAATAGAGGGGTACTTCACAGCAAGTGGATTCCAATGTTCCCTCAATAGAGGGGTACTACACAGCAAGTGGATTCATATGTTGCCTCAATAGAGGGGTACTACACAGCAAGTGGATTCATATGTTCCCTCAATAGAGGGGTACTACACAGCAAGTGGATTCCAATGTTGCCTCAATAGAGGGGTACTACACAGCAAGTGGATTCATATGTTCCCTCAATAGAGGGGTACTACACAGCAAGTGGATTCCAATGTTCCCTCAATAGAGGGGTACTACACAGCAAGTGGATTCCAATGTTGCCTCAATAGAGGGGTACTACACAGCAAGTGGATTCATATGTTCCCTCAATAGAGGGGTACTACACAGCAAGTGGATTCCAATGTTGCCTCAATAGAGGGGTACTACACAGCAAGTGGATTCCAATGTTGCCTCAATAGAGGGGTACTACACAGCAAGTGGATTCATATGTTCCCTCAATAGAGGGGTACTACACAGCAAGTGGATTCCAATGTTCCCTCAATAGAGGGGTACTACACAGCAAGTGGATTCCAATGTTCCCTCAATAGAGGGGTACTACACAGCAAGTGGATTCCAATGTTGCCTCAATAGAGGGGTACTACACAGCAAGTGGATTCCAATGTTCCCTCAATAGAGGGGTACTTCACAGCAAGTGGATTCCAATGTTCCCTCAATAGAGGGGTACTACACAGCAAGTGGATTCATATGTTCCCTCAATAGAGGGGTACTTCACAGCAAGTGGATTCCAATGTTCCCTCAATAGAGGGGTACTACACAGCAAGTGGATTCCAATGTTCCCTCAATAGAGGGGTACTACACAGCAAGTGGATTCATATGTTCCCTCAATAGAGGGGTACTTCACAGCAAGTGGATTCCAATGTTCCCTCAATAGAGGGGTACTACACAGCAAGTGGATTCCAATGTTGCCTCAATAGAGGGGTACTTCACAGCAAGTGGATTCCAATGTTCCCTCAATAGAGGGGTACTTCACAGCAAGTGGATTCATATGTTCCCTCAATAGAGGGGTACTACACAGCAAGTGGATTCATATGTTCCCTCAATAGAGGGGTACTTCACAGCAAGTGGATTCCAATGTTCCCTCAATAGAGGGGTACTTCACAGCAAGTGGATTCCAATGTTCCCTCAATAGAGGGGTACTACACAGCAAGTGGATTCCAATGTTGCCTCAATAGAGGGGTACTACACAGCAAGTGGATTCATATGTTCCCTCAATAGAGGGGTACTTCACAGCAAGTGGATTCATATGTTCCCTCAATAGAGGGGTACTTCACAGCAAGTGGATTCCAATGTTCCCTCAATAGAGGGGTACTACACAGCAAGTGGATTCCAATGTTGCCTCAATAGAGGGGTACTACACAGCAAGTGGATTCCAATGTTTCCTCAATAGAGGGGTACTACACAGATTCATATGTTCCCTCAATAGAGGGGTACTTCACAGCAAGTGGATTCATATGTTCCCTCAATAGAGGGGTACTACACAGCAAGTGGATTCATATGTTCCCTCAATAGAGGGGTACTTCACAGCAAGTGGATTCATATTTTCCCTCAATAGAGGGGTACTTCACAGCAAGTGGATTCCAATGTTGCCTCAATAGAGGGGTACTACACAGCAAGTGGATTCCAATGTTGCCTCAATAGAGGGGTACTACACAGCAAGTGGATTCCAATGTTGCCTCAATAGAGGGGTACTACACAGCAAGTGGATTCCAATGTTGCCTCAATAGAGGGGTACTACACAGCAAGGGCAATCCAGTTTTTTACGAACTAAATCCAAGAAGGCCTTAACATCCTTAACATCACTTGTTGCCTTTCAAAAGCAGGCACACCTATTAATGTTATTAAAACATATTTTTTATCCTGAATCTTGTTTACGGTACAGGAAAAGAAATTATGTCATCAAGCCTATACCTCTCCCTTGTCATCTGAGGCATTGTAGTTCATGTCAGGCACATCCACCAGCTTGATGTAGTTACACCTCAGAGGAGGTCCAACATTGCCTGTGGATACAAGAAATGTAATTCATACCATGTCTACAGTAGATTATAGCAATCCTCGATAATAACCAATTTTGTTAAACAAAAGACTACATTGAATTAATATTTGTTTGTCAAAGATTCAGTATTCACAAAAACTTTTTGAGCTTAATGGACATTTTGTTTGACGTCTATAAGGATTACACCAGGAAGTTTTGTCTAACATCTATAATACTCACTCAGGACAACTTTGTCTGACATCTTAAAGTCTTACTCAGGTCAATTTTGTTTGATGTCTATTATGCTTACAAAGGACAACTTTGCTTTGACTGACATCTAAAGCCTCAAACCAATGGCCAAGTGCTATTGCAGTATGGTGTGAACAATGAGATGATCAAGTTTGAAATAAGGATTGATAAATAGGTGTAAAATGCCAAATCAGGACCATAATTTTTACTTCAAAATAGCGATTTGGTATCATTGATTAAAAATTTAGTTAAACAAAGAAGGAGTAAAATTGGGACCGAAAAATAATTTTGAAATAATGATTAAATTTCGGATAAACAGTGTTTGGAATAGCGGTGTTTAAATGTATTGTTACTTTATTAAGTTTATTGTTCAGAAGTTACCCTATAGTGTGAAAGCATGTTGTTGAATTGCTTATTTACTGGCATGCAGGCAAGTATGTTTTAATGAATTAAGGTCACCAATGTTTATAATGTTGTTCTATTACATAAAATTCATTTAAAAAACAACAAAAAGAAGATCTTTTACAAAATATTAAACTTCTGACAAATGGTGTATTTCAATAAGATACTGCTCATGTTTTAATCCATCCCATACCACATTTCACTCATGCACACCTGTGTTCGTGTACATATGGGTTAGCATGTGACATGTGAATCTCCCCATTGGTTAAACAAAATTTATATACATGACTTGGGATTGTCACTTTGTAGGTTCGGACAAAAGTGTTAACAAATGCCTGCAGTTCCCCGAGATAGCTTGTCAGTGTTAATTGGCGGTTAGCACTGAGTTCAAAGCACAAGGTTTCATAACTGTGACATAGCAACCAAATTATCTATGTTTTTTAATCTTTCCTTATGAGTAAAATAGGCAAGCTCAAAAAACAGGGCATCACAGTTCTATACAAGGTTGCCTACCTATCTGTCCGTCTCCGGGGACCTGCAGAGTACAGATAGCACCACACTCTGTCTGTCCGTACCCCTCCAACACAGGGGCGCCCACACAGCAGCGTAGGAACATGAGTATTTTGGGTGAGAGGGGGGCTGAGCCAGTGGTGAGAAGGCGCACACGCCCACCGAGGCTCTCCTGGATCTTACTGAACACGAGCTTATCCCACCACGAGTTCTTACGGATGATACCACTGCAATGGTTCACAAGTTTTGGTGAGAATTTGTGTGAACTAACAGAAGTCATACACATACTTAAAGTCAATAGAATGCCCTCAGTTTATACGTCTTTTTTAAATCTAAATATGTGCATATAAATATCCCTCAAAATCAGTGTAAAGAACACGTAAAATACTACAGAAATGACAAGATTTTGAAGGGACCTCTTAAAGGATAAGAAACAGATAGACAACTTAGAATTTAAACAACTTGCATTAAGTCCTATAATCTCAACGGACAATGGTGATATCTGACCATAGACTACCATATAAACATACCTCTTAATCTCAGCTTCTTTAGATGCTAGTGCCATATTCAACATCTTGGACTTTATGGCACTGACACTGGCCCCTGCCATTACCTGTAAAATCCACACTAGAGCTGTATACTAGGCTGGGTCAGCAAACAAATACTACATTATATCAGTTGTGTGCATAGCAGATACTTGTATGTAAATATATTACAACAATATCATACATCTTAACTGCGTGCATAGCACATACAACTATTTGTAAATATATTACTACAACATCATACATTTTCACTGCTAGACATTAGTTATTAAGCTATAGGTGACGCACATATGGAAAAACAAGTGCCTATTTATTTTAATACTATTAACCCAAGGGATATAACTCAATAATTACATTGGCCTGTGATAGGACATGAGTATGCACATAGGAAATTTTAATATTTTTACCATAATTTATATCAATATATGTTACAGTTTTGACTTAATTAGATCAAATAATGAAAACAAGTGCTCTTTTAAAGCAAGCTGAAAGCCGGCTATTATCCTACCTTATCAAAGACTCTGTTGAGCAATCTCGGTACAGACGGAAACACGGTCGGCTTTAACTCCTTGATATCGTCCATGAGTTTACGGACGTCTCCTTGGAAGAACCCAATCTTTCCTCCACATGAGTACATGCATGCCTGCAAACATTGGATGGAGTTCAGTAATGTGTTGCCTTTTTCCATGATATATTTGTTGTTGTTTTTTAATATTTTATAAGACAGTCAGCAATTTTGAAAGCAGAGGAAAAAGTTTTATGCAACGCACATCAAGTCATACTGTAGAGTCACTGTGCAAAGTAGAAAGAAATACTTGTAAAAAATCAAAGGGCCATAATTATCCCAGCAAATATGCCAAAGTTATTGCATAACTCGGCTTGGGACTTATTATTCCTGTGAAGTTTGATCAAAATCCCACCGCTAGATTTCTGGCAGACAAACTTTGTGATGTCCATCAATCCATCCATCTAATCAAACAGATGGCCAACACAACATCAAATTGAATCCTATCCTATATGGGGGATACATAACTACTCCTCTTGTCTAATAAAACCTACCTCACACAACCTTTCATACGAGTGAGCTAGGGGTAGATAGGATATCAACACATCATCTGGCTTCACAATTAAGTTGTTGCTATCCTGAAATAGACAGAATAAACAAGATTGATTCAAACACATGTATTTCTTTTCTATAACATAATATTGTCTACAATGGGAAACTTACATACTAGATTGATATATTTCCATGTTCAGCAAAGATACATATAAAATAAAATGAAGTTATTTGACCTTACAACCCTACTTTAAAATGAGTCAGTAAAAGAAAAGTTGAAAAATACATTGCGAGGCTACTCATCACCTTCTACATTTTGATGTAATTCACCTAGATCTGTAACCATCCCTAACATGTTGGCCTATTTAGGAGATTGTCACTTCCCATGTTTTACTGCAATCCATCTCACATTTAACAAGCCTTTACTCATATCTATAGTAGGCATTATCAGGTAGAAATGATGATTTTTGAATAAAATTACCCCATATATATATATATATAAATATATATGACAACCCCTGAAGAAAAGGGTAAAAAGAAGGCGAAGTAATTATTCGAGAAAATCGAGTTTTAAGTTTCGCTGGAGAACTTTTATATGTGGTTCTTGTATTTTATGTTAATTGCAACCAGTAAAATGCAACCAAGTATGAACATATCAAAGGTTCCGTATTTCCCCGACTATAAGGCGATCCGCTTATAAGACGACCCCCTAACTTTGCCCATGAAATCTGGTGTTTTTGTCTAGACTCGTTTATAAGACAGGGTCAATTTTTAAAGCAAATCCAGCATTTGAATTTATCCAAGTCTGTGATAAAGTTCAAGCTAAACAGTCAATTATCAACTTAATTTGTTTGCTAGCTTGAAGAAAATTTGCCAATTTTATGTCAACTGTAAACTTTCTAATGTGGAGGTAGTTTAATAATAGAAAAAGGTTACGCTGTTAAGGATTTATTTAAAGTATCATTTTTTTCGTCCAGCCAAATTTTCATTCATATTTGTAGTAAACTCAAATATATCAGCCATGATTTGAAGGTTCTCAGACGAGGGTTACTGAAATGGGATCATACGGCAAAGACTGACCCATTTAAAAAAAAAACATTCACATGCATCTTTACACAGCTCATGCTGTGACGTCACAAATTGTACCTCGCCTCGCCTGTAAGACACGCCCCCTACTTTAAGCTTAAAATTCAGGTCCCAATTTCCCCGTCTTATAGTCTAGGAAATACCGTAGTTGCAACACATTTGCATTGATTTTACAAATTTGTTTAAATATTTCTAAGAATGTACCCATGTAAATGAGCATTATTTTGTAGTACTTGATCATAAAGTTTCAGTACGATCTACATGTTTCAGACTGAACAGAAATCAGTGTTTTGTAAAAAATAATTGTAAGCTGTGAAAAAAATATGATCTAAATATAATTTAAACATGAGAAACATTGCGAAGATATTGTTTCAAGAGTGTGTATCATTTGATTTATAAGATGATTTGATTACAGCAAGGGAGATCAATCTACTCAGGTACTGTACAGCTGGGACAGTACATGTCTACATGCACCTGTTTAAGCATTTATCAAGGCATACACTATAAATCTCCCCTTTAAAATATTTCAATATCACATATACACAATAAAGTATCATTTATGCACATACTCATTGGCTTCCACACACGATTTTGTCAACAAAAATTGGGAAAAGGTCTGGACTTTTTATTTCAGGGAAATTCTTATCATGTGAACACTTCAAATTGGGACATTTTAAGGTGTACACTTCAAACTTACGAGGTATTCATTGAAATAATGACAAATAATTAGAAACAACCACTATGATGTCAGCACAAACAATGATTCCAAAACAATATTATTTTTTTGTAAAAAAAAAAGTTAAAAAAATTTGGAAAAAAAATATTCTTTTCTTTTCAATTGGGAGTAGGCATATTCCTGGCTTGTTCAAATACATGTAGGTGAGAAAACACTGCCATATTGCCTACTTTTATTTGTAAATCAACATTTGTCAGTTCTGACTTACAAAGAGGTTAGTACAGGCTAGTGTGGGAGCGAGGCAGTTCTCGTGTGTCAACATGGCTCCCTTGGGCAGCCCCGTGGTTCCGCTCGTGTAACATACAACCGCCAGGTCATCAGGGCCACTTGGCTGGAATAGAAATATGTTCAATGGTTCCATCAATTTATCATCCTTAAACATTTGTAGAGTTTCTTACACTTATGGTCTTTTGATAGTCTTAATGTTGCTCATATATAGAGGCTGAATTAAAATCAATCTAGATGCATGCATATCAGTTTTCATATAAAAAATAAAGTTGCTAATTACAATTAAAATAAGTAAACAAATAGAGTCAAACCTTAAGGTCCTGTGGGGCTTCCTCGCCCTTTTTCTGGAATTCGAAAATACAAAAGAATTGAGCGACCAAATTCTACCTCCTCTGTCAAAAAAATCACACAACAATCAGATAATAATTGGAAAGACTGCAGTAGTTCTGAAAGGATACAAAAGGAGTGCAATAGGTGAAAGTTTTATTATATAAAATTATTGACAATAGGGTGCTCAAACACATAACACAAAAGCAATATCTCATCAATGCAGCGTATTGATCACATATTTTATCAATTTTCAAAAAAGTGTATTTCCTGAAATTCTAAGAGCTTACCTCTAGGTCTGAGTATTGTATAAGGTCAATGCTGTGTTTTTGTGCTAGGGCCTTCACATCATCTGTGATAGTTTCCATGACAACAAGAATGCGTAGGTTTGGGGTTTCAGACATCCGACCAAGAAGATTGGTAACCTTCTCATTCTTGTCACAGATTATCAGGCTTAACTCAGCTGCAGATAAAACAACAATGGTCATTGTCACAATTGATCAGGCTAAAATCAGCTGGAGTTAAAGCATCAATGGTCATTGTCACAGATTATCAGGCTAAAATCAGCTGCAGTTAAAGCAACAATGGTCATTGTCACAATTGATCAGGCTCAAATCAGCTACAGTTAAAGCAACAACGGTCATTGTCACAATTGATCAGGCTCAACTCAGCTACAGATAAAGCAACAATGGTCATTGTCACAATTGATCAGGCTCAACTCAGCTACAGATAAAGCAACAACGGTCATTGTCACAATTGATCAGGCTCAACTCAGCTACAGATAAAGCAACAATGGTCATTGTCACAATTGATCAGGCTCAAATCAGCTACAGTTAAAGCAACAACGGTCATTGTCACAATTGATCAGGCTCAATTCAGCTACAGATAAAGCAACAATGGTCATTGTCACAATTGATCAGGCTCAAATCAGCTACAGTTAAAGCAACAACGGTCATTGTCACAATTGATCAGGCTCAACTCAGCTACAGATAAAACAACAATGGTCATTGTCACAATTGATCAGGCTAAAATCAGCTGCAGTTAAAGCAGCAACGGTCATTGTCACAGATTATCAGGCTCAACTCAGCTACAGATAAAGCAACAATGGTCATTGTCACAATTGATCAGGCTCAAATCAGCTACAGTTAAAGCAACAACGGTCATTGTCACAATTGATCAGGCTCAACTCAGCTACAGATAAAGGAACAATGGTCATTGTCACAATTGATCAGGCTCAAATCAGCTACAGTTAAAGCAACAACGGTCATTGTCACAATTGATCAGGCTCAACTCAGCTACAGATAAAGCAACAATGGTCATTGTCACAATTGATCAGGCTCAACTCAGCTGAAGTTAAAGCAACAATGGTCATTGTCACAATTGATCAGGCTAAAATCAGCTGCAGTTAAAGCAGCAACGGTCATTGTCACAGATGATCAGGCTCATGATCAGGCTCAAATCAGCTACAGATAAAGGAACAACGGTCATTGTCACAATTGATCAGGCTCAACTCAGCTACAGATAAAGGAACAATGGTCATTGTCACAATTGATCAGGCTCAAATCAGCTACAGTTAAAGCAACAACGGTCATTGTCACAATTGATCAGGCTCAACTCAGCTACAGATAAAGCATCAATGGTCATTGTCACAATTGATCAGGCTCAACTCAGCTGAAGTTAAAGCAACAATGGTCATTGTCACAATTGATCAGGCTCAACTCAGCTGCAGTTAAAGCAACAATGGTCATTGTCACAATTGATCAGGCTCAACTCAGCTGCAGTTAAAGCAACAATGGTCATTGTCACAACTGATCAGGCTCAACTCAGCTGCAGTTAAAGCAACAATGGTCATTGTCACAATTGATCAGGCTCAACTCAGCTGCAGTTAAAGCAACAATGGTCATTGTCACAATTGATCAGGCTCAACTCAGCTGCAGTTAAAGCAACAATGGTCATTGTCACAATTGATCAGGCTCAACTCAGCTGCAGTTAAAGCAACAATGGTCATTGTCACAATTGATCAGGCTCAACTCAGCTGCAGTTAAAGCAACAATGGTCATTGTCACAATTGATCAGGCTCATGATCAGGCTCAAATCAGCTACAGATAAAGGAACAACGGTCATTGTCACAATTGATCAGGCTCAAATCAGCTGCAGATAAAGCAACAACGGTCATTGTCACAATTAATCAGGCTCAAATCAGCTACAGTTAAAGCAACAACGGTCATTGTCACAATTGATCAGGCTCAACTCAGCTGCAGATAAAGCAACAACGGTCATTGTCACAGATGATCAGGCTCAACTCAGCTGCAGATAAAGCAACAACTGTCATTGTCACAGATTTTCATGCTCAAATCAGCTACATTTAAAGCAACAACGGTCATTGTCACAATTGATCAGGCTCAACTCAGCTGCAGTTAAAGCAACAATGGTCATTGTCACAATTGATCAGGCTCAACTCAGCTGCAGTTAAAGCAACAATGGTCATTGTCACAATTGATCAGGCTCAACTCAGCTGCAGTTAAAGCAACAATGGTCATTGTCACAATTGATCAGGCTCAACTCAGCTGCAGTTAAAGCAACAATGGTCATTGTCACAATTGATCAGGCTCAACTCAGCTGCAGTTAAAGCAACAATGGTCATTGTCACAATTGATCAGGCTCATGATCAGGCTCAAATCAGCTACAGATAAAGCAACAATGGTCATTGTCACAATTGATCAGGCTCAACTCAGCTGCAGTTAAAGCATCAATGGTCATTGTCACAGATGATCAGGCTCAAATCAGCTACAGTTAAAGCAACAACGGTCATTGTCACAATTGATCAGGCTCAACTCAGCTACAGATAAAGCAACAATGGTCATTGTCACAGATGATCAGGCTCAACTCAGCTGCAGTTAAAGCAACAATGGTCATTGTCACAATTGATCAGGCTCATGATCAGGCTCAAATCAGCTACAGATAAAGCAACAATGGTCATTGTCACAATTGATCATGCTCAAATCAGCTACAGATAAAGCAACAATGGTCATTGTCACAATTGATCAGGCTCAAATCAGCTACAGTTAAAGCAACAATGGTCATTGTCACAATTGATCAGGCTCAACTCAGCTGCAGTTAAAGCAACAATGGTCATTGTCACAATTGATCAGGCTCATGATCAGGCTCAAATCAGCTACAGATAAAGCAACAATGGTCATTGTCACAATTGATCAGGCTCAAATCAGCTACAGATAAAGCAACAATGGTCATTGTCACAATTGATCAGGCTCAAATCAGCTACAGATAAAGCAACAATGGTCATTGTCACAACTGATCAGGCTCAAATCAGCTGCAGATAAAGCAACAACGGTCATTGTCACAATTAATCAGGCTCATGATCAGGCTCAAATCAGTTACAGATAAAGGAACAACGGTCATTGTCACAATTGATCAGGCTCAAATCAGCTGCAGATAAAGCAACAACGGTCATTGTCACAATTAATCAGGCTCAAATCAGCTGCAGATAAAGCAACAACAGTCATTGTCACAATTAATCAGGCTCATGATCAGGCTCAAATCAGCTACAGATAAAGGAACAACGGTCATTGTCACAATTGATCAGGCTCAAATCAGCTGCAGATAAAGCAACAACGGTCATTGTCACAATTAATCAGGCTCAAATCAGCTACAGTTAAAGCAACAACGGTCATTGTCACAATTGATCAGGCTCAACTCAGCTGCAGATAAAGCAACAACGGTCATTGTCACAGATGATCAGGCTCAACTCAGCTGCAGATAAAGCAACAACTGTCATTGTCACAGATTTTCATGCTCAAATCAGCTACATTTAAAGCAACAACGGTCATTGTCACAATTGATCAGGCTCAACTCAGCTGCAGATAAAGCAACAATGGTCATTGTCACAATTGATCAGGCTCAACTCAGCTGCAGATAAAGCAACAATGGTCATTGTCACAATTAATCAGGCTCAAATCAGCTACAGTTAAAGCAACAACGGTCATTGTCACAATTGATCAGGCTCAACTCAGCTGCAGATAAAGCAACAACGGTCATTGTCACAGATGATCAGGCTCAACTCAGCTGCAGATAAAGCAACAACTGTCATTGTCACAGATTTTCAGGCTCAAATCAGCTGCAGATAAAGCAACAACAGTCATTGTCGCAGATTATCAGGCTCAAATTGTCACAGGCTCAAATCAGCTGCAGATAAAGCATCAATGGTCATTGTCACAGGCTCAAATAAGCTGCAGATAAAGCAACAAAGATCATTGTCACAGGCTCAAATCAGCTGCAGATAGAGCATCAATGATCATTGTCACAGTTTATCAGACTCAACTCAGCTACAGATAAAGCAACAAGGATTATTGTCACAGATTATCAGACTCAACTCAGTTGCAGATAGAGCATCCATGATCATTGTCACAGATTATCAGACTCAACTCAGCTGCAGATTTATAAAGCAACAAGGATCTATGTCACAGATTATCAAACTTAACTCAATTGCAGATAAAGCAACAATGGTCATTGTCACAGATTATCAGGCTTAACTCAGCTGCAGTTAAAGCATCAATGGTCATTGTCACAGATGATCAGGCTTAACTCAGCTGCACTTAAAGCATCAATGGTCATTGTCACAGAATATCAGGCTCAACTCAGCTGGAGATAAAGCAACAACAATCATTGTCACAGAATATCAGGCTCAACTCAGCTGCAGATAAAGCAACAACCGTCATTGTCACAGATTATCAGGCGTAGCTCAGCTGCAGATTAAGCATCAACCGTCATTGTCACAGATTATCAGGCATAGCTCAACTGCAGATAAAGCATCAACCGTCATTGTCACAGATTATCAGGGGAAGCTCAGCTGCAGATAAAGCTTCAACAGTCATTGTCACAGATTATCAGGGGTAGCTCAGCTGCAGATAAAGCATCAACAGTCATTGTCACAGATTATCAGGCCTAGCTCAGCTGCAGATAAAGCAACAACCGTCATTGTCACAGATTATCAGGCGTAGCTCAGCTGCAGATAAAGCAACAACAGTCATTGTCACAGATTATCAGGCGTAGCTCAGCTGCAGATAAAGAATCAACAGTCATTGTCACAGATTATCAGGCGTAGCTCAGCTGCAGATAAAGCAACAACGGTCATTGTCACAGATTATCAGGCGTAGCTCAGCTGCAGATAAAGCATCAACAGTCATTGTCACAGATAATCAGGGGTAGCTCAGCTGCAGATAAAGCAACAACCGTCATTGTCACAGATTATCAGGCGTAGCTCAGCTGCAGATAAAGCATCAACAGTCATTGTCACAGATTATTAGGCGTAGCTCAGCTGCAGAAAAAGCATCAACCGTCATTGTCACAGATTATCAGGGGTAGCTCAGCTGCAGATAAAGCAACAACCGTCATTGTCACAGATTATCAGGCGTAGCTCAGCTGCAGATAAAGCATCAACAGTCATTGTCACAGATTATCAGGGGTAGCTCAGCTGCAGATAAAGCAACAACATTCATTGTCACAGATTATCAGGCTCAACTCAGCTGCAGATAAAGCTTCAACAGTCATTGTCACAGATTATCAGGCTCAACTCAGCTGCAGCTAAAGCAACAACAGTCATTGTCACAGATTATCAGGCGTAGCTCAGCTGCAGATAAAGCTTCAACAGTCATTGTCACAGATTATCAGGCGTAGCTCAGCTGCAGATAAAGCATCAACAATCATTGTCACAGATTATCAGGCCTAGCTCAGCTGCAGATAAAGCATCAACAGTCATTGTCACAGATTATCAGGGGTAGCTCAGCTGCAGATAAAGCATCAACAGTCATTGTCACAGATTATCAGGGGTAGCTCAGCTGCAGTTAAAGCATTAACAGTCATTGTCACAGATTATCAGGGGTAGCTCAGCTGCAGATAAAGCAACAACCGTCATTGTCACAGATTATCAGGCCTAGCTCAGCTGCAGATAAAGCATCAACAGTCATTGTCACAGATTATCAGGGGTAGCTCAGCTGCAGATAAAGCAGCAATGGTCATTGTCACAGATCATCAGGCCTAGCTCAGCTGCAGATAAAGCATCAACAGTCATTGTCACAGATTATCAGGGGTAGCTCAGCTGCAGATAAAGCATCAACAGTCATTGTCACAGATTATCAGGGGTAGCTCAGCTGCAGATAAAGCATCAACAGTCATTGTCACAGATTATCAGGGGTAACTCAGCTGCAGATAAAGCATCAACAGTCATTGTCACAGATTATCAGGCGTAGCTCAGCTGCAGATAAAGCATCAACAATCATTGTCACAGATTATCAGGCGTAGCTCAGCTGCAGATAAAGCATCAACAGTCATTGTCACAGATTATCAGGGGTAGCTCAGCTGCAGTTAAAGCATCAACAGTCATTGTCACAGATTATCAGGGGTAGCTCAGCTGCAGATAAAGCAACAACAGTCATTGTCACAGATTATCATGGGTAGCTCAGCTGCAGATAAAGCATCAACAGTCATTGTCACAGATTATCAGGGGTAGCTCAGCTGCAGATAAAGCATCAACAGTCATTGTCACAGATTATCAGGGGTAGCTCAGCTGCAGATAAAGCATCAACGGTCATTGTCACAGATTATCAGGCTCAACTCAGCTGCAGATAAAGCAACAATGGTCATTGTCACAATTGATCAGGCTCAACTCAGCTGCAGATAAAGCAACCACAGGCTAGAAAGTATTAGAAAGTATATTATCAAGAGCACTACAAGTGAATGCATATTGTCAATGGGAACGTGTTTGTTGTGTTAACATCTTTTACAGTTTCAACATAGTTTAACACAACCACTATGACAACAACTACAACAACATATTGACTGATCACTGAGTCTAAAGGGAGTCATCTGAATGGTTGACTACAACATAACCTTGAAAGATAGGCTAATACTTACCCTGATTAATGATGTAGTTGCAGGCTTCAATACCCAGGGTATCGTATAATGGAACAATGCACATCGAGTACATATAGCAGCCCTGCTCCGATATAAAGTACTGAAACACACAAGGAAATATCGTACATTAGGCGACTATAAAATAATTGCAAGATTTTCATTCCCGCCCGCCACCTTCTTTTTTCTGCCGCCCCTCGACTTTTATTGACTCAAATAAAGATGTTGAACTAGAGTCTATATTTGCGAATCAGTCCGGTAATGTCCAGGACAGTGTTTATAAATACATACTACAATGCTGATGTATAACATTCACATTTTATAAAGGAGAAAAGTTTGTGTTCGATTTTGTCTAGAAACAAGAGTATGTGGTCCCTTATGCAATAGGAAAGACCATGAATAGGAATTCAACAGTGAAACAGTCTTCCAAGAAAAATAAAATGTCATTCCCCCCATTTAAAGAATTTGAATGAAAATCTAGTGATTAATTTATAATGACGTTAGTACAGAGAATATACTGAAAGTATAAAGTACGACAGGAAAATATATCTTGTTAATTTGATAGTTCTATCCATCATTAAGTGGCTTAATTCCCTATGCATACAGCAGGGGTATAGTAAGCTGTCAGGCAATCAATTTACAATAAGAACAATTTAGATACTATGCAATATTTTCCTCCTAATATATCTTAGGAAGATACACCAGCTTTGAAACGACATGCATAAATATTCAATATTATCTTGAAATAATGGACTAAACCTTGTCCACCTTATAGTACTATTTCTAAGGTAAATACATTGCCTATAGTAAAGCTTTGCCAATATCTTTTAAAGAGGTCCATTTCCGATTCAAGTATTTACTAGGTGTGCAAACGAATATTCTATAAAACGTTTGGTATTCGAATGTCAAAATCAGTATTCGAATATTTGATGTCTTTTAGGTGAAAAAATAAAATAATTAACCTTTTGCCTACAATTAGGTTGTTGTGTATAAAGTTTATTTGTCTTGTTTTTACAACCATTGGCCCCTATTCATATTCTTATCAAGTCAGTTTGTCACTACAGTACCTTAGGCCAAAAAAAAATAAATTGTTTGTTTAGGGTAACCTTCCCAAATGTTTTTAGGTAGGGTAGGTAGGGATTTTTTTTATTTTTATTTTATTTTTTTTCAAAATCTGTCGTAAGTTCAGAGTGTTTCCTTGCACATGGCAGTCTTTCCTACATTACTGTCATTGCCTGACTTTGTTTTATCATATAAACAATAATTCTGATTGTCCAATTCGCATTTATTTATGATTTTTAAAACATGTTAATGTTTACTTCGTACCATGTAAGAATTTAGTTTTCTCAGTTGTCTGAAAGAAAATGTTCTTGTAAAACGTTTAGAATATTCAACTGCTTGTTGAACTTTTTACTGACTGATTATTTAACAGAAATTGATATCTTTCTTTGTGTTTATTTTACACATGTATACAATACTAAATGAAAGACAAAAATAAAAGCCTGTGGTCTCATGTTCTGTAATAGTAACTTGTAAATACTAAAAGATAGTTGCTTTCTGAATGAATAATGTAATTTATACAAAGAAATGTACAAACAATATTGTAAGGGAACATTAGTGCTTAAAATTGGTGCATGTGCTGTATATGTATGCCTTAAATATGATGACCAAAGATAATTAAATAATGATTAAATCAATTAATAATTGATCATTGATCGGTTTCATCAACAGATATCAATAGTAATTTTTCTGTCCAATTCCCAACACTACCATCATCCTACCCCCCCATTCCCACACAACCTGACCTCCATATTCCCACTCAACCTCACATCCATATTCCCACTCAACCTCACTCCCACTTTCCCACTCAACCTCACCCCCACATTTCCACTCAACCTCAGTCTACACATTCCCCCTCAACAACTTCTCACCATCTCACTCCACTCAGCCCCTACCTTCCCCCCTCAACCTCAGCACCCATATTCCCCCTCAACCTCTGCATCCACATTCCCCTCCAACCTCAACCCCACATTCAATATCAACCTCACACCAGCATTCCCCCTCAGCCCCCACATGCCCACTCAACCTCGACCCCACATTCCCACCCAACCTCAGCCTCCACATTCCACCTCAACCTCACCACCACACACCCACTCAACCTCACCCCCACATTTCCACTCAACCTCTGTCTACTCATTCCCCTTAACAACATCTCACTGTCCCCCTCCACTCAGCCCCTACCTTCCCCCTTAACCTCAGCACCCATATTCCCCCTCAACCTCTGCCTCCACATTCCATATCAACCTCACCCCAGCATCCCCCCTTAGCCTCCACACTCCCCTCAACATCAGCCCCCACCTTCACCCTCAACATAAGCACCCATATTCCCCCTAAACCTTACCCGTAAATTCTTCCTGAATCTCACCCCACCTTCCTCCTCAACCCCCACCTCCCCCTCAACCTCAGCTCCGTCTTCCCCCTTAAGTTTACAAAATATTTGGACAATACTTCTCAAAAAGGCACATGCAGGGAGACGTCAATTTGGTTGAGTATGGTACCTGTTTCTGAAAAAATACAGATGTCAATGTAACTGCCATTCAACTCACCTCTACTCTGTTCTGTGAGTAGATGCCAATGTGTGTGGAGTTAGATGCCGCCTGTCCCATGGCTATCAAGCCTGCACCTACCCTACTACCCTTTGTCAGCACCTGAAATTTGGATATAGTGCTGTGTAAGGAGGTTGTGAAATCATTACAACTAGTTTTACATGTCAACAATTACTAATGTTGCGTTTACATGACAAACATTTGCCCATAGGACAATTTTGCCCCTAGGATACTTTTGGGATGTGTTAATATGGCAATTGAGAAAATGTTGTTTAAAAAAAATACTAATAGTTTGTGTTGAAAAATAAAGACATAATCATGAAGCTAATATTACTATTGTATGATATCAATATCTGTAAATAATACCACTCTTATTCATTCAGCTATATTATGTTGCCTTCAGGAAAATAATCCAGATCTGTGACTTTCAAAAAAAAGGTCATACTGTTAAAAAAACTCTGTGTCTTTCCAAAGGAAATAGGTCATACTTTTAAAAAAACATTTAAACTGTACGCATTCATGTTTGTTTCATTCTAAAAAAAAGCGTTAGCTGATAACTTCCAAAGTATCAGCTGAAATAATATAGCATGATAGCTTTTAATAAAGTGGAATTGAATGTAGCACTTCATTTTGATAGCATATTGGTCTCACAGTATCATGATAGCATATTGGTCCCACAGTATAATGATAGCATATTGGTCTCACAGTATCATGACAGCATATTGGTCTCACAGTATCATGACAGCATATTGGTCTCACAGTATCATGATAGCATATTGGTCTCACAGTATCATGATAGTATATTGGTCTCACAGTATCATGACAGCATATTGGTCCCACAGTATCATGATAGCATATTGGTCTCACAGTATCATGACAGCATATTGGTCTCACAGTATCATGACAGCATATTGGTCTCACAGTATCATGACAGCATATTGGTCTCACAGTATCATGATAGCATATTGGTCTCACAGTATCATGATAGTATATTGGTCTCACAGTATCATGACAGCATATTGGTCCCACAGTATCATGATAGTGTATTGGTCTCACAGTATCATGACAGCATATTGGTCTCACAGTATCATGACAGCATATTGGTCTCACAGTATCATGATAGCATATTGGTCTCACAGTATCATGATAGCATATTGGTCTCACAGTATCATGACAGCATATTGGTCCCACAGTATCATGATAGTATATTGGTCCCACAGTATCATGATAGCATATTGGTCTCACAGTATCATGATAGCATATTGGTCCCACAGTATCATGATAGCATATTGGTCCCACAGTATCATGATAGCATATTGGTCTCACAGTATCATGATAGCATATTGGTCTCACAGTATCATGATAATACAAAGGTTTTATTTGTTAATTACAATTTTTTCTGTAAACAAGAGGCCCAAAAGGGCCTATGCTCTACTGGCATGGCTTTTGTGGTCATATCAATCTACAGCATGTATGTATGGATAAAAGGCAACATGACATATAGTTTATGTTTTGTGTTTGGGTTACCTGAAAACGTAGCACGTTCAACATCTGAGCCCAGAAAGTATTGTATGAACTATATTAATATGTGCCAAGTAAAAGTCATCTGACAAAAAAAAAATGCTTTCAAAACTGTACTCATAGTAAAAATTTCTGTAGTTTTAAAAGTTAAAAAAAGTTGGTCAAAAGGTCAAAGTCAAGGGCATCCTAGGACAACATTGATCAATTTGAACAAACATTCACAATCAATTGTGCTGAGATGGATGCACAAACACACAAAAAGATTTTCAAACCTTTCCAGATTTATGTTTACCAAACCTGTGAACCCTGGGTGTGGCCAGTAATGACACCAGGTGCATAACTTAAACATTCACAACCAATTTTGTTAAGATGAATGCACAAACTACAGAACTTAAAGCTAAAAAATGGCCTTTGGGCTTTCAACAAGAACAAGGCAGAGTAATTCACAAAATCAACTGCAGAAGCAAAAAGCAAATTGTCTCTCAAAATCCTAGACTTGCAAATTGTATACCTTAACTCTAGACTTGAATTTACTTGTACATGTAAACTTGGCTAAAAATAGAATTCGCTCATGCAGACCTGGCTAAAAATGGTTTTCGAAAGGAAGCGAGCTCTAATGGATATCTAGATACTGTACAAGTTTCATCAAGATACAATCAAAACCGAAGACTGTATCGTGTTCACAACAAATTGTTTACAGACGCACGAACGCACGACCGCACATACTACGTACACATTACCATCGCATAAGCTCTTCTGGCCTTTGGCCAGTAGAGCTAAAAACCTGTTAAAATCAAATTCCCCCCACCCTCTCGGCAAAGGGAATAAAACATGACAGCTCTCATAATGTTTGTTTAAGTAAACAAACATGATATTCACACCGGTATTTGAAAGATACCGTGTATTGATTTAAATAGATATATGGGACCCTTCATGTCTATAAATGTTAAGAAGTAGTTTGCTTCTACAAGAGCTTGTACAAGATTGCTATAATTTTTCATTGCCTTGAGTTTTCATGACATTAAGGCCGAGATAAGATTGTGATCACATGCTTGATAATAAAAATAAAATCTCTTAACCCTCAAATGTACTAAGGCCTTCTTTTTTTAATTCTATGTTTTGCAAACACCGCTGCTCCAAAAAACTCATTTTTGAAATAAAAATAAAATTGTGATTTCGTTGTTTTTTTTATTTCCCCAAATTAAACTTCATCGCGGCAAATCATTAAAAGCAAAGGACATCGCATAGCTGTAAAATTATTGGTGTAAACATCTCTGCAAAAGTTTGAGCCAATGAAAAACATTCATTGGATTTGAAGGCTGGTGCTAAAAACCCGGTATCCGGTACCTGGTATCCCCCAGTATCCGGTATCACTTTCCGATACCGGATTATGTTCATATTGGGGTTATTATCAGATGATAAATCCAAGTATCCACGGTCCGTTATTTATTGCTTATTGACAACCAATGCATACTTTAAATAACACGGTATCAACACAATCCGGTATCATAAACTGTGATAACGGCTTTTCTCGATATCGATACCTGGTACCGGGTTTTAGCTCACCTGGATTTGCATCGTCATTGAAAAAATGGCTGCCCCCATTAGTTCCTGGCGGATAAATATTCGCTGTATAGAAGGAAACAAACAGATAAAAAGCTCTTTTGCTAACTGTAACAATGACATGGTTGGTGAATTGGTATCGGACAATTTGAAGCCAAGACAACGCAGTGGAGTGATGGCCGATTCCTTAAATTCTTAATGGCAAATAAATGTACCGAAAATAATTGATTTTTTTTATCTCACTTGTCTATTATAACATGCGTTTACAAAGTTTAAAGAGTGATAAATGAAAATATGAAGTGAACTTGTCAGATAAAACAAAAACAAATGTGCACACACTTACATATATATTGACTTGACATTCAAATAGAAAATCATAAAGGATACATCATAGCTTTTGCTTTTCTGTGTGTTTTTTTCCCCGACCAAAAAATAAAATTCCAGAAATGTAATTTTATTTTTATTTTTATTTC
The DNA here is from genome assembly GCF_026914265.1 of Mya arenaria. Taxonomy (NCBI): domain Eukaryota; kingdom Metazoa; phylum Mollusca; class Bivalvia; order Myida; family Myidae; genus Mya; species Mya arenaria. The sequence goes on from NC_069123.1 coordinate 67,771,055, forward strand.
CTCCTCCTCTGACACTTTTACCTCTCTGGCCGTTCGTAAAACATATAATTAAAAAAAAAAAGGCCTAAATATGCACAATACTTTCGTTCTGTACAGTAACTATACTGTGCTTTTTCTTCAAATCATGCAATAATGTCTATATTACAACTACACGCCTTCACACTTTCTTCAGATCTAAATTAATTCTACAGCTTACTAGATTGTTACATTTTACCATCAACCCTTGGAGAACTATCATAACAGCTTTGTATATTATCATTCTTTCATACACTGCCCAATAAGCCCACATGTGTACTATTTTAACTCACATCGTTATATGAGATCCAGTTGTAGGGCTCTGTTGGGGAGGGCTTCCATCCCAAGCACGGGCCATTGTCTGAAATAGAATAATACAGGTACGCTATAATAATAACTAACCCTAATTTTAAGTGACCAACAAGAGCTTGGCTATTGTTAACTTACAAGTATCCTAAAGACTAAAAAAAGGCTTCTGTACAGTCAAAAAGAGAGAGAGGTTGGTAGGTGGTAAAACTGTTTGCCTCTCATCCAATAGGGTCATGGAGTCCAACCTTCGAACATCTGAATTCAAGAACATCAGTACTGGTTTATACACTGGAATAGACTCTAGCTACCAACCATAGACCATAGACTCAATTCCCCTTTATCAGCTCTCATGAAAAATAGGAACATGGCATTTTCATGACCCAACACAAAACACTAAACTACTAAGAATGAATAACCTTGAAAGAATAGCCTCTTATCATAGCCTCTCCATTGATAACCTATTGTATCATTATACAGACAAGAATGTGGTCCATGTCTGTAACAGTTGAAAAGAAAGTTTACATCTTTCTGCCTTTGTGTATATTATGTATGACGCAATACAACAGTTGTTTCCTGTCTTTGAATGTTCTCTCTTCATCATTATCATGCTTTTGATGGAATTTGAACTGTTCATATAAACATGCATTGAGCATTGGCCAACCTAAAAATAAACCATATTATGCTACCATATAATTTGTTAAAATAGCCAATTCATGCATTGGTCATTGGCTGTTGGCTAAATATCAAATATTTTAAAGTGATTGATGATTAATTCAGAAATTAATAGTGTATTTGATGTCATCATCCGAGTATGAATGCAGTTGGGCTGGTTGAAGTGCCAATCGCACTAATTATTACTTATATTTACACCAATAGTCCATTATTTCTTTCTAGAATTGTTAAATCAATACTGAATTTCATTTATGAAAACCTTACAGAAATTCTTTCTCACCCATTCTGTGAACAGAATGACCCCACCGTATCCAAACAGTTGACATTATAATAACACTGGAAAAAATCAATCTTCATAGTTGATACTTTAAATCACTTTTTAAAGTAAAATTGATACGCTGATGACAACAATAAATATAACAAATCATAAATTAAAACTTTTCAACATGTTGATAAAAGTTTTTTGTGGCTTGCTGACATAATACAAACGAGATGAGCAATTTTCAATTCATATTAATATGCATTTTTTTGCAGTATGAACGTATCCGAAGATGATGCGTTAATTGGAAAATATTCGCAATTGCCAAAGGCTGTTTATGGAATGGAAGTTGAGGTGCCAATATGTTTAAATGTATGTCTCAAAATTCATTGATCGTTTTTTTCTTATAACATTCATTTGTATTCCAGATAATTCTTTCTATATTTTTATTAAGGAATCAAAGTATGTGTAGTAATTGGATAGCATTTTTACTTGTTTGAAGAACTAAGAATGGCCTTAGTTTGTTCTTGTTGTTTTACAAACCATCTTTTATTGCATGAGTTACATAATGATATTTGGCAATGACTTCAATAAACCATGTCTTGCCTCAGGCATTTGGTAAGCAACCACAATCCAGGATACTAGCCATTCCCTATCATAATTATTCACGACACATGCTTGATATTCAGTCCGTACATAAGGTTGAAACTCAATCAAAGTCATTCAGAAATGTCACAAATATATTTTAAAACCCAGAACAACCTATCATAAGTCTGAATGTATTCATCAATTGAATATTACATTAAAACAGACCGTACATCATTAAGTTCTTTACTATGTGGTAGTTATACGTACTGGAGATTCTTGCACCCTTCTTGAAGGCATCATGAAGCGTGCGCACATCTTCTTCATCATAAGCCACAGTCACCCCTTTTTCTGCCTGCTTGCTGATTTTTGCTTTCTCTGGACCCTGTTAACAAAAACATTATGTAGAGCTGGCAACAATTCACTTAGAAACTTGTCATGAGAAGTTTAATTCATTAGGCTTGCTTCACTCTTGAGTCTGATGTTAAAAAACAAGAGGCACATCAGTGCCTGTGCTCCACTGGCCAAAAGGTTCAAGCAAAGACCACCTAACGAACATTTTCGTCAAGTTTCATAGAAATACAATCATCAATTTTTGAGGAGAAGTTATTTAAAAAATTTTTTTACTTTAATAGCTCTGGCTGCCATGTTGTGCAGTGGACCGAAATGATTTGGGCAATTTGAGTAAAGGAGCACCAAACAAACATTTCTGTCAAGTTTTATCGAAAAAAGGTCATCGGTTTCGACGACAAGTCGTATAAAGTTTTTTTTATTTTTTAGCTCTGGCAGCCATGGTGTGCAGTGGACTGGAACCATTTAACAAATTTTGGTTAATGACCACCCAAGGAACATTTCTGTCAAGTTTCATCAAAATCTGATAATCGGTTTCTGAGGAGAAGTGGTGTAAAGGTTTTTCCTATTTTTAGCTCTGGCTGCCATGTTGTGCAGCAGACCAGAACTGTTTGGGCTATTTTGGTTAAGGACTACCCAAGTAACATTTCTGTCAAGTTTCATTGCAATACGATCATCGGTTTCTGAGGAGAAGTCGTTTAAAGGTTTTTCTATTTTTACCTCTGGGGGCCATCTTGTGCAGTGGACCGAAACCATTGAAGCAAATTTGATAAAGGACCATCCAAGGAACATTTCTGTTAAGTTTCATCAAAATCTGATCATCGGTTTCTGAGAAGATGTTCTTTAAAGGTTTTTTCTATTTTTTTGCCCTGGCAGCCATGTTGTGCAGCGGACCGGAACCATTTGAGCAATTTTGGTTAAGGACCACCCAAGGAACAATTCTGTCAAGTTTCATCAAAATCTGCCTATCCGTTTCAGAGGAGATGTCGTTTAAAGATTTTGCTATTTTTAGCTGTGGCGGCCATATTGTGCAATGGACCAGAACCATTTGAGCAATTTTAATAAAGGACCACCCAAGGAACATTACTGTCAAGTTTCATCAAAATCTGCCGAACCGTTTCAGAGGAGATGTCGTTTAAAGATTTTGCTATTTTTAGCTCTGGCGGCCATATTGTGCAATGGACCGGAACCATTTGAGCAATTTTGGTAAAGGACCACCAAAGGAACATTCCTGTGAAGTTTTGTCAAAATCCGCTTATCAGTTTCAGAGGAGATGTGGTTTAAAGTAAAAGTTTACACACGCACGCACGCACTCACTCATGACGGACAATCTGTGACGACATAAGCTCCATGGCCTTCGGCCAGTGGAGCAAATAACAGCAAACTATTCATAGCGCCTGCTTTATTTCCACCCCACCTTTCTCAATTTACTCTGTGGCACTTTTGTCCTAAATTTTTTTTTTTTCACAGTTAATTGTCCTAAGCTCTACTACAATAAAGGAATAGATATCAAAAAGCTTTAAAAACAACTTTAAAAATACCAACTACATAATTATGTTATATGACATGTTATTTTTATGATTTTTTGCCAGGGAACACTTACAAGATTAGGTGTTTATAGCAAAGATGAAAGTCTCTAATTTCAATTTATGGATTGTAAAAGGTCATTATTTTTACGGCTATGATCAGTTACCTGAAAGACCTTAATGTTAAATGGTCATTACTATGAATAGATTTTCAGAGGTTTACAATTTCATTCCTTTCTGTCCTATTTCAGTGTGACTGACAGAAAATTGTCACAGAATAAAAATAGTCTTACATTATTGATCTTTTTCCTTCAAAATAGTAAGTATATAAAATTATAAACAAAAATTATATATTTGTGCAGCTGTGAGAATCTTTAAAGATCCTATTGCTTTAATTTCATTAATAATTGAACGGTCATGGTACGCCAGTCCAACAGACAGGAGGTATTTATCACCAAATATATAAACATTTTATCACTTAATATAACAACCATAAAATTTTCCCTTGATCGATGTGAGAGGATGGTCCATTACTGTACATGCATGAGCACATATACATCTTGGCAAAGTCAAAGCTATTTCTTATTGACTTAAGTACGGTTTTATTCAGTCATACAGTTTTAATCAGGTTTTACAAAAAAGGGTATTTCAGACAAGGGGAGAAAAAGGCATATTGCATGGGCTGAGAAGAACTTTTCGAACATTCTGACAGAAAATGTGAGGGATTGTGTTTAATTGAAGTAATAGTTAATTAGGTTTCAACTACCAAATATGTAAAGATTGTATGCATTTATAATCATATTTTATAAGTTTTACTGGAAACAAATGAAATGTTTGACAGTCTTAAGCATTTAACTCTATGCAGGTAGAAGGGGGGGGGGGGGGCCATAATATGGTCTCCATGAGGGCGGAAGGATGCTGCCTAAAAAAGGACAGGCTGCAGCACCCTTCAATAAAACGCTCTTAACTTATAATACAGTATGCTTTTGGGTGGTTGAACCATATGATCATGCAAGAATGTAAATGCCTTTCTTTTTTTTAAATAACCCTTGAAACATGAAATCAACTTATAGAACCATATTTAATACAAAGAATTATTACATGGTCACAACTTGTAAGAACTTCCAAGATGATACTGGTCATAGATTCAACACATGCAATCCCTATGCTATTTTAAACAGTCTTGTCAGTTTTAAGTAAGCTATGGCTATACTTCATTCAAATGTGATCAAATGCATTGTCACACCAAACTGACTTTGCAGTTACAAAACAAGGAAAGGACTTAACTGCCACTAATCTAGATGTTAGGCATACATGTCGATGAATTGAATATCATTTTATGACCAACTTCAAAATATTCAAAATGTACAAAAATCAAATAATGCTATGAAGCAGCCAAAAAAACAATGAAGACAATAAAGACTGACGAAATGAGGCGCACTTTTCCTCCAAGGATTACTTTAATAGACACGTTACTTTGGAAACAACAGAATCATTAATCTGTTACATTAAATTCAATAGCTTGAATTTCACTGTTTTATTTGTACCTCCATGGGAAAACCCAGTTATGTGAACTCCAGGTTACATATATTACGAGCCCAATATTGACGATATAAGACGATAGTATTGTCCCTGCATGTAGATTAACTCATCTTATGTTCATGTTTGTGAAAATCAATAATCAGCCTTAAGTTCCACTATTATTACAATGATAAGTAAATAATGTATTACCGACAATTTACAGTCTTATCATGATGCAATTAAATCAAACAATTATATCAGACTAAATTTGAAAATGCACTTGTACTACAATATAGTAAAATTTAATGTATACAACAAGTGTCATCCTCTCGGCACATGACTGTGTCCCACCTGAATGTTGGTGCTTTGATGTCTCAAGGCTTCCTGGTCCGTGAATGCACTGGCAGATCCTCCCATAGTTTTATAGTCACTATAACTGCCTTTATAAGAATTAAAGATTCACTTTCTGCAATATCTTTTTTAAATTCACTTTGTCAAACTAGACATTTGCACTAATTTTAAATGTAACTCTAGAAATTTAAATCCACACACACACAGTGAAGCTCACTACCAGTTTGACACTAGTTCACAGTTAATGTACATGAGGGTATGTACTTCTCTCCATCTAATTCCCTACTGAATACCTGTGTATAGTCACTAGTACTCCTACATGAACTATAGCCTCAATAAGCCCCAAAACCAGTTACACTGATACAAAACTCGTGAAGTCAGTGAAGCATATCTCTCTGGCCTTGTTATTTTAAATCACTCAGGTAAATCATCCTTATTGTCTTGGTGTTTGTTAACCATACAAGCAGCATATGAAATCAATGCTTGCGACCTTAACTCATTTAAACTACTTTCACTAATAACACTGGTAAAACTAATTCCGCTAGTCAGAATGGCATGTAACCTTCAGCTCTGACTTATTTAAATACGCAAATCTTGACCGTCAAGAGTTTGTGCACAATAAAGTATTTTTAAAACCACTTCTCTTCACAGCGACAGATTTATAACTTTGATTAAATAACTTATGGACACTTGCAATGTTAACTTTGCTGACTTTTATATTTCTAATAGCTGAAGTCCCAATAATAAACATTTTACATCTTCTTTTCAGCTTAAACTTCCTTGAAATGAAGAATGCTTAATAACTAGTACTTCTATGACCGTCACACCACTATATATGGATGAATCATCAATGGTAAACAACAGTAAACATACCATAGTATTTCATCAGAATCAGGCCATTATGACATATTATTGGTTCTATCGGCCCATGTTTACATCCATTTCTATTCTGAGAATGATGCTGCTTCTAAATATATAGCTCTGGGATTTCCAGAATGAATGCCTATGCTCTGATGTGGCATTAAAGAAGTACATGTACTGCATTGCCTGGAGGGAATTGAACTGAAAGATTTTACACCAATGTTTAAACTTAATCATTTACTGGTAGGTAATACTCATTAACTGTAATTTAAAAATAGCATGTATCTTTGTCCTAGAGGTAGTTTCCTTCTTTATATTTCCCACAATAGTTTATAAAACTGCCATATGCATTATCTTCCCTACTAATACAGTGGCACATGTATTTCGTTCAAATTCAGTTGTACTGTTGGTTAATAATGAATTTATCATTTGTGTTCATCGTCAATTTTGAATAGGTGTTTTATGTATGTTTCTATCACTCTTGGGTGAAATTAAGAAGCATTTACCAAACTGAAGGTTTGTGACAGGTGGCCTTGTATTTAACTATTAAGTACTGTGGTTTTTTAAAAAAGGGCATTTTCGTGGGTACATCAATTCGTGGATTTTCAGTTTTTGAAAAAAAAATTAAACATGTGACCCTTAATCATCAGCAAATTCACCATGCGCCAACCTTGCGTTATGTATTATATACGTCATGCAGATTATGACACTAAAATGGGACAATATGTAAATTATCGCTTGATCGGTAATTCAAGGGTCATACATAAAGATGCACTACATCTAGCCTAACACTGTATTATGTGAAATAAGAAAATGACATGAAATCTAGAAAACCATTGTTCACTTCCACAAAACTGTGCATAACAAAGTTGGGGATTTCACAACCAAAGTGCTCAAAACTAAAGGTACTTTGGTGCAATATTTTCAACAATATCAAATATGACAGTACTTTGTTGGTGTTATCTATGGATATAAAATAGTGAAGTCATTGAATTTCAATTGAGAATTTTTGCAAAGTGTAAAAACGCAGGAAGAGCGTTTTATTAAATATTCAATTAAATATTTGATCAAAGAAACAAAATCAAGTGGCGACCCTCAAACACAAGAGGTAAATAATCAGCACGTTTTACATGTGCTGCACAGGAGGTTGATAATCAGCTGGTTTTAATGTTCTGCAATGACTGGCAATGTCTGCAATGACTGGCAATGACTGCAATGTCATACAAAAAACTCCATGCAAGTACTAATAATTGTCTTTAATTTATTTTCATTGAGGTTAATAATATATTATATAAAACATATGAATAGTAAAATAAACTAGGATTTCAGTACTTTAAAGTTATATACCACGACCATGTATTTTCATGTGAATACATGTATATACCCTTTTACATAGCCAGTACGATTTCAGAATTAAAGGTCAAATTTTCGTTAGGATCTTGAATTTGTGGATAAGCCGACCCACGAAATCCACGAAAATTAATGTCCCACGAATATTTATGGTTTCACAGTAATTTGTGTTTAAGGCAAATAACAGTGGAGATACCATTTGACAAATGATCTCCCTTAAATAGTTACATAATGTTCAGCTTAACTTACCAAGGCATCGTATGTCTGTTCAGTGAAGTCAACTGCCGGGTTGAAGCTTGGTGGACTACGTGTGAGCCAGTAGGCAGCTGCCGTGGCAACTACCGTCCCGGTTCCCAGCACCTTCAATACAGTGTCATCCATTAGACGGGAACCTGCAATCACATGAAACACATTAAGACACAATTGAGAATGTTTTTTGTTTGTTTTATTTTAAACATGATACTATGCCGCATACACTGATGCACATACACAGTTCAGGGTGTTGTATGCACCCAACAGCACTTCAGGGCTCATTTAAAGTTACCCTTTCCATCCCACTAATTTTATTTGAAATCTTGCAATTTACACCCAGTTGATTTTTTCTCATATTTCATCCTGAATTGAACTTTCTGTTCAACTTCAAATTAAATGATAATTTACACTAACTAGACAGCTAGGAAGAGACAAAAATGAATGAATCAAAAATTTAATTATGTAATATTATATGCAAATAACTTCCATAAACTCAATAATATAAACTATCTATCTATCTGTCTATATTATTGAATATTCCATCACACAGTGGTACATGTACTTTATTTGAATTCAGTAAATGAACAATTCGATTTCAAGCTCTCATATTAGTATATTTATTAGTTCAAGTCCAGTATGTTTTAATTGGCAAGATTTAACAAATGATGAATATTTACTATTGTCAAATATTAATTACCTATACGCTTCATAGTTTTAACTAACTAAAAATGATCTCTAACAAGATAATCCAAGTATTCTTTGTAGCAAGAAAGCATTCAAATATGGGTTGTCCTTGCAGTGCATCACATGACCTTGGTGATACTAGGACCCTCTGTAAACTGTGATCATACTGGTACCAAGGTCAAGGTCAACAACTATTTGATCACAAGGTGGACTCGCACGATTATCTAACAAAATGTAGAAGTGATGTAAGAGTGCAAAAGCAGAGTCCACTAAGTGGACATACCCTGATAACTGACCATCTTTAATATCATGTCATCATCATGTCTATCATAACAGAAATCCATGGCTTGTTGATATACAGTATTAATAAAATAAAAATCAGAGATAATACCATAGGCCTAAAAAAAACCACTTGATTTGGGTTACTTGACTCTGCCTACAAAATAGGCGCACACCATTTTTAAAGCCAGCTAGTTGGTAAAAAATCAATAATTAAGAAAAGTAAATAATTAAAAATATATTAAATATAAGTGTGTGTTTTAATATTAAGTTTAAACCTTTAAAGCTTTATTTAAACGATAACTTAAATACCATTCGCCAATGATGACAATAACGTTCTTTAAACATAAAGCCTATTTAAAAAAAAAAGCCTACCTGTTTTTGAAAAGGATGTAACCCTAACCAAACCATTTTAATTTTTTTGCACTAGAATCTAGGACTGACAGACAACGACAAAATTTGTGCTGTTTATATCTTTGTATGAGTGATTATTTTATCACATGGACCATAAGGATATTTCATGAAAAGTTTATATGGTATGAAAAACGTTTTTGAGTGTTTCCCTGAAATGTTGCAAATTTAATGAAAGCAGTACCTCAGGTCCATAACCATGTGACATATGCCTCGCAAAACAAGCTTGCGGTGATTCATAATGTCCATCTTTAGTAGATTTACCCTCTATTACCGAAACAACATACCATTAGTAGGTTTTTAATGTTTGGTATTTTACAAGATAATAATATTTACGCATGAATTGCACTTAAATTCGTCTGTCACTGCATTTTGCAAAATTTCTATCAGTTTAAAAATATATAGAACTTTATATCCATGCTAGGATGTACTATAGTTATTAAGATCAATAAAAATAGGACCAATCTTGTCATTGTTTGAAGTTAATTTTATTTATTGGTTCAATGCATGTTACAATCCTCAGGGCTCTCTGTTACAGCATTATTTAGCTGTTGCCATGTCTGAATACAACATGTATACTTTCAGGCTTCAATGCTGAACAAAGTATTTTTTCCAGCACCTGAAATTCTTTGCCAATACATGGTGCCACTTGTTTGCAATGTGTATTTCTATGTACTTTTCATTTTTAATTCTGTATATGCATTTTTCACCACTATCTGACAAGTATAATCAGCTATGTCGGTTGCATTGGATATGTACATGCAAACTAAGTGGAAATATAACTAAGATAACACTGTACTAAATAGTTAGCAGCAGAAAAGAAGATTAGTTGAAGATGAGGAACGCGTGTGACCAAATCTGTTTTTAATAAATATTAAAGGGACTAGACACCAGATGATACAACTGCAAGAAAAAAAGAATATTGGCAAAAACATAAAATTTACATCATTGTGTACAACGCAATTAACAGCTTACATACTGATGTATCTTATTGCTTACAACATATGCATCTTTCGAAGTTTTTGCACATTTTCCCAATTTATGCAAATCCCAGTAAGTTTAAAAATAGTGTCGGTATATTTATCATGTGAAACTTTGGCAATGACAGAGAGGTAGATTTAGGCCTCAAAAGCGGTAGTTTGGGTTCAAAAGCGGTAGAATTTCTAATTCCTTTAATTTCCAGTCAAAAGCAATGATAGAAACAATGTAAACAAAAACATGGTATTTGTTACTATTTTACGCATACAGAAAATACGCATAAATTATGTCATGGTTAAGAGACTTGTCAAATGTCAGTGTTCAACTGTTTTTGATTGAGAAACAGAAGGAATATTACCTCTTGACTTGTAAAAACAAGTTTATATTCAGAAGATAAAGAAACATGATTGTTGCATTTATTCTTGTAATCATGTAAAATTATGTATTATCGCCTTGTTTTGAGGAAATACTGTATCTGGCGACTTTTGGACCATCTGGTGTCTAGTCCCTTATATATTTAGCTAAAATGATAACAAACACACTCAGGTGTTGACAGCAAGCATGGGGCAAACAAAACTTCTGGTTTATATTTAGAATTAAATGAACATTATTCAAGTATTGCATTGAAAGCCAAGTTCTGTATGCCTTTGCTAATATGAATTCAGTGTAGTAAATAGTTGCATTACTTGTTTAGAGCAAAGCATGATAATATATCTATAGGAGTTTGCATTAATAAAGTGTTGACATTATATACCATGAAGGCTGGGGAACTGGGTGTTGACATAATACACCAAGAAGGCTGGGGAACTGGGTGTTGACATAATACACCAAGAAGGCTGGGGAACTGGGTGTTGACATTATACACCAAGAAGGCTGGGGAACTGGGTGTTGATATTATACACCATGAAGGTCAGGGAACTGGGTGTTGATATTATACACCATGAAGGTCAGGGAACTGGGTGTTGATATTATACACCATGAAGGTCAGGGAGATGGGTGTTGACATTATACACCATGAAGGTTGGGGAGCTGGGTGTTGACATTATACACCATGAAGGTTGGGGAGCTGGGTGTTGACATTATACACCATGAAGGTTGGGGGGCTGGGTGTTGACATTATACACCTTGAAGGTTGGGGAAGGTCAGGGAGCTGGGTGTTGACATTATACACCATGAAGGTTGGGGAGCTGGGTGTTGACATTATACACCATGAAGGTTGGGGAGCTGGGTGTTGACATTATACACCATGAAGGTTGGGGGGCTGGGTGTTGACATTATACACCATGAAGGTTGGGGAGCTGGGTGTTGACATTATATACCATGAAGGTTGGGGAACTGGGTGTTGACATTATACACCAAGAAGGCTGGGGAACTGGGTGTTGACATTATACACCAAGAAGGCTGGGGAACTGGGTGTTGACATTATACACCATGAAGGTCAGGGAGATGGGTGTTGACATTATACACCATGAAGGTTGGGGAGCTGGGTGTTGACATTATACACCATGAAGGTTGGGGAGCTGGGTGTTGACATTATACACCATGAAGGTTGGGGGGCTGGGTGTTGACATTATACACCTTGAAGGTTGGGGAAGGTCAGGGAGCTGGGTGTTGACATTATACACCAAGAAGGCTGGGGAACTGGGTGTTGACATTATACACCAAGAAGGTCAGGGAGCTGGGTGTTGACATTATACACCATGAAGGTTGGGGAGCTGGGTGTTGACATTATACACCAAGAAGGCTGGGGAACTGGGTGTTGACATTATACACCATGAAGGTCAGGGAGCTGGGTGTTGACATTATACACCATAAAGGTTGGGGGCAGGGTGTTGACATTATACACCATGAACGTCAGGGAGCTGGGTGTTGACATTATAAACCATGAAGGTTGGGGGGCTGGGTGTTGACATTATACACCATAAAGGTCAGGGAACTGGGTGTTGACATTATAAACCATGAAGGTCAGGGAGCTGGGTGTTGACATTATAAACAATGAAGGTTTGGGAGCTGGGTGTTGACATTATACACCATTAAGGTTGGGGGGCTGGGTGTTAACATTATACACCATGAAGGTCATGGAGCTGGGTGTTGACATTATAAACCATGAAGGTTGGGGGGCTGGGTGTTGACATTATACACCATAAAGGTTGGGGGCTGGGTGTTGACATTATATACCATGAAAGTCAGGGAGCTGGGTGTTGACATTATAAACCATGAAGGTCGGGAAGCTGGGTGTTGACATTATACACCATGAAGGTTGGGGAGCTGGGTGTTGACATTATACATCATGAAGGTCAGGGAGCTGGGTGTTGACATTATACACCATGAAGGTCAGGGAGCTGGGTGTTGACATTATAAACCATGAAGGTTGGGGAGCTGGGTGTTGACATTATACACCATGAAGGTCAGGGAGATGGGTGTTGACATTATACACCATGAAGGTTGGGGAGCTGGGTGTTGTCATTATACACCATGAAGGTCAGGGAGCTGGGTGTTGACATTATAGACCATGACGGTTGGGGAGCTGGGTGTTGACATTATACACTTTGAAGGTTTGGGAGCTGGGTGTTGACATTATACACCATGAAGGTTGGGGACCATGAAGGTTGGGGAGCTGGGTGTTGACATTATACACCATAAAGGTTGGGGAGCTGGGTGTTGACATTGAACACCATGAAGGTCAGGGAGCTGGTGTACAACATACTTATACTCTTATATTCAAGAGTTAATTTTTTGGTACAACTTTGACATGAGAAATGCAAAAATTAAAAATAATAATTTGCGCAAGCACACATTTTTTTTGGCTGAGCTGATTTTATTTGTATTCTTCTGAATTTTATCAACCGAAATAATCAAGGGGATCTCACTGTGGAGAGATAAGAGAAAAACCATTAATCCATTAGTATTAAAGCGGTTTGTTTGTTTATCGTATATATGGGCATTGAGGCAATGGCAGCCGCCGCATTATTCTTCAAACGGAAACATCATTATTTCACAAACTGCACTTAATATTACGACCAGTGCCAAATTTGCAGACCTGTTTGATACAACTTATTCAGATATTCTATTGCTCCACAGTTAAATCCATAATGACTTCTTTTTTTAAATATTCTTTGTATTATTACCATTTTCCATCTTCTGTCACATCAAGGTTGCAACAATTTTATCATGGGCCTCGAGTTGTTCAAGTGCAGATATCTCCCAATATTTTGAAAAGCTTGAATTAAAGACTCTTATTAATCTTAAAATGCTTTTTGTGCCAGAAAGTTAGATAAGAATGCCATGAATACAATAGTTGTTCAATTTAGTTTTAGAATGAATGCACGTTATTGTGAGGATGGATGTCTTTACTATCTCTATGTTTAGCACACAACTGATACATTATCAGCCAATTAAATTGCAGGTAGGCATTAGGCTTTATCATTAAGAACTGTCGGGGGGGGGGGGGGGGGGGGGATATCTACTGCTACTCATACGATACACACTCCTTGCTAGTGGCAATATGTCAGCCACTGAAGTTGTTTTTTAAGTCAGTTAGATGACCTGAAGAATATCTTAATGATCTGAAGGATTCATGCGCTATGCTCACTCTGCCCATTCATAGTCATTAAGACTTTATCATCTTTAACTATTACTTAAATTGCTTTGGCAATGACACTTAATAGTTAATAGCACTGGATCTTGTTGCCATTTGTTTAATATTGAGAAATATTTTCATGTGCCTACTATAAAAACCTCTTCATTTATAACTGAGACCTTTTTTGCAATTAAAAAGCACTTTTTTACACAATTATAAGATAAATTTGGTAAGGAACACACAATTTTTTTTATGTAAATTTTTCACTTTTCACTTTCCATTGCCTATGATTTTCTGAATAATTTTTTTACTTGCTCGCTCGCTCCTACTTTTGTACGGCAAAATCTGTAGACCAAATGATCAACTTGTTATGGCCTAAAGCAAAAGCTTTAAATTTGAATACTGAGATGTTGTGTTTGATTTTTGTAATCAGCTGTAACATATCATAATTTTTTATTTTATTTTTTGTAAGTTTTGTCTTTATTTCAATTCCCCGTGAAATTCAATGAAAGGTCTCCATAAACTCCTATAAACCAAGTTTGGTCACAATATGTCTATCCTAACTAAAGTTATTCAGTACCAGTGACCCTAGGGGCCCCAAACCCAATCCCATGAAGTCTCTATAAACTCTTCCCATATACCAAGTTTGGTCACTATATGTCAAACCTAACTCAAATGATATGATACCAAGGTTAAGTTTCACCCTACCCTACCGCCTGCCTACCCACACTCCAAAACGACATAATGTCATTCTAATAACCAAGCTCACTTTGTGAAAACCTGGTTAAAAACAGAATTTGAGCAAGCCCAGAGAAAATTTTACCAGTGCAGGGCTTGTGGGCTTGTGCTTATTTTGTCCACTATTTACAAATTTGTATATTCCCCATGGTGATTCAAGCCCCCATGGAGATTCAAGCGGTAGTATTCACAAATATAATGAAGCAGGGGCATTCAATAAAATGCTGTGCACAGAATGAGCATTATCAAAGCAACTGTCTGTTCATGCATTGAACTCCTTCAATTTGTCAATATCAAGACACCTTTATTGACTTCCAGGACCAAACTACGCCATTCTCAGCTACAAAATAGATAACAATCTGACTAGAGAGAAATCACATCTGATTTTATAAAATACCGCCAAAAAATAAAACTTGATTCATCCAGTCAACCAGTATTAAAGGAAATCTTCAGTCAGTATTAAACTCTCCATTTCTTTCTTTCACAATTCACCTCTTGCCAAACACACTGTGGTGATTAAATCATCACAAACTCTCCATTTCTTCCCTTCACAATTCACCTCTTGCCAAACACACTGTGGTGATTAAATCATTCAAAAACATTGATTAACACTAGAGCTTTATTTTTGATTTCCAACATAGTATTACTTTCATTGTCCATACATGCCTAAAACTGACATTTCATAAAACATGACCTTTGGAATGCCAGCTGAACATGACAGGAAAAAAACGTTGTTTTATGACATGATGCATGCTGACATTCGGTACATCACTGGGATTAAAGTGATTAAAGCGTGTCAAAGTGCTAGCTCAGCTTTTGAAAGGATGCCGGCACCAACATCTCAAATGAGCCTCGGGAAAATGCTGGTACAATGTAGATAGTCATAGTGTTACATGTACTGTTATATACTGTTTTCCTAGGCTAGTGTCAATATTGACCTTACCTCGCCTTGCACCCGGTCCATAAATCAGGCCACTTGTATGTCTAACGTAGTCCATAAATCAGGCCACTTGTATGTCTAACGTGATAAGATACAGAGCGGTCATATAAGGTGACCAAGCCACCCTGTAACACTGTCAAATATACAGTGATTTCTTTCAGTATTTATTTCACCACCTGTGACTTCAAAATTGGGGAAAAAAGTCTACCTTGGGGAAAATACAAAAACCTGCTAATATAGCTTCTAATATAGCAAATATACATTTTAATGCATACACTATACTGTTATATTAAGAAAGCTAGTCCTGTAAAGATATTTTTTTCCTGGTGTAAGGTTAAGCCCTGGTGCAAAGGTTAAGCCCTGGTGCAAGGTTAAGCCCTGGTGCAAGGTTAAGCCCTGATGCAAGGTTAAGCCCTGGTGCAAGGTTAACCCTGGTGCAAGGCCAAGTCCGGGTGCAAGGTTAAGCCCTGGTGTAAGGTTAAGCCCTGGTGCAAAGGTTAAGCACTGGTGCAAGGTTAAGCCCCGGTGCAAGGTTACTGTATTATATCATGCATAGGACACACTTTTTTACCCCCAATTATCGTCTTAAAAATTGCCTGCGTCCTTTCTATGCTATTAGAATTTCATCTGTTTTTTTCCAAGTCCATTTCAGGTCGAAAATATCAGACCGAGAAGAACGCAGTAATAGTAAGTATCTGTACTGCGTCACCGAAGTGAACAACTGACATAGGTAAAATCATGCAAGTTAACACACGCAGAAATATATTGAATGTTTACTTTAAAATGATTTATTGAGAAATAAATTGAAAACAAACACGAGTGTTTACTTTTTTACAAAAGGGACGCTACTCATAAAAACTCGATGTGAGTCAGCACTTTAACTGGATTGAGTTATAACGGCAACGGAAAATCGGGAAAGGAGGTATTTATCAATTAATCGTTGTTCATAATTTTAATTGTTTCGATATTTTACAAAACATTTTGTTGTATGTTACTGTTTTAAAAAAATAATAAAGGAATGTGCATAACGCAAAGTAGCATTATTGTCACTATCAAATCTTTTCAAATAAGGTGTGAAAAACACCCGCTGTCTGTCATTAGAAAAACATCAATAGAACGAATTATTGTGATGGTAATACCGTATTGTTGTTTGTTCGCACTTTACCCGAGGTGCCTTCTGCTGGCAAGGCTAATTACCGACACGCAATAATTATGCTGACATGCTTTAATCCGCGCAGCGACAAGCCTTATCAAAACAATCATTAGTTTTGACAATACACAGTTTTGCAACGGTTGCAACGGTTGACTGTCATTCAGAAGGCATGTCGGGAGATGCAACGGTTGCAATGGTTGACTGTCAGTCAGAACTAGTCTATTACAGCATTTGTATAAGTCTTATATTATGCGTGAATGTTCTCAAAATGTCAAGACATATATCATTGTTGTGTACGTTTAATTACCGAAATACGACAATAATTATCAAAATACACAAGACACTTATTGAAATATGCCTTTTATACAATTTTTGTTTGTTTTTTTACTTCAATATATGTTATAAATACTTTACCAACCTCAATTTTTCGGCTCCGATTTTGACATTTTTCCGCTGCGTCCTATCTTATATATTAAGGGGTTTTACCCGTTTTCTCAACGTTTTTTTTGCCTGCGTCCTATCTATGCTAGCATCCTATACATGATATAATACGGTAAGCCCTGGTGCAAGGTTAAGCCCTGGTGCAAGGCCAAGTCCTGGTGCAAGGTTACGCCCCGGTGCAAGGTTAAGCCCTGCTGCAAGGCATAAGTCCTGATGCAAGGTTAAGCCGTGGTGCAAGGCCAAACCCTGGTGCAAGGTTAAGCCCTGGTGCAAGGCCAAGTCCTGGTGCAAGGTTAAGTCCTGGTGCAAGGCCTAGCCCTGGTGCAAGGCCTAGTCCTGGTGCAAGGTTAAGCCCTGATGCAAGGCCTAGCCCTGGTGCAAGGTTAAGCCCTGCTGCAAGGCATAAGTCCTGGTGCAAGGTTAAGCCCTGGTGCAAGGCCAAACCCTGGTGCAAGGTTAAGCTCTGGTGCAAGGTCAAACCCTGGTGCAAGGTTAAGCACTAAGCCCTCGTGCAAGGCTAAGCCCTAGATCTAATTATGTCAGGTGACATAAAATCATCAGTTTTTTCAATGTGTGTACATGTACACAGCTACAGATGTAGTGGTGAACATCTAAGCGTATTGGCACATTGAATTGCATACATGTATCTGAAAAGCTTGATTTTAATCACAGAACTTATTCAATTGAAAACACCAGGGGTGGTATTCAATATTTAACTTAAGTTAATCTTACGGTCATAAACCATTGACTTCATTCACTCTATTGGTCAGTTATTAATAACAAGTAATCCGATTAGCTACACCGTTCTTAGATCCAATTAAGGCCAATATTGAATACCAGCCCAGTACTTGCTTCCCTTTGGAAAAAAAAGGGTCGTTAAGGGAGATCACTGTGTAGGAGTTGAATTGTTACTAGACGGATTTAGACGGATTTAGTGACCAACTTTGATCTTTTAAGGATGGTTGTTCCAGAAACAGTCCAAAACTGATTGAAGTAATGGTATGTCCTCATAACAATATTATCCATAAAAATACAATCAGATCATTCTAATGTTTAAATTGTTATTGTTATTGGCCATTTTTAAGCATACTTAATAACAACCCTTATCTATAGCTGTGCCGAGGAGATAAAATTAGCAAAACACAAGGCTCAAATACTGGGCCTTCCTAGTAGAATTTATATGGCGACCATTACCTTAAACCAGGAAGGACATACTCAAAACACGGATCAAAGTTTTATTGGTATTTATAAATGGTTATTGGATATCATATGGAATGGGCAAACAAAAGGTAAACATGACCAAACACATTCTTCAACCTTTGTTTAGTTCTTTTTTTGAAGCAGATATTTTTTTGGTAAGAATCACTTGATTTGTGTCTTTTATTGCTTTAAAATGTAGGTTAGACTGGAACTTAAGAATATATGTGAGTATCTGTATTTGCTCGATATTATCTTAAATTAGGTCGAAGATCTATTTTTTAACTTTTGGTACTAAATCACATGAATTATTATATTTTTAAATTATATCATCCTATAAAAAAAGGAAAGGGAGAGCTCATTAAACAGTGTTTATACTTTTTCCGCAAATGTGAATATGAAAGTCCCAATTTCTGTTTTTAAGTTTTCAAAAATAAATAGAGAAAATTTCAAATTGGATCCCCAAACTGTTTGTGTGTGGCAGAATCGGTGTACTCTTAAAGAATCAATCATTTTTATTTTCTGTCTATTATTTAAAGCATTCCCATTAGTTTCTAAGCAAACTAGTATTATGAAACATTTAAAATATTGCTTCAAAAAAATCTAAAAACATTAAATGAACACATAGTACCTTAAGTATACCGACGATGCTCGTCCAGGTAAACCAATATCATTTGAGGCTTTATATTAATATACTGTATCAATACTGACTACTGTTATATTATTGTTAACAGAATATTATAATATTAAGGTAATTAATAACTTCAATCAACTTTCGACTGACTTCATTTGTCAACTTTAGTCTTTACCTATAACTTATTAGTCGCTAAAAGTGAAGTTAGTCGGAAAAATTAGATTATGTTGATAATAATAGTAGATAATTATAATTATTGCAAAATATCTATGAAAATTAATTCAATGGTATCATATTTTATAAAAAAAAATCAACAACATTATATTATTTTAACTATGCTAGAGTTCACAATTGGTGTGCCATCTATGATGTAAGGTGGTTGTTAATTAATAGTCATTTCGCAATTATTATTATTAAAGTGACATTCTTATTCAAATCAATACATACACATGTATAACAAACATCAATTTTGACTGATATACCTTTTTCTATTTACTAAATAATGCATTTAAGGGCAATATTTATTACTGATAACAAGATTGTAAATGTGTATTTACCGGTAATAGCAGGAAGCGCACAAATATTAAATGATTTGTGAATGCTTAAGGATTTACTGTGGTCTACTATAGTCTCATAAGGTAGAAATACCGTGTTTTAAAGCTGCACTCTCGCAAATTTACTGGTTTTCAAACTTTTTTATTTTTTGTCTTGGAATTAGCAAATTTTTGCGTAAATATCTGCAAACCAGTGATGAAAGACTGGTGACAAAAGATCAGATGGCAGATTTTCATATTTCCACTCCAAATATAATGTAAGGTTTGCAGATATTTACACAAAAAATTGCTCGTACCAAGACAATAAATTAAAAAGTTGTCAAAACGTTCAATCTGTGAGAGTGCAGCTTTAAGCTCATTTCTTTCAAACTTAACTCGGTATCCTTCATAAGAACCATTATTTCGACAATAAATTTTATTGATCATTTTTGGAGTAGTAAATGAATATTTTTAATTGTGGTAAATCTCATTTTGGAGTAAGAGTGCATATTTAATGATTTTTTTTCTGTTAAGATTAGGGTATAGTTTAAGTTTAAGAATAAGATTTATAAAAATAAAAAGCAAAGTGATAATAAAATTGCTCAGTGATAATAAAATCGCTCCTTATTTATTTTTTGTTTTTGTTAATGCTGTCTTGCCTAAAACCGAATGTTTGATATTTAGGAACCTCAATAACAAACATTGACAGAGAGGAAAATAAAAAAAGATGGAAAGAGTACGAACTGACACATGGAAAAAGAAGTGGAAATAAATATATCTTGCGTTTATATATGTATCTGTACTAAGTTTCACTAAAATGTATACAAAATTGTTTGGTCCAGCAAAAACTGGTCCCGTCCTGCAATGTGGTAATAACTGTTGTACAGACTGGATGATAATTAATAAGTATATTTTTATAAGAATATGTTTTTATGATCATTTTTTTGGATTAAGATGTATTCAACAATACAGTAGACTTTTACATTCATAATGAAAATAAAATATTTGAAAGTATACACGCCATTTAAGAGAAACATTATACATGAAGTGAAGAACACTGTTTTATTCCTGATGATGACTACGGAGAAGATTGTATAAAAAAGGCAGCATATAGATCTACATATATATATATAAACATTTATGTAGCATGCTCTCCCCTACTGGTTAGTTTTTTTGCATTTCTAAATATACAATGTTACCACATTGGTAGTAAATGAGTAAACCGGGTGGCACTGATAGTTACATTAAATCCTTAGATTCAACACTTTGGCAAGACAGGGAGAATGGGAGTGAACTAACATGTGGGCCTTTTTGGACCTGGCCTTTCTGATTACTGGGAATTTCTGGTACCCAGGGCTGTTTGGGAATTGGGCAGACCTAACCCAGATACATTGTGTGTAAGTGTCTTCCAGTAGCAATTTTGGAATGTATTACAAATTTTGTAGCCAATTGTAAATCTTGGTTTAGCATGCCCATGTGACATGACTTAAATAGTTGTCGGTAATTTTTTTAAAGATTTTTGATATGGCAAATACCTCACATACAAATTGTGTTGTACCATAAGTGGGTAGTTATTCCGATCGGGATTCCGGGTTAAAGCATATTGCGTCTATAAAATATCCTAAAAACAAGAAAATTACCGGATAATGTTATTTTATATATGTTCCGTTCACAAAAAATAAATATCCAACAAATAATTATGAGTTTGACAGGTTTTCTTCATTTCATTCTGTCAACACATAATGATATATACATGAAGGGCACCTGCAAGGCTTCAGGGCACAATATTTAAACAATCGGAACATTTTGGCCATGGCTGTTACAATTGTATTAACGAGGTCTATCTCAAAGCTTGTCGGAGGTGGACGAGTTATTACGATTGGATCAAGTTGTTCCGCTTGGCATAATTGTTGTCTGTGTCAGTCAACTTTCGTTTTATTGGAAAGGTAAACAATGTGTTTTAATGCACTAAATGCTCATTGCACATCACATGTGCAAAAAAGTTTTCACTTAGATGGTAAAATATCAATATAAACCTTTATGATCAATTTCAACCATAAAATACTTCACTTTATACAACTTCAATATTTTTCAAACACCCCCGGTTTTTGCACAAACCCGTTTAGACGTTAGGGATTGGAAGAATCCCGTATAACATGTCCATCATTTTAGACTATAAAGAACCAAGAAAGTCACTTTTGGAAATGCAAAATAAAACATATTTAAAGTTTCAATTTTGGTACGCTTAGCAACAAAGCATGCCTAGAAACCAGAAACCCTTCGTCACGGTTTTGTGACAAGCCGGTGCACCGATGTCGTTATGAATCACTTTAATCGCGAAAACATATGATATTTTGTTTCTATCATAATGACAATCGTCCACCCATTTCTGCAATCGCAAACTCAGCATTTATTTAATTACCGTGATATAAATGCTGGACAGCTTCTATCTTCTTCGATTCGGCTAGTTAAAGATTAAGTGCGTGTGTGTGCTTTTATCGAGTCTTTGATGCCATTGACGTCACTTGCCTGGAAGTCGCTTGACAAAATATATGCAAAAATGATAGTTATTGGATGAAACGTATAACTATCCAACTTTGCAATTATTTGGTGACCAATTGTTTAATTCTATGTTATTGTAATAAACAGATGGGGATCAAACCTTAAACGTTTTTAGTATTTGATGCTGTAAGCGGCAAGATAAGCTGGTCATTTGGGACGGGTCATGTGATACCAACATTAACTGGTGAAAACAGTGTATATTGAACAGTGTTTAAAATGGAGTTTATAACAGCAGAGAAAATTCAATCGGTTTTAACATATGGCCGTTTAATTCCTGTAATGGAAGATGCATTAAAAATGTTCTCAAGTAAGAAAGTGGTGCAGCCTATCAGAAATATTATTCCTGTGGAAAGTGAGGGAGGGTATGTGTTTTTTAATAATAAAAAGAAATTGATATAAAGAAATCAAGAACTTGACAAGTGTTACAAAATAAACATGATAGATTGAACGCCTTAATTATAGATAGCCTGGTGGTAGAGTGTTCGCTTCTAGTGCAAGAGACCACAGGATCAATACCTGGCAGGGCAATTAACATCCTTTAAAGCTACACTCTCACAGATATACCATTTTTATATTTTTTTATTTTTTTGTCTAGGAAAGAGCAAATCTTTGCATAAATATTTGCAAACCAATGATATAAGATTGCTGACAAAAAATCAGATCGTAGATGTTCATATTTCCATTCGAAAACTAGAGCTATCACTGAAGTAGGTTAATACCCCCCGAACGCCGCCCTGATATGAAATTATTCAACTATTTGGAAAGCCAACCTATAAATGACAACTTTATTTTATAGACTATCATCAGTTATTCATTTTTTGATTATGTCTTTAAAAGTTAGAAAAAATGCTTTAAACAATATCAGTGATGCTAATACTGAGATGTTAATACTGATATATTTGATGTTCTATTACTTCTAAAGCACCGAATATACGATTGCCTAAGACCATCTATAAATGAGTTCAGTTACTTTTTTTATACCAGTTGTTTAAAAGTAATGGTTTATATAAACATATTTAGAAAGGAAAACACATGAAATGTTATGGATGGGGTTATTTTTGTTTTGTACAATTTCTGACTGTTAGAAAATAACGCTTTTATAATTGTTGTGCATTGCACAAGTTTACATGGCAATCAATAAATGTTATAAAATTTCCAGTTATGGTGATGGACAAAATTTTGATTGAAGAGAAACAAACAAAAGAGCACTAAAAATGTATGTGAAATATAAACAAACCTCTTTTGCCTGAACTTTATGTATTCATCAACTTGGTTCTTCCATGAACTTTATTTAAACTGTTATCACTGATGGCCTTTTTTTATGAAGTAACAAAGGGCAATAACTCTGTGATTAGCTAAAATGTAGTTGTGGTTCCTGTACACTGCACTTCCTCTCATTATGATTTATCATTGTATGAAGTTTTATGAAATAACATCTAGTAGTTTTCAAGTTATTTTCCGGACAAAAGTTTGACCAAAAAAACACAGAAAAAGGCAATAACTCTGTAATTTGCTAAAATAGTGTAATGATTCATGTACACTGAACTCCTTCTAATTGTGCTGTACCATTGTATAAAGTTTTATTACATTCCATCCGGAAGTTTTCAAGTTATGCTCCGGACAAGAAAAAAGTAACAAAGGGCAATAACTCTGTAATTGGCTGAAATAGAATTGCGGTTCCTGTACACTGTACTTCCTCTCATTATGATCTATCACTGTATGAAGTTTTATTAAATTCCATCCAATAGTTTTCAAGTTATGCTCCGGACAAGAAAAAGTAACAAAGGGCAGTAACTCTGTAATTAGCTGAAATAGAATTGCGGTTCCTGTACACTGCACTTCCTCTCATTATGATCTATCACTGTATGAAGCTTTATTAAATTCCATCCAATAGTTTTCAAGTTATGCTCGGGACAAGAAAAAAGTATTAAAGGCCATTACTCTGTAATAAGCTAAAATAGAGTTATGGTTCTTGTGCACTGCACTTCCCCTCATTGTGCTTTACCATTGTATGAAGTTTCAATAAAATCCATCTAGTAGTTTGCAAGTTAATGTCTGGAAAAAAATCGACAGCAAAAATCAACAAAAAAGGGCAATAACTCAGTAATTAGCTAAAGTAGAGTTATGGTTCTTGAACACTGCAATTCCTCTCATTGTGCTTTACCATTGTATGAAGTTCCAATGAATTCCATCCAGTACTTTTCAAGTTATACTACGGCCAAAAAAAAAGTAACAAAGGGCAATAACTCAGTAATAAGCAGGAATATAGTTATGGTTATTGTACACTGCACTTCCTCTCATTATGCTCTACCATTGTATGAAGTTTAATGCAATTCCATCCATGTTTGTCAGGGGGTATAATTAATGTTTTATGGCTTAAACCGTTACTAACTCTACCATCTGATTTTTTGTCATCAATCTTATATCATTGGTTTGCAGATATTTATGCAAAACTTGGCTCGTTCCATTACAAAAAATAAAAAAGTTGTCAGAACATTCAGTCTGTGAAAGTGCAGCTTTAATCCAGGCACATCATAGGTGCAAAGGTGCTACTGTATTTAAATATAGCTAGGGTATTGCACCCAAATCTGTAAGTTACACTCTCTATTTTTATCCCTTCAGCAAATATCTTTATATCATATAAAGGGGAAGATAAATAGGTATAACAAAGACTGCGAGTTCTTTTTATAATATAGGAACTTGATTTAGTTTATAAAAAGCAATCCTTTTGTGTAAACATGGTAACATGGTAAGGTTGGAGTAATTACATGTATCTTCCCTAAGCTGTCCCTAAGCTGAGTTACTGTAGTGTTGATTATGACAGGCTTCTGCTCATCAGACCCGTCATCAGCATACATCACAAAAATTACAATTCATTTTGTGTTTTATTGCAGTTTTTTCGGATCAATGCCATCTTTGTGTGAAGAGAAGGAGATACTGGGGACAAAGCTGGTTACGTTTTACCCGAACAACTTCACCAGGCATGGCAGGGCCACTCACAATGCTATCATTGTTCTCTTCCATAAAAACACTGGAATCCCCAAAGCTGTAATTGGAATAACATGTACATGTATAAGCAGAAAGAGTATATTAACACACATTCATTAACACACATACATACATATTTGTTCTCCCCGCCCTCCAAACACAATTTGACTTAATATTTTCTGACTATTACTTAAAATATTTTTATTAAAATTTTTGTTCTCTAGATATTTATGTTGACCTCAAGTTGTTTTTGTGTATGTATGTGTGTGTGTTGTGTGTGTGTGCGTGCGTGCGTGCGTGTGTGTGGAGGGGGGAGGGGGTAGGGCTAGGTGCAATTAAGCCACAACAATGATAAATATCTCTTGAATTTGAATATGAGTTACTTGTGTACTACATGTAAATTACTGCAATATAGGTACATGTTGCTCAGAATAAATTAAACCTTGTGAGTTTGTGACTTTGAATTTTGTTTAAGATACATACTACCGGTAATGTTATTCACTGATACATTTCATTTAGAAAAAGCAATATCTGCTTCTTACATACTTGTAGGTTCATTCTCTTTTCTTTCTTTGTAATTGTTCGATATACTATTTGATTAGAGACCTCTATTTGATGACATTGTTTTACTGCAGATAATGGATGGTGAGGTGGTAACTGCCATGAGAACCGCTGCTGCTTCAGCCGTTGCCACCAAGGTACTCAATCCTGTGGTTGAAACAGTTAAGGGACTTGTGTTAAGGTCTTAAGTCAGGAATCTGCTGGGCGCACTTGTCATTTGCATAGATTGTTTGAATTTGGTGAGGAATTATTTTGGCCAATTTTGCTAGGTTTAAAAATTGCCATGTCATTATATAATCATTGAAAACATTGGGAAATTAATATTTTGCAAGGTCTTAAATTTGTGACTCGATTGATTGGCAAAATGTCTCGAGTATTAATTCTTAAAAATTCCACATTTGTTCTGACTTGTCTAAATTGATTATTAACCAGGTTTTCAATGTAAACCAGGTTATTAAAATGGGGATGTCCTTGGACTGTAGGACGGGCAGGCAGACTTTGAGCAAACATTGGTTTCAGACTTTCCTTCCAATAAATTGTGCTAGCATTGATGGGTAGTAATGAAAGTTGGTGTGTTGTTAGCTTATGATAAGAGCTAAGCTTGGGATTGCCTATGAGGGCTGTAGGGTCAAAATCACTGTTACTTAAAATAAAAAAAAATGGTTTCCACCCAATAATTAAAATAAGAATTGATGGAAAGTGATGAAAGTTGGTGTTTAGAGAGCTTATGTGAAGAGCTAGCATAGGATTGTTTTTGAAGGGGTCAGGGTCAAGGCCTCTGTTACATAATAGAAAAATGGTTTAATGCCCAATTACTTCTGACTGTTAGAATTGATGGATAGTAATGGAAGTTGGTGTGTAGGTAGCTTATGTGAAGAACTAGCTTGTGATTGCTTTTGAGGGTGAGTGTGTGTGTGTGGGGGGGGGATCAAGGTCAAGATCACTGTTACTAAAAATAGAAAACTGGTTTCTGCCTTTAGTTAGAATTGTTGGAAACTAAACACATAAGATACCTAGAGTAATTTTCAGTTATGTCCTTTTATGATAAAAGTAAAGATAGAAGCTGCTACTTTTTCCTAAATTATTGATTAATTGGCAATAACTTATGTTTGCCAATATTAAAAGCCTGGTTTTGTCGGATTGTGGTGCTTCTAGTTTTTTTTTAATATTGTGAACATTTTCAAGAGTAAAGCTAAGAAAACATGAACGACTTTCGATCTAAAAAGTATTTCCTAGATATGCTACAGCTATATCATGCAATCAATTTTTTAGCTCGACTATTCGAAGAATAGGTGGGCTATACTACTCGCTCCAGTGTCGGCGTCGGCGTCAGCGTCTGGTTAAAGTTTTAGGGCAAGTTGGGATTTTCACTTATAAGTCCAATACCCTACATTCAATTGACTTAATACTTCACACAGTTGTTCAGGGCCATCACATGATGAGGTTAGATAACTCCATATTATTCTTTACATAGGTCATGGCCCCTGATTGACTATGGAACTTAGGTTAAAGTTTTAGGGCAAGTTGGAATTTTTATTTATAACTTCTATATCCTTTGTTCAATTGACTTAATACTTCACACAGTTGTTCAGGACCATCACACAATGAGGTTACATAACTCCATATTATCCTAAATACAAGTTATGGCCCCTGATTGACTTAGGTTAAAGTTTTAGGGCAGGTTAAAGTTTTAGGGCAAGTTGGGATTTTCACTTAAAACTCCAATACCATTCATTCAATTGACTTAATACTTCACACAGATGTTCAGAGCCATCCCATAATGAGGTTACATAACTCCATATTATCTGTTATACAAATTATGGACCCTGATTGACTATGGAACTTAGGTTAAAGTTTTAGGGCAAGTTGGGATATTGTTTAATCACTTCTATACCCTTCATTCAATTGACTTAATACTTCACACAATTGTTCAGGACCATCACCCAATGAGGTTACATAACTCCATATCCTTAATACAAGTTATGGCCCCTGATTGACTTAGGTTAAAGTTTTAGGCAAGTAAAAGTTAAGGGCAAGTTGGGATTTTAATAAAAAAAACTTCTATACCGTTCATTAAATGCACTTAATAAAATTCAAAATTATTTACGACCATCTTACAACAAGAAACATAACTCTGTTTTAGGCCTAAATACAAATTATGGCCCTTGAATTTTTTTTTTTTAATTTCCTTTGAAGGGCATATTTGTATATTCTTAACCACATTTTCATAATGGGAAATCAAGTTATTTGAATGACTTGCGTCATTGTTTGGGCGGGCTGGTGGGAGGGCAGCATCAAAGTCACCTTATGTATCGAATAATTTTAGTTAGGTTTGAGATAAAGAGACCAAACTTGGTATTATTACATCGTTATTGTATTCTAAGTCAAAGCGGCATAGTCGAGCGCGCTGTCTTATGACGGCTCTTGTTTAATCAATTGTTAGTTTGGCTCAACAACTTATATTATCACTTGTCCTTACTTTCACAGTTCAGTTAGTAGAAGTGGCCACCAGGGGTCGTAGCTAGTGGTTCTGATTTACTAACATGCGTAAAATCAGTTACAAAAGTCGAAATAAATCATCTATTAAGTTAAACTGGCAAATGATGGGTAATGCCCTTGAACTGGAGTATAATATATCAAAATGGGCCTTTTTACAACCCTGACCAAATTCAGTGTTATACTCTTACAATTGATTGTAGCAGCCAGCTTATTCAGTCTTTATTATCTAAATAGTATGTCGCCCTCTTCATATTATATATTTCAGTACCTTGCGGGGTCAGGCAGTGCTAGCTTAGCCATCCTGGGTGCCGGGGTTCAGGCGAGAACTCACTTCCATGCCCTCTCACAGGTCCTCAACATCACACAGGTAACATCGTTCACCATATGATTGATGTGGTATATGTTCCATTAATAAAGGTTTTATCTGTTTATTTTCATATTTTTCCTGTGACTGGTTAATAAGACATTGCATAAGGAAACATAAGCTAGATCTAAAATATTAGAAGATTCAATAAATCTGAAGAAAACAATACAATATTATATTCCTAAACAGTCATTAAATTTTTTGCTCTGACCTGAAATTAATTTTTTTTCGATCCTAGGTTAAAGTTTGGTCACGGACATTTGAAAATGCAGAAAAGGTTGCTATGGAAACAGGAGGTGTGGCTTGCAAGACGGCAGAGGAAGCTGTAAAGGATGCAGATGTGATCATCACAGTAACAGGGGCCACAACTCCAGTACTTCAGGCAGCCTGGGTGAAACCTGGGGCTCATATCAATGGTGATTTACTGTAGTTCAGGTGACTGGGTGAAACCTGGGGCTCATACCAATGGTTATTTACTGTAGTTCAGGTGACTGGGTGAAACCTGGGGCTCATACCAATGGTGATTTACTGTAGTTCAGGCAGCCTGGGTGAAACCTGGGGCTCATACTAATGCTGATTTACTGTAGTTCAGGCAGCCTGGGTGAAACCTGGGGCTCATATCAATGGTGATTTACTGTAGTTCAGGCAGCCTGGGTGAAACCTGGGGCTCATACCAATGGTGATTTACTGTAGTTCAGGTGACTGGGTGAAACCTGGGGCTCATATCAATGGTGATTTACTGTAGTTCAGGCAGCCAGGGTGAAACCTGGGGCTCATTCCAATGGTGATTTACTGTAGTTCAGGTGACTGGGTGAAACCTGGGGCTCATACCAATGGTGATTTACTGTAGTTCAAGTGACTGGGTGAAACCTGGGGCTGATTCCAATGGTGATTTACTGTAGTTCAGGTGACTGGGGAAACCTGGGGCTCATACCAATGCTGATTTACTGTAGTTCAGGCAGCCCGGGTGAAACCTGGGGCTCATACCAATGGTGATTTACTGTAGTTCAGGCAGCCCGGGTGAAACCTGGGGCTCATACCAATGGTGATTTACTGTAGTCAAGGCAGCCAGGGTGAAACCTGGGGCTCATATCAATGGTGATTTACTGTAGTTCAGGCAGCATGGGTGAAACCTGGGGCTCATACTAATGCTGATTTACTGTAGTTCAGGCAGCCCGGGTGAAACCTGGGGCTCATATCAATGCTGATTTACTGTAGTTCAGGCAGCCTTGGTGAAACCTGGGGCTCATATCAATGCTGATTTACTGTAGTTCAGGCAGCATGGGTGAAACCTGGGGCTCATACTAATGCTGATTTACTGTAGTTCAGGCAGCCCGGGTGAAACCTGGGGCTCATACCAATGGTGATTTACTGTAGT
This sequence comes from Mya arenaria, assembly GCF_026914265.1. Taxonomy (NCBI): domain Eukaryota; kingdom Metazoa; phylum Mollusca; class Bivalvia; order Myida; family Myidae; genus Mya; species Mya arenaria. Next base: position 67,801,027 of record NC_069123.1, read on the forward strand.
CAAGGCAGCCAGGGTGAAACCTGGGACTCATATCAATGGTGATTTACTGTAGTTCAGGCAGCATGGGTGAAACCTGGGGCTCATACCAATGCTGATTTACTGTAGTTCAGGCAGCCCGGGTGAAACCTGGGGCTCATACCAATGGTGATTTACTGTAGTCAAGGCAGCCTGGGTGAAACCTGGGGCTCATATCAATGGTGATTTACTGTAGTTCAGGTGACTGGGTGAAACCTGGGGCTCATAACAATGGTGATTTACTGTAGTTCAGGTGACTGGGTGAAACCTGGGGCTCATACCAATGGTGATTTACTGTAGTTCAGGCAGCCAGGGTGAAACCTGGGGCTCATACCAATGGTGATTTACTGTAGTCCAGGCAGCCAGGGTGAAACCTGGGGCTCATATCAATGGTGATTTACTGTAGTTCAGGTGACTGGGTGAAACCTGGGGCTTATACCAATGCTGATTTACTGTAGTCCAGGCAGCCTGGGTGAAACCTGGGGCTCATACCAATGGTGATTTACTGTAGTCCAGGCAGCCAGGGTGAAACCTGGGGCTCATATCAATGGTGATTTATTGTAGTCCAGGCAGCCCGGGTGAAACCTGGGGCTCATACCAATGCTGATTTACTGTAGTTCAGGCAGCCAGGGTGAAACCTGGGGCTCATACAAATGGTGATTTACTGTAGTTCAGGTGACTGGGTGAAACCTGGGGCTCATACCAATGCTGATTTACTGTAGTTCAGGCAGCCCGGGTGAAACCTGGGGCTCATACCAATGCTGATTTACTGTAGTTCAGGTAGCCCGGGTGAAACCTGGGGCTCATACCAATGGTGATTTACTGTAGTTCAGGTGACTGGGTGAAACCTGGGGCACATATCAATGGTTATTTACTGTAGTTCAAGTGACTGGGTGAAACCTGGGGCTGATTCCAATGGTGATTTACTGAAGTTCAGGCTGCCTGTGTGAAACCTGGGGCTCATACCAATGGCGATCTACTGTAGTTCAGGTGACTGGGTGAAACCTGGGGCTCATACCAATGGTTATTTACTGTAGTCCAGGCAGCCAGGGTGAAACCTGGGGCTCATACCAATGGTTATTTACTGTAGTCCAGGCAGCCAGGGTGAAACCTGGGGCTCATACCAATGGTTATTTACTGTAGTCGAGGCAGCCAGGGTGAAACCTGGGGCTCATACCAATGGTTATTTACTGTAGTTCAGGTGACTGGGTGAAACCTGGGGCTCATACCAATGGTTATTTACTGTAGTACAAGTGACTGGGTGAAACCTGGGGCTCATACCAATGGTGATTTACTGTAGTTCAGGCAGCCTGGGTGAAACCTGGGGCTCATATCAATGGCGATTTACTGTAGTTCAGGTGACTGGGTGAAACCTGGGGCTCATACCAATGGCGATTTACTGTAGTTCAGGCAGCCTGGGTGAAACCTGGGGCTCATATCAATGGCGATTTACTGTAGTTCAGGTGACTGGGTGAAACCTGGGGCTCATACCAATGGTTATTTACTGTAGTTCAGGTGACTGGGTGAAACCTGGGGCTCATACCAATGGTTATTTACTGTAGTTCAGGTGACTGGGTGAAACCTGGGGCTCATATCAATGGTGATTTACTGTAGTTCAGGTGACTGGGTGAAACCTGGGGCTCATACCAATGGTTATTTACTGTAGTTCAGGTGACTGGGTGAAACCTGGGGCTCATACCAATGGCGATTTACTGTAGTTCAGGCAGCCTGGGTGAAACCTGGGACTCATACCAATGGCAATTTACTGTAGTTCAGGTAGCCTGGGTGAAACCTGGGACTCATACCAATGGTTATTTACTGTAGTTCAGGCAGCCTGGGTGAAACCTGGGGCTCATACCAATGGTGATTTACTGTAGTTCAGGCAGCCTGGGTGAAACCTGGGGTTCATACCAATGGTGATTTACTGTAGTTCAGGCATCTTGGTTGTTGAAACCTGGGACTCATACCAATGGTGATTTACTGTAGTTCAGGCAGCCTGGGTGAAACCTGGGGCTCATTCCAATGGTGATTTACTGTAGTTCAGGCAGCCTGGTTGTTGAAACCTGGGGCTCATTTCAATGGTGATTTACTGTAGTTCAGACAGCCTGGGTGAAACCTGGGGCTCATATCAATGGTGATTAACTGTAGTTCAGGCAGCCTGGGTGAAACCTGGGGCTCATATCAGTGGTTATTTACTGTAGTCCAGGCAGCCAGGGTGAAACCTGGGGCTCATACCAATGGTTATTTACTGTAGTTCAGGTGACTGGGTGAAACCTGGGGCTCATACCAATGGTTATTTACTGTAGTTCAAGTGACTGGGTGAAACCTGGGGCTCATACCAATTGTTATTTACTGTAGTTCAGGTGACTGGGTGAAACCTGGGGCTCATACCAATGGCGATTTACTGTAGTTCAGGCAGCCTGGGTGAAACCTGGGGCTCATATCAATGGCGATTTACTGTAGTTCAGGTGACTGGGTGAAACCTGGGGCTCATACCAATGGTTATTTACTGTAGTTCAGGTGACTGGGTGAAACCTGGGGCTCATACCAATGGTTATTTACTGTAGTTCAGGTGACTGGGTGAAACCTGGGGCTCATACCAATGGTTATTTACTGTAGTTCAGGCAGCCTGGGTGAAACCTGGGGCTCATACTAATGCTGATTTACTGTAGTTCAGGCAGCATGGGTGAAACCTGGGGCTCATACCAATGGCGATTTGCTGTAGTTCAGGCAGCCTGGGTGAAACCTGGGACTCATACCAATGGCAATTTACTGTAGTTCAGGCAGCCTGGGTGAAACCTGGGACTCATACCAATGGCGATTTACTGTAGTTCAGGCAGCCTGGTTGTTGAAACCTGGGGCTCATACCAATGGTTATTTACTGTTGTTCAGGCAGCCTGTGTGAAACCTGGGACTCATACCAATGGTGATTTACTGTAGTTCAGGCAGCCTGGGTGAAACCTGGGGCTCATACCAATGATGATTTACTGTAGTTCAGGCAGCCTGTGTGAAACCTGGGACTCATACCAATGGTGATTTACTGTAGTTCAGGCAGCCTGGGTGAAACCTGGGGCTCATACCAATGGTGATTTACTGTAGTTCAGGCAGCCTGGTTGTTGAAACCTGGGACTCATACCAATGGTGATTTACTGTAGTTCAGGCAGCCTGGGTGAAACCTGGGGCTCATTCCAATGGTGATTTACTGTAGTTCAGGCAGCCTGGGTGAAACCTGGGGCTCATACCAATGCTGATTTACTGTAGTTCAGGCAGCCCGGGTGAAACCTGGGGCTCATATCAATGGTGATTTACTGTAGTTCAGGCAGCCTTGGTGAAACCTGGGGCTCATATCAATGGTGATTTACTGTAGTTCAGGCAGCCCGGGTGAAACCTGGGGCTCATATCAATGGTGATTTACTGTAGTTCAGGCAGCCTTGGTGAAACCTGGGGCTCATATCAATGGTGATTAACTGTAGTTCAGGCAGCCTGGGTGAAACCTGGGACTCATATCAATGGTGATTTACTGTAGTCCAGGCAGCCTGGGTGAAACCTGGGGCTCATATCAATGGTGATTTACTGTAGTTCAGGTGACTGGGTGAAACCTGGGGCTCATACTAATGGTGATTTACTGTAGTCAAGGCAGCCAGGGTGAAACCTGGGGCTCATATCAATGGTGATTTACTGTAGTTCAGGCAGCCAGGGTGAAACCTGGGGCTCATATCAATGGTGATTTACTGTAGTTCAGGCAGCCAGGGTGAAACCTGGGGCTCATATCAATGGTGATTTACTGTAGTTCAGGCAGCCAGGGTGAAACCTGGGACTCATATCAATGGTGATTTACTGTAGTTCAGGCAGCCTGGGTGAAACCTGGGGCTCATATCAATGGTGATTTACTGTAGTTCAGGCAGCCTGGGTGAAACCTGGGGCTCATATCAATGGTGATTTACTGTAGTCCAGGCAGCCAGGGTGAAACCTGGGGCTCATATCAATGCTGATTTACTGTAGTTCAGGCAGCCAGGGTGAAACCTGGGACTCATACCAATGCTGATTTACTGTAGTTCAGGCAGCCTGGGTGAAACCTGGGGCTCATACCAATGCTGATTTACTGTAGTTCAGGCAGCCTGGGTGAAACCTGGGGCTCATATCAATGGTGATTTACTGTAGTCAAGGCAGCCTTGGTGAAACCTGGGGCTCATATCAATGGTGATTTACTGTAGTTCAGGCAGCCTGGGTGAAACCTGGGGCTCATATCAATGGTGATTTACTGTAGTCAAGGCAGCCTTGGTGAAACCTGGGGCTCATATCAATGGTGATTAACTGTAGTTCAGGCAGCCTGGGTGAAACCTGGGACTCATATCAATGGTGATTTACTGTAGTCCAGGCAGCCTGGGTGAAACCTGGGGCTCATATCAATGGTGATTTACTGTAGTTCAGGCAGCCTGGGTGAAACCTGGGGCTCATACTAATGCTGATTTACTGTAGTTCAGGCAGCCCGGGTGAAACCTGGGGCTCATATCAATGGTGATTTACTGTAGTTCAGGCAGCCTTGGTGAAACCTGGGGCTCATATCAATGCTGATTTACTGTAGTTCAGGCAGCATGGGTGAAACCTGGGGCTCATACTAATGCTGATTTACTGTAGTTCAGGCAGCCCGGGTGAAACCTGGGGCTCATACCAATGGTGATTTACTGTAGTCAAGGCAGCATGGGTGAAACCTGGGACTCATATCAATGGTGATTTACTGTAGTTCAGGCAGCATGGGTGAAACCTGGGGCTCATACTAATGCTGATTTACTGTAGTTCAGGCAGCCCGGGTGAAACCTGGGGCTCATACCAATGGTGATTTACTGTAGTCAAGGCAGCCTGGGTGAAACCTGGGGCTCATATCAATGGTGATTTACTGTAGTTCAGGTGACTGGGTGAAACCTGGGGCTCATATCAATGGTGATTTACTGTAGTTCAGGTGACTGGGTGAAACCTGGGGCTCATACCAATGGTGATTTACTGTAGTTCAGGCAGCCAGGGTGAAACCTGGGGCTCATACCAATGGTGATTTACTGTAGTCCAGGCAGCCAGGGTGAAACCTGGGGCTCATATCAATGGTGATTTACTGTAGTTCAGGTGACTGGGTGAAACCTGGGGCTTATACCAATGCTGATTTACTGTAGTCCAGGCAGCCTGGGTGAAACCTGGGGCTCATACCAATGGTGATTTACTGTAGTCCAGGCAGCCAGGGTGAAACCTGGGGCTCATATCAATGGTGATTTATTGTAGTCCAGGCAGCCCGGGTGAAACCTGGGGCTCATACCAATGCTGATTTACTGTAGTTCAGGCAGCCAGGGTGAAACCTGGGGCTCATACAAATGGTGATTTACTGTAGTTCAGGTGACTGGGTGAAACCTGGGGCTCATACCAATGCTGATTTACTGTAGTTCAGGCAGCCCGGGTGAAACCTGGGGCTCATACCAATGCTGATTTACTGTAGTTCAGGTAGCCCGGGTGAAACCTGGGGCTCATACCAATGGTGATTTACTGTAGTTCAGGTGACTGGGTGAAACCTGGGGCACATATCAATGGTTATTTACTGTAGTTCAAGTGACTGGGTGAAACCTGGGGCTGATTCCAATGGTGATTTACTGAAGTTCAGGCTGCCTGTGTGAAACCTGGGGCTCATACCAATGGCGATCTACTGTAGTTCAGGTGACTGGGTGAAACCTGGGGCTCATACCAATGGTTATTTACTGTAGTCCAGGCAGCCAGGGTGAAACCTGGGGCTCATACCAATGGTTATTTACTGTAGTCCAGGCAGCCAGGGTGAAACCTGGGGCTCATACCAATGGTTATTTACTGTAGTCGAGGCAGCCAGGGTGAAACCTGGGGCTCATACCAATGGTTATTTACTGTAGTTCAGGTGCCTGGGTGAAACCTGGGGCTCATACCAATGGTTATTTACTGTAGTACAAGTGACTGGGTGAAACCTGGGGCTCATACCAATGGTGATTTACTGTAGTTCAGGCAGCCTGGGTGAAACCTGGGGCTCATATCAATGGCGATTTACTGTAGTTCAGGTGACTGGGTGAAACCTGGGGCTCATACCAATGGCGATTTACTGTAGTTCAGGCAGCCTGGGTGAAACCTGGGGCTCATATCAATGGCGATTTACTGTAGTTCAGGTGACTGGGTGAAACCTGGGGCTCATACCAATGGTTATTTACTGTAGTTCAGGTGACTGGGTGAAACCTGGGGCTCATACCAATGGTTATTTACTGTAGTTCAGGTGACTGGGTGAAACCTGGGGCTCATATCAATGGTGATTTACTGTAGTTCAGGTGACTGGGTGAAACCTGGGGCTCATACCAATGGTTATTTACTGTAGTTCAGGTGACTGGGTGAAACCTGGGGCTCATACCAATGGCGATTTACTGTAGTTCAGGCAGCCTGGGTGAAACCTGGGACTCATACCAATGGCAATTTACTGTAGTTCAGGTAGCCTAGGTGAAACCTGGGACTCATACCAATGGTTATTTACTGTAGTTCAGGCAGCCTGGGTGAAACCTGGGACTCATACCAATGGTGATTTACTGTAGTTCAGGCAGCCTGGGTGAAACCTGGGGCTCATACCAATGGTGATTTACTGTAGTTCAGGCATCTTGGTTGTTGAAACCTGGGACTCATACCAATGGTGATTTACTGTAGTTCAGGCAGCCTGGGTGAAACCTGGGGCTCATTCCAATGGTGATTTACTGTAGTTCAGGCAGCCTGGTTGTTGAAACCTGGGGCTCATTTCAATGGTGATTTACTGTAGTTCAGACAGCCTGGGTGAAACCTGGGGCTCATATCAATGGTGATTAACTGTAGTTCAGGCAGTCTGGGTGAAACCTGGGGCTCATATCAATGGTTATTTACTGTAGTCCAGGCAGCCAGGGTGAAACCTGGGGCTCATACCAATGGTTATTTACTGTAGTTCAGGTGACTGGGTGAAACCTGGGGCTCATACCAATGGTTATTTACTGTAGTTCAAGTGACTGGGTGAAACCTGGGGCTCATACCAATGGTGATTTACTGTAGTTCAGGTGACTGGGTGAAACCTGGGGCTCATACCAATGGCGATTTACTGTAGTTCAGGCAGCCTGGGTGAAACCTGGGGCTCATATCAATGGCGATTTACTGTAGTTCAGGTGACTGGGTGAAACCTGGGGCTCATACCAATGGTTATTTACTGTAGTTCAGGTGACTGGGTGAAACCTGGGGCTCATACCAATGGTTATTTACTGTAGTTCAGGTGACTGGGTGAAACCTGGGGCTCATACCAATGGTTATTTACTGTAGTTCAGGCAGCCTGGGTGAAACCTGGGGCTCATACTAATGCTGATTTACTGTAGTTCAGGCAGCATGGGTGAAACCTGGGGCTCATACCAATGGCGATTTACTGTAGTTCAGGCAGCCTGGGTGAAACCTGGGACTCATACCAATGGCAATTTACTGTAGTTCAGGCAGCCTGGGTGAAACCTGGGACTCATACCAATGGCGATTTACTGTAGTTCAGGCAGCCTGGTTGTTGAAACCTGGGGCTCATACCAATGGTTATTTACTGTTGTTCAGGCAGCCTGTGTGAAACCTGGGACTCATACCAATGGTGATTTACTGTAGTTCAGGCAGCCTGGGTGAAACCTGGGGCTCATACCAATGATGATTTACTGTAGTTCAGGCAGCCTGTGTGAAACCTGGGACTCATACCAATGGTGATTTACTGTAGTTCAGGCAGCCTGGGTGAAACCTGGGGCTCATTCCAATGGTGATTTACTGTAGTTCAGGCAGCCTGGGTGAAACCTGGGGCTCATACCAATGCTGATTTACTGTAGTTCAGGCAGCCCGGGTGAAACCTGGGGCTCATATCAATGGTGATTTATTGTAGTTCAGGCAGCCTTGGTGAAACCTGGGGCTCATATCAATGGTGATTTACTGTAGTTCAGGCAGCCCGGGTGAAACCTGGGGCTCATATCAATGGTGATTTACTGTAGTCAAGGCAGCCTTGGTGAAACCTGGGGCTCATATCAATGGTGATTAACTGTAGTTCAGGCAGCCTGGGTGAAACCTGGGACTCATATCAATGGTGATTTACTGTAGTCCAGGCAGCCTGGGTGAAACCTGGGGCTCATATCAATGGTGATTTACTGTAGTTCAGGTGACTGGGTGAAACCTGGGGCTCATACCAATGGTGATTTACTGTAGTCAAGGCAGCCAGGGTGAAACCTGGGGCTCATATCAATGGTGATTTACTGTAGTTCAGGCAGCCAGGGTGAAACCTGGGGCTCATATCAATGGTGATTTACTGTAGTTCAGGCAGCCAGGGTGAAACCTGGGGCTCATATCAATGGTGATTTACTGTAGTTCAGGCAGCCAGGGTGAAACCTGGGACTCATATCAATGGTGATTTACTGTAGTCCAGGCAGCCTGGGTGAAACCTGGGGCTCATATCAATGGTGATTTACTGTAGTTCAGGCAGCCTGGGTGAAACCTGGGGCTCATATCAATGGTGATTTACTGTAGTCCAGGCAGCCAGGGTGAAACCTGGGGCTCATATCAATGCTGATTTACTGTAGTTCAGGCAGCCAGGGTGAAACCTGGGACTCATACCAATGCTGATTTACTGTAGTTCAGGCAGCCTGGGTGAAACCTGGGGCTCATACCAATGCTGATTTACTGTAGTTCAGGCAGCCTGGGTGAAACCTGGGGCTCATATCAATGGTGATTTACTGTAGTCAAGGCAGCCTTGGTGAAACCTGGGGCTCATATCAATGGTGATTTACTGTAGTTCAGGCAGCCTGGGTGAAACCTGGGGCTCATATCAATGGTGATTTACTGTAGTCAAGGCAGCCTTGGTGAAACCTGGGGCTCATATCAATGGTGATTAACTGTAGTTCAGGCAGCCTGGGTGAAACCTGGGACTCATATCAATGGTGATTTACTGTAGTCCAGGCAGCCTGGGTGAAACCTGGGGCTCATATCAATGGTGATTTACTGTAGTTCAGGCAGCCTGGGTGAAACCTGGGGCTCATATCAATGGTGATTTACTGTAGTCCAGGCAGCCAGGGTGAAACCTGGGGCTCATATCAATGGTGATTTACTGTAGTTCAGGCAGCCAGGGTGAAACCTGGGGCTCATATCAATGGTGATTTACTGTAGTTCAGGCAGCCTGGGTGAAACCTGGGGTCATACCAATGGTGATTTACTGTAGTTCAGGCAGCCTGGGTGAAACCTGGGGCTCATTCCAATGGTGATTTACTGTAGTTCAGGCAGCCCGGGTGAAACCTGGGGCTCATTCCAAAGGTGATTTACTGTAGTTCAGGCAGCCTGGGTGAAAGCTGGGGCTCATATCAATGCTGATTTACTGTAGTTTGTTTCAATTGTGCATGGGTTTTGCAACTTTTTACATTATTTTTTGGTAAATCATATGTGCTATTGAATACATTATTTTGTTACAAATTGTTTTGGTTCATGGGAAACGATCATTTTTCTTTAAAATTATTACAAAAGCTTGTTGAAGACATAAAAATGTATTGCATACTATTCAGCTGTGGGTGCATGTCGATATGATTGGTGTGAGCTGGACCCTGAGCTGACCAGGTCTGCGGTATTGTATGTTGATAGCAGGGAGGCCGCGCTGAAGGAGAGTGGCGATGTCATCTTGTCCAAGGTCATCTTCCATTGGTCTAATTTATCAGCATAAAAATGCTTTCATTTATAAAACATAAATTTTCTTATGTTCATTCTTTACATGGAAACTACAGTTTGACATTATCCAACAGTTTGCATATGCGCATCTTAAGATGGTTTCTATAGTTTGCCATATCATTCAGTTTTTCATATGCTCATCTTATATATGGTTTCTGCAGTTGGCATTATCAAACCATTTATATATTTTTTCTATTTTGCCCAATTAGAATTTGATATAGAAGGTAAACTTTTAATTACAGGCTGATGTTTATGCTGAAATAGGGGAGGTTATTCTTGGACAAATGGAAGCAAAGAAAAATGAGCTCACCATATTTAAGTCCCTTGGTAATATTCATGTTTTTGAGAAGTATAATACACATCAAATTGTTATATACCGGTACATGTATTCCTAATATGTGTGTTAGTCTTAAATGTAAGATTAATATTACAATTTTCCACGTAATTTCATGGTATTTTCTCATATGACTATCCTATTTGTACAAATTTTCCATAGCAACACCAACTGTTGAGATTTGGTTTCATTTAGTGACCTGACATGCGTGTTCAAGTATAGTGACCTGACATGCGTGTTCATGTTCATGTTCATTTAGTGACCTGACATGCGTGTTCATGTTCATGTTCATTTAGTGACCTGACATGCGTGTTCATGTTCATTTAGTGACCTGACATGTGTGTTCATGTTCATTTAGTGACCTGACATGCGTGCTCATGTTCATTTAGTGACCTGACATGCGTGTTCATGTTCATTTAGTGACCTGACATGCGTGTTCATGTTAATGTTCATTTAGTGACCTGACATGCGTGTTCATGTTCATTTAGTGACCTGACATGCATGTTCATGTTCATTTAGTGACCTGACATGCATGTTCATTTAGTGACCTGACATGCATGTTCATGTTCATTTAGTGACCTGACATGCATGTTCATGTTCATTTAGTGACCTGACATGCATGTTCGTTTAGTGACCTGACATGCGTGTTCATGTTCACTTAGTGACCTGACATGCATGTTCATGTTCATTTAGTGACCTGACATGCATGTTCATTTAGTGACCTGACATGCGTGTTCATGTTCATTTAGTGACCTGACATGCGTGTTCATGTTCATTGAGTGACCTGACATGCGTGTTCATGTTCATTTTGTGACCTGACATGCGTGTTCATGTTCATTTAGTGACCTGACATGCGTGTTCATGTTCATTGAGTGACCTGACGTGCGTGTTCATGTTCATTTAGTGACCTGACATGCATGTTCATTTAGTGACCTGACATGTGTGTTCATGTTCATTTAGTGACCTGACATGCGTGTTCATGTTCATTTAGTGACCTGACATGCGTGTTCATGTTCATTTAGTGACCTGACATGCATGTTCATGTTCATTTAGTGACCTGACATGCATGTTCATGTTCATTTAGTGACCTGACATGCGTGTTCATGTAGTCTTACATGTATAATATGTGAGATACTTTTCTTAATTTTGTTCATGAAAATAAAAAAATGGATATCCATCCAGAATCTGGCCCCACTAATTTGATATCCATCCATCCATCAGCTGGCCCCTTTAGCTACAGGGACACACCAACCGTGTATCCATCCAGCAGTTGGCCCCTTGAACTACAGGGTCACACCAACTGGATATTACAACCGGATATCCATGCAGCGGCTGGCCACTTGAGCTACAGGCTCACACCAACAGGATAACCATCCAGCAGCTGGCCTCTTAATTAATGTCAGCAAAATTAACTGCAAAACAATAAGTATTAATAACTGCATTATTGTTATTAATAAACAAACTGATCTATCTATTTCCAGGTATCTCGATTGAAGACACAATGGCTGGAGAGTTGGTTCTACAGATGATGGCTGAACAGTCAACTTGAACAAGTGGCTTGGTTTTACTTCACAAGACTATATCCCAAACCAATATTCAAGTGAGAGTGGACTTCCGTTAACCTCACAAGACTATGTTCATGGTTGACTCAATTGAAAAAATTGTTTCAGAACATTTATAACTTAGATCTAATCTCTGGTCATGCAGGTGTTTGGAATGACAAATGCTTGTGTGTAACCAGGCCAGTTAAATGTTAACAACATGGCTTGGAGAAACGATGTATCCGAAAAGAGAAACAATGAATATGAATAAGTTTGAAATAAATATATTCTGATCTTGTTGACAACTTGCTGATGTTACAAGTCTGTCTGTCATTGTGGATTCTCCTCAGACTGCAGCTATAAAACTACAGCCTGACATTATTAGAATATATATATCTAGGCTGATAAATGGCTTGTTAAATTCAGTCCTGCTAAATCTGAATCAATGGTCTATGTTATAAAAGAAACAATTGATTCCTGTGTACCTGTTCAACAGTGTTCAATCCCTTGTGTGGAATCACACTTACACATAGGCATCTCATTCTTTGATGATGGCAACTGGCATCAATTATAATAATTAACCATATTGACAATGCTTTGTCTAGAATGATCTTCATAAAGTCCTTACTATCAACTTGAGGTCATAATTTATATACCTCTTTCGTGGGACCAATCTTGGAGTCTGCTGATGTTTTCTGGAATAATAGTACACAGTTTGAAAAAGATGAACAAGATAACATCCAAAATGTAGTCGCACGAATCATCACTGGTTCTTGTCTGGTCTCTCTGCATTTGCATACTTCTTCTCTTCTGCAAAATGAAAAATGATCACTTGTCATTTGGTTCCTCAGACAATAGGGCAAACATCAACAACATAACTAAGAAATTCATCCACCATTTCCGGTTTTTGAAACTATTACTCCTCCAACATTTCAGGTTTTTGAACTGTACATCAATGTACCCAACTTTCTACAATCTCAGCATGGAGTTCTCTTTCAAGTGAAGTAAAGGCTGTGGACTTGTTGCTAATTTTAAATCGTCCCTTAATTCAGATTTTCTCAAAACAAATAAACTGTTCTCTGATGGGAATCTTCTGCACAGTCACCTGCAGACCGATTGTTGTTCCCTGAACCACCATCTTCATGTAATGTTGTTCCGTCCTCCCAATGAAGTTGTGGAAAATCAGGAGACAAGTAATCATAGGCGCCCAATGTAAAAGCTTTAACCATTTTAATAATACTTTCTTTTCTATCTGGTGAAGACATCCTGACAGAAGTGCGAAACAAGTATTGTTTGAAAGTATTAATTGCTGTATTCACATGACAAAAAGATTTGATAGTCATTGATCATTTACACTCATAATCTCTTCCTTGCCTCTCTTTCTTCTCAGAACATCTAACGTTATGAACTTCTACTAAAATCAGATTCAATGCTTCTACAACATAATTAGATTTTCAAAATATTTAATTTCATATTGCTGTCTCCCAACCAGTACTCTTTGTTTGTTATATGCTTGTATAGTGAGCCTGTACTATAAATTTTTCTGCTGAATATTACCTTCCTTAAAGAAGAACTTAGTTTATTTCTACCGTTCCAATCATGCATGTAAAATATGTTCTTATATGGACGTGTTGTGTACTCTAGCTCAAGAAAATATTTAACCTACACACTGAAATGATTATAATATATGTTTTGTTTTATTTGTATCTGAATAAAAGAGCACAAGTGTTTATTAGTATATCATATTAATGAAGCTATATATTTTGGATCATATGGTATGGTGGTCTATTACTTTGTACTGCTGTATATGTTGTACGCATTGCCGTACATTTCTTTGTATGGTAAATTACAATATACCTTCGTACGGCACTCCTAGTATCTACTAAATCGATACCTGTGGTATGCTCAAAACAACTGTTAAATAGTGAAATTCAATTGACAAGGTGTTCAAGAATTAGAACCAATCATGGCCGGGTGTTCAGAAAGTAGAACCAATCATGACCAGGTGCTCAGGAACTATAACCATTCTTGACCGAGTGTTTATGAACTACATATATAACCATTCTTGACCGAGTGTTCATGAACTACATGTATAACCATTCTTGACCCAATGTTCATGAACTACATATATAACCATTCTTGACCCAATGTTTATGAACTACATATATAACCATTCTTGACCCAATGTTCATGAACTACATATATAACCATTCTTGACCCAATGTTCATGAACTACATACCTATATAACCATTCTTGGCCAGGTGTTTAAGAATTAGAACCAATCATGACCAGATGTTCAGGAACTATAACCATTCTTGACTGAGTGTTTATGAACTAGAACCATTCTTGACTGAGTGTTCATGAACTACATATATTACCATTCTTGACCGAGTGTTCATGAACTACATATATAACCATTCTTGACCCAATGTTCATGAACTACATACCTATATTACCATTCTTGGCCATGTGTTTAAGAATAAGAACCAATCTTGACTGGGTTTTCAGGAACTATAACCATTCATGACTGAGTTTTCATGAGCTAGAACCATTCATGACCAGGTGGTTCATGAGCTACATATATAATCATTCTTGACCAGGTGTTCAGGTACTAGAGCCATTCCTGACCAGGTGTTCAGGTACTAGAGCCATTCCTGACCAGGTGTTCAGGTACTAGAGCCAATTCTTGACCAGGTGTTCAGGAACTAGAGCCATTCCTGACCAGGTGTTCAGGAACTAGAACCATTCTTAACCTAGTGTTTAGGAACTATAACCATTCTTGACCAGCTGTTCAGGAACTAAAACAATTCTTGACCAAGAGTTCAGGAAGAACACTTTCGAACAAGTGTTCAGGAGTTTACTGGAAGCATTCTTGACCAAGTGTCCAGGAAGAACAAGGGTCAAGGTCAATGTTACTAAAAACAAAAAAAATGATTACGGTAGTAACTTCAGTTTGGGTTGACATCTTGTGACCAAACTTGGTATATAGGAAGAGTTTATGGAGATCTTTCATGGGATTGCATTTAGAGTCGCTACGGTCAAGGTCACTAACTAAAAACAGAAAAAATGTTTGGTACTAAATAATTTCAGTTAGGGTTGATATATTGCGACCAAATTTGGTATATAGGAACGAGATTATGGAGACTTTTCATGGTATTGAGTTTGGGGATCTGTTTTTAAAAAAGAAAAACAGTTGAAACTAAAAAACTTAAGTTAGGGTTGACATATTGTGACAAAACTTGGTATGTCGAAAGCGTTTATAGAGGTCACTGCTATTATAATAGAAAAACAGTTGAAACTGAATCTCACAATGAAGGCTGTATTTTTTCAGTCTATCATTGAAATACTGATTTCCTCACATTACGGCATTTCGAGTTACCTTATGTTCTAATTCAAGAAAAAGATCTTGTCATTGCGTTTGTATTGTTGTCATTGTAAGTATGCAAATCTAAAAAACTTGGCCATTACTCCAAATCAAGATATTCAAGTGATACTTGTTACACATGTTGCAGGAGACAAAATGCTAGCAATGCCTGTTCAGTTACGTCCCATGTTCAACTTAAGACTCTAGATGGCCTTCACTCCACAGCACTCTTGTTGTTCAGACAGGATTAATTCTCTTTCATAAAAATAATTGAATATGATCCTCTTTACAATTTTATTTCACCAGAAATACATACCAAATCTTTTTATCAGAGTTACAATCATAAAATAACTATAAGCAAGTGTTCACTTTCAAAAAGTAGTATTACATTATTATGGTCATACTTTTTAAACTAATTATTTATAATAATTTGCTCAATATTAAAAACAATTTTATATTATCATCTAAAATAGATTAAATGTCTGTAGTATTTTTATTATTATTACACAGTCATCCATACATACATTCAATACACATACATTGACTAGTCGAGTACAAATAATTTAACATAAATATTAAAGCACCATTAATTAGTATTTCATATGTAAGATATAAAGTGAGTAAGTAAAATAACTAGTTCCATTTGTATACTTGTACAAAATCAGATGTCAAATGTTGCATATCACAGCTATGTAATGTATTCATATAATGTTAATATTTCAAACTTCAAAAAAAAGTATTGCACATTGCCTCACAACAGTTTTATTTAACATTGCACTTCATTATCATGTCAATCTTGTGGTATATACCTCTAAATAACCTTTTAAATGTTTTAAATACTTGTGTAATGGTAGATATTTTTTTAATAAAATAATCTCACTCTTCCCTAAAAGAAGCTTGTATATAAACCATACTTTTCTGAACTACACCATTAATTTTCAAAATTTGTTTGAAAGTCTTCACATTGTTGCTTATTTTAGATTTGTCTCTGTTCTATGACCTTGACCTCTCAGTCATGTGACCCATACTGGGCCAGCTCTTCCATTTCACTCCCTTGTTGCCAGGCGATGGGAGGTGATACATTCCTAACGTCGACCTTGACCTTCATGTGTCTAGATATTGCTGAAAAGATTAAAATTAGGCAGATATTAAAACACTTTTATTCAGAGACATGTTAATTCATAGAATTCAAACAAAATAAATGTGGAGTAATAAAGACATGTGAACTTTACCTGTGGTACATGTACTTTGTTAACCCACCTACCCCTCTACTCTCCAAATTATTTTTAGTGTGATTTGATAATTATTGCGTAACTGACAGCATGAATTTTGACATGACATGAATTATATTTTTACATTTTCTTGGCAGTCTACTGAACTTTCATTGAATTCAAGCTGTATTTTTTTTCTAATGTACATCCCAAAAAGATGGAAGGTAAAAGATTTAATCTTTACATACACGAACAGAGGCCCGGTTGTTGGAACAATCGCTAAATACTTTACGATGAAATTTATTGTTATAATGACTAAAATCGCTATATTTTAGTTAAAATTTAGCGATTGTTTCAACAACCGAGCCATAACTATCTATGCGGTTCAATTTATAAAGAAATAAAAATTATTCATCATTTTGCCTCCATGGTAATGCCTCCAGGTCAGTTGAGAGTATAATGACATTAACCTTGGTTCACATGTCTGTATGTTACTACATTTATTCAGTTGTTAAAATCATGGCAATAATTGAAAACAATTTGGTTGATTTCACGTCTAATATCATTTTACTTAATTCTTGAAATTATAACTTGTTAAACAGATTTAAACAAAATAACTGTTAATTCAAAAAGATGATTTAAAGACACCAATATTCTTCTATGGCAGAATATAATACAGATTGAAAAATAAAATATATGCTGTAGATGCCTTTGAGCTGTTCTATTAGTTTTTGAGACAGAATTGAACATGACATGCACAATCACAGACTGTTTTTGAGGCCCAGATGTATAAATACAAGCTGAAATAGTTCTCTGTAAAGGTCAGCATGGCAATATATAGGCTGTGCGTATGTTAGTATTTAAGAATGTTTAACAGCAACTTAGTTTCAAACCAAAAGCGAGGTTGCATTATAAATACATTATGAAAAAGAGATCCATAAGCCATAGTTGGTGTGAAGAACATTAATAAACAAGGCATCTCAGAAAGGACAAACACTCATTCAAATTCCTCCAACATTTGAAATACATGCTCAAATCATCTGTACCTGTATAGTTAAGTTTGTCTGTGAATAGTTTTCATCTGTTGGGAGAAAATACAACATTTATGTCAACAATATCCAGAAATGGTCAGTTAATTGGTTAAGTCATTAACATGTACATTTAAACACTGTTAATCAGAACACTGTTTATCCGATTATCGCCATTTCGAATCAAATTTTTTGGTCCCAATTTTATTTCTTCTTTGTTTAAATTTTTTTTTTATCGATAAATCAAAATTGTTATTTCCAAATTATGGCTATTTCTTAGTCAAAATTATGGTCCCAAGTCAGTATTTCACAACTATTTATCAATGTTTGTTTTGAACACAGTCAACTCACAGTTTTCACACTATACTGCGATAGCACGCAAGGCTTGAGGTGATAATGAAGCACAAATTAGCACTTGTTAAAGAATGACATTGAGCATGCATTTGTAGCAAACATCAATGCCAGATAATGAGCGATTTATTGTGGTGGTGTATTTTGTATATAATGGCTGATTTACACAAATGAATGCATGCATGTGCTGCTATTTTGTTTTAAATGCATCAGGTTGTTTCAAAAAGAGTATATAGTAACAAATTATTTGTCATTTGTTAAACATCATTTAATGTACATGTAAACTAAACTGATCACTCAAACACAATACAACATGGTGATGTGTAGTCGACATAATCTTAACAACTTAATGTCACCAATTTTACGCGATTGCTGTCACTTTCTAAAAGTTGTTTATCCGAATAATAATTAATCCAATTTTTTTATCTGGGTCCATATGACTTCGGATAAACGGTGTTCAAATGTAGTTCTATAGTCTTATGTGAAATTGGATAAACAAAACATGAGGCACACTTGGTTCCACGTGATCTTTTATCCTTCTAAGATCAACCTACACAAATATGTTGTGAATATTGTTTGACACTACATCTTGTACATGCCTTTCAAACAGTGCATGTATTTGTTTTATGACAGTGAAAAATCTGATGGCTAGACAAAACAAGAACATTCATCTGAAGCCAATTGTAAAAAGAATCGTTAATTCTTTCTTTTGTCAAATTTAAATAGCCAAAATGCTCATTTATTTGCCAATAGTAATATATCTAATAATAACTGATAAACAAACAAGTCATTTAAACCACATCAATCTAGCCAAAAGGTAACCTATGGACTATTTACCGAAGTTGTGTACAACTGGCTGCAGAGTAATAATGCCAATTCAGGGGTGTATCTTCTTATAGGCCATGTAGGCCGCAGTTTGCACTACTTTCTGACTTTTTCTTCTTCAAAATGCCTTTTTGATTTATGAGAGACATCAATTTCAGGTAAAATGTAGGATATTGATGTTCTTGTCAAGATATTTACTGGTACAAATATACGCCCAAACACACCATTTTCAGTCATGCTACACCCCTGGAATGCACACCATTTCAAAGTTCTAAATTCACATAGCTATTTATGTATGAAAATGATAATGCCTGCATGTAATAGCTGTCTTGTAAAATTATGGATATGTTTTTGTACACTGACTATTTGTAACAAAAGTAAACATTTGTAGGATGAAGTTACTTTGAACAGTTCCTCACATATTTGGCTAAAATCTACAAACTATGGTGCATTTGTAGGACAATAATACATCTATTTACACAACAAACATTCCCTTTGACCACTGCACGAGTGTCACATGTTACTAGCAGTGATGGCACAATGGGTGTTGACAAAATGTGAACCAAAAACAGAAACAGTTAAACTGAACATAAAATCTACAACCTTCTTCATATACATGGGGAAACCACATAGAAACCACAAAGAAACAACAAAATCAGAAACACCGATGGGCAACAGGCCTTTATGGCTCATTCAGGGCTTATTCAGATTAAAGTTGCATTTCATACTCAATATTGAATACTTTACTTTTCAATATATATTGAGTATTGAAGTGCTGTTTAAGATTATTTTTGTAGTTTGAGGTGTAGTACATCCAAAATACAAGTTTCTTTGTAAATCACTTTAAATAGCGTAGTAGCTGTTCATCTTTAGTCTTACTTAAAATAATTTTGAATACAACTATTTTTTTCAAAAGAAATATATAAATATGTGAAATTGATTTGAAACCTCATAACATTTTTGTCATTCTCTTCACAATTTACTTGTATACTTGTATGATGAACCACTTTTGGAGTCTATAATTTCAATAGAAGATCTCTAGGTCCGTTTTCACATAGTCTATAATTATATTCGCTTAAAACTACTATTGAATCGTTAGTGATATTAATGAAGTAAATTCCCTGAAATGAAATGCGTTAAGGATACAGAATAAGGTTTGCCTTTCATTTATAGAAGTTATTTTCATGATCACAATGAATGAGGTTAAATAACGAGAGTGCCCAAATGCCCGGGTTTCCGTAGCAACAAGAAACGTACCTCTCTGTCGGAGCCACAACATTCAAAAGATGGACAGCGCCCTTGCCTGGTTAAATAATGTGAGAATGAGTGAAAATAGAACAACGCAAAAATAGTAGAAAAATACGGCCTGGAAATAGGACTTGCATGAAACTTGTCCTTTTTCATACAAAGAAATAGCTTTGATTACTATTTTTAAAATGCAGAGTTTTGCATCATGATAAAAAATCACCCTTTCATGCTTTCATAGGACAAAATTATTCTATTTCCAGCCCATCTAGGCAACAAATGCAAAAAGGAGCATAAAACAGGACAAGTTTGACAGATACTGAAGTTATTTAAGACTACAAGAAGACCAACAACAGTTTCACATAAACAAAATATACAACGAGGCAACTAAATCCATCAATATACCGTTCTAATAATGTTGAAAAACAAAGCGAAAGCCACAATGATGAAAATAAAATGAAAAGCTCAGGATGAAGCCAGCAACCAGCAATATATAAATATAATGTGAATATGGTACATCAAAGAAATATGTTATGTTTGAATGATGAAAATAAGTCCAATACCACTGATTCCTATAAAATGACTACAATCATAAAGTTCATGAAGCATCGCTAGTGCTCCACAGCTGTATTCCACTGGTCATAGGGCATAACTCAACACTAATCTAACCCATTCAAATCCTTAATATGCATTATTCCCATTAAAAGCATGTGTCCAGAGTTTCATGCAAATATCTTGACAGTTTTTGAGTTAAGGCTTAAGCTTAAAGCTTCACTCTCACAAATTGACAGTTTTGACCTTTTTTATCTTCTTTGTCTCAGAATCAGCTCATTTGGCATCAGTGCCTTCAATTCAGTCATATAAGGTAACTCACAGTAGAAAAGATCTTAATTATTTGGTAAACTGCCAAAATTTCATTTTCCTTACGGCGTAAGTAACTCTAAAACATTAGCTATAAAATATCAATTTTCAAATGTAAATATTAAAATCTGCCACCTGATATTATGTCACCAGTCTTATATCACTGATTTGCAAATATTTACGCAAAGATTGGTTCATTCCAAGACCAAAAAAAAAGTTGTCAATATGGTCAATCTGTGAGAGTGCAGCTTTAAGGTTAAGGTCATTGCACAACTCTGCTGCCACTGCCAAAAAGCAACAATACTAGCCCTATGTCAATGTCTCCACTTCTCTTCTAGAAACAGACAAGCTGGCACCAAGGATTAAGTAAAAATGCACTATGCCATTGAATAAGTCTATTACCTAGAAACAGAACCATCAATATTGTTATTTTCTACTGGTACAATGAACTACCTGGTACTCTATTTTGATGCATGCAAACATAAACTGTAGAAGCATCTGTATAACATAGATTTATGAATGCCTTAAAACAATAACCAATAACCAAATAATAATTTGCTTTTTCATGATAAAGTAAGCAAATGATTTAAATGTAACTTAAAGATAGCTGATCAAAGTATGGCTTAATTTACACAGGGATATTTACAGCAAAGATTAAACAATGAATGAGTTAGATACTTACTTCGAAACTTTAAAGAACTTTTTTGATTTCTGTATGAACGAAGAGTCCATAATTTTTTTGTGTCGTGATTTTTTCTTGTCCCCTGACATGCCTGCTGATGCCCCTTCCAATTCAGACTGTGAGCTAGCAGACGTTGTGGAGGAAGTTGAGTGCCTTATGGGTAATGTGTGAGATCTTCCTTCGTCCCCTTGAGCCGCCGCTGCAATCTCCTCTTGAGCATGCATAGAAACCCCTAAATCAAACGTCATAGACTGTCTACATAACACCTCTATGGTCCCTTGTGTCGCCTTTTCCTTGCGTTTCAGCTTAGGTGAACGTCTTCTGACATCGATGATGGATGGTGAGAGTGGTGGTGAGAGTTGTTGAGGTTTTAATTGTTGAGCAAACATTGTCTCCCCTGGTTCTTCAGTAAGGATTTCTATTGGTGAAGGTTCTTGTACACGCCTCCGTCTCCCCGGTGAGGACGGGTCTATTAATCGTCTCATTCTGGCAGGGGACAGTGTCGGGTGTATGATACGCCTTGACTTGCCCGGAGACAGGGAGACAGCCACATGGACACGATGTCGGGTTGACGGGCTGCCCATTGGTGAGTGAGATTTGCCCCGAGTGGAGGATGACGATGTGGTGGCCGATCTCTCCCGACCGTGGTCCTCTCCCTCGAGACTGAGCATGGGCATGGAAGAGTAGGTAACTCTTGTCGAGCTACCACTCCCATTGCCCTTATCAGGTGTGTCAGTTTTGGAACCAAGGTGAGGAAATGTCAATGTGGATGATGTTGATGATGATGATTCATATGGCTGTGAATCTGGTGAACCTTTTTTGTGTACAACAAGAGTCTCTGAGTACCTTCTTTCATGTAATCCTTCAAGGTTTACAGCATAAGCTTGCTTAAGTTTCTGAACCTGACCACCATTAGTCAAATCCTTTAACAGGACACTTCTCTCAACACTTGCCTCAGATGGTGTTGACAGTTTTCTGACTATATGTGACACAAATTCAGATTTGGGAGATTCAGTTCCTGAAGTTGGTAAACCTCTTGGGGTAACTTTTGGTGAGCCTCTAGAATCTGGGGTTCCCTCCCTTGATAATTGTTTAACCATAGCTTTCACATATCCAGATGAAATATTTTCTTTTTCACTAACACGTTTTGTTTCATCCATAATTCGACTTCTACATTCAATTTTCATTGGGTATCGTTTTAAGATCCTTGTAAGATAAATGGAATGACCACTACGATATCTTTGGCTTTCATCCAAAAGTTCTTGAGCTGGTTTAATTTGTTTGGTTGGAATGGCAGAAACATGATGTCTGGAGATTTGCCCACGTCCGCGTAACTGGTACCCCGTTGGTGGTTTCCGTAGCAATAGCGGAGTTCCATGCGTTTCGATGGAAACTTTTATCATCGAGTGAGGTCGACTCTGTCCTGGGTCTGAGGCAGTCTCTATTGGATCTTGAGGAGGTCTATGTAACACCTGAACATCAACTGGAAACATTGGAGGCTCCAGTTTTATGGCAGGGCTTGGCTCTGGGGTTGTAAACTTCAATGTGTCCTCACTAGTTTCACTAGAATCAAGACTCCTATCCACTAGAAGTCTTGCCATTCTTTCATCTGGCCTAGATTTATCCGGCACAATCTCGGTTTCTTGTAAGACTTGTCTCTCTGGAATAAACACTTCACCATCAGATTCAAATGCCTCATCTGAATCTATATGTGGCACTCTCTGCAACTGTTTTCCCCCCTGTGATTGCTTTTTCCACGCTGGAATAAGCAGTTCAGGGAATTTAGGTTCTGTTCCTTTTGAGGTTTGCACCTTTTTCTCACTACTGTCACTAGATGTGTCCAATGTTTCTTTCTCCTTAACAGTTGGTATACTTGTTTTCTTCACTAAAGATTTCTTTACAGTAATAACTTCAAGTGGAGAGTATTTGGGTAGCACAACTTTAGCTGTTGGTAATGTTACAGTTAAAACCTTTTGTTCCCTTTTATGTTTTTTGGTTGATAACACATTACTAAGAGTAGTTATATGTTCTTCACTTCTTTCCACACTTCTTTCTGGCATTCTACTTTCTGGAATAGGCTGTTGCGCTATTAAGGAGTCTTTCTTCCTCAACTGAGGTGATTCTCTTCGTTTTAAAGAAGGAGAATCTCGTTTACGTGTCTTTGGCGAGTCTTTTTTGCGGGTTTTTGGAGATTCTCTCTTTCGAATTCTTGGAGATTCTCTACGAGGTGGTGTTTTGGTTGGCACATCACTGTCACTATCTGTGGTGCTAGGTATTGTGGGTCGAACACTGCGTAGGCGCTGAACTCTCTGGAAAATACTGTGCTTCTGATCTTGCATCGGAAACTGAAATACACAAATTTACCATAACTTCACAACAATCCTTGAACTCATCAACTAATACAAACTTTTCCAAAGCAGTTTGGATAGTTATACTTAGGGCTATTCCATTTAAACATATAACCCACGGGGGGAAGGCACTTTTGAACTGGCCCTCCCCCTTACAGAAGCAAATTAACCTTTTGAGGGTCCTACCTCAATTTGTTTTTATAGATCCGGAATAACCCCCTTCAGAAGCGATTTAAGATTTACAAGTATAAAAGTTAAAAAAATTATTTCACTGATCTTGCTAAGGCTTTCATGGATGCTGTTAATGATGATACAGATATTGATCCATTTCTCTTTTTAATTCTTGAAGGGTAACTATCATTTTAATGTTACACTCTATAGTCACCGTGTTTTATGTTTCAAATTATCTTATTGCTGAAGTGCTGAAGATACATTGAAATCATCGATTTACCGCTAAAGGAAGAATCACATGGCACATCTCCAGTCCATTTGTTAAAGAGAACTAGTTTTTAACTTTTTTAAACATACCCTTTAAACTTTTCTCAGAAATGGCAAAAGCTCTTTCTTCAAGGGACTTCCCTTGACTTCAAAGTGGCAAAGAGATCTCATCAAACCTAATGATGCATTAGAAATTGATGTGAAATACAATTGAATGATGCAACTGTACTTAAATCATACATTTTGATAAGAACTAGAGCTATCACTGAAGGTGATTAATACCCCCGAACGCCGCCTCTCATTATGATTTATCATTGTATGAAGTTTTATGCTATTCCATCTAGTAGTTTTCAAGTTACTGTCCGGACAAAAGTTTGACAAAAATAAAAACACAGAAAAAGGCAATAACTCTGTAATTTGCTAAAAAAGTGTAGTGATTCATGTGCTGTACCATTGTATAAAGTCTTATTACATTCCACCCGGTATCCGACCAACCGACCGACAACAGGGTGACTCCAATATACCCCCTTCAAACTTCGTTTGTCGGGGGTATAATAAGCATATAATTTATGCCATAAACTCTTTGTTTGTTTGCTGTGCAAATTTAAATGGCATATTTATCATTTTTGAAGCAAGTTGATGTGTCATTCTTAAAAAATAATTGGAAAACAAACGAAACATGGTTGTACAGATTTGTAATTTATTGAAAGGTCTTAAGTTATTGTTTATAGTATAAAATAATATGTTGTGCATTATATATATTATTATTGAATAATTGTACCTGAAATAATAATAAGCACTTAGTAGTAAGTACTTAAAATGTTAAAAATATATGACTATCAATAATCATGGCCCAGAAAACCAAACAGTCCGACATAGCACAACCAATGAATGGGAATCCAACCAATAATCGCTATCCAATTTACAGAAGCTGTGCAGCCATCACTTGCGGTCAAATCAGGCAAAAATAGAGGTCCATCCATTAATTGCAGTCCAACCAACACTTATGGTCAAACCAACACTTACAATCTATAAATAGTTGTTCAAACAACACCCCTGGTCCAATAAGTATATATAGCCATCCAGAAACAATAATTGTCCAACCAACAGTAGCAGTTCAAACATCACTAGCTGTTCATTACACTAGCTGTCCATCCAGCAACCCAGCCAACAACAGTTGTCAAACCAACACTTACAGTCCAAACTACCAACTATCTGGTGTTCAACCAACACTCATGTTCAAACCAAAATAGCGCCAAATAAACGAATGCTGTCAACAGTAGTCTGTCAACCAGCACTAGTTGTCCATCACTGTCCACTTGCAGTCGTGGGTGTACTAGCAGCCAAACAAATTCTAATGGTGATGGAAGTAATGTTCTCAAAACATAACATCAGCATATTTGAATCATATCTGTAAATAAAAGGAAGGGAGTATTTTAAGCAACAGTGTTTTGTCTATATGATTTAAAAAAACAACATAACAGTAAACAAATATGAATAGGAACAGCATATATTTTTCTGAAAAGTTTAACCCACCCACCACAACCTCTGTCTAGGTAGTGTGTCAATCGATTTATATCTTATGTCATGCATATCATATCTCTACAATGTATCATAAACCCATTGAAATGCCATATATAATGAGAAAATATAATTTCTAACAAACCTGCGGTTGTAATAAATCCGATTTCAGCGCTGTTATTAGACTGCATTTTAACCCGGAAAGAAACCGGAAGTTACTATGACGCAAAGGATTATGGTATATTGTGAAGTTGCGATCAACGAAAAAAAACCCAGAGGTTTTCCGCAAAGTAAAAACATTTCAAGGGAGGTAACACAAATTATCTGTTAGAACGGTCTGAAGGGATTTTTACCCTTATGTCATATGCGATTTAAATTTGGACACCCCCCATCAGAAGCAAATTTCACAATTTGGCAACCACCTACAGATGCAAATAAGCGACAAAGACACCCCACCATATATGATTTAAAAAATTGCCGTCCCCCCCTGGGTTATATGTTGAAATGGAATAGCCCTTTAAAGTTCATAAATCAGTGAGCACACATTGCATGGCATACCCCTGCTCGTGCCCTGTCCTCGTTGCCACTGTACGTGTTCCAGCGTTTTATAGGGACCCTTTTCTGTGAGTACTCCTTGTAGTAGAGGAGCTCCGCCTCCCGACGTGTCACATCAGCCTGGAGAAGCAGGTTGTTGGCCTCCTGGGTATGGGGAGAAAAATGGGAATAATGTTAATCTGGTAGTTTTTTGTTTTTTTAATTTTATTCTATGTTTTTGCAAAGTAAGGTTTAAACTGCAACTCTTGGTAATAAGTCAATTGCTCAAACAGGACTATAATTTATAATTATACTTATTAAAATACAATGTAAAAGTCTACTTTATTCACAAAACATTGTACTTATAAATTCAAGAACTGAGGAGGTGCCTCTCAAAGATCTCAATACCCATACTTTCCTGTAGCAGGAGATGCCTCTCCAAGATCTCCTTGTTAATCTACAGATTTGAGTGGAGCAGGTTGCTCATGAACTGAATACCCATACATACCTGTAGCAGGAGGTGCCTCTTCGTGTTCTCCTTACTCCTTTACATCTTGGAGAGGTGCACATTTCTCATGGACTGAATACTCATACATACCTGTAGCAGGAGGTGCCTCTTCATGATCTCCTTGCTCCTTTACATCTTGGAGTGGTGCACATTTCTCATGAACTGAATACCCATACATACCTGGAGCAGGAGGTGCTTCTTCATGATCTCCTTGCTCCTTTACATCTTGGAGAGGTGCACATTTCTCATGAACTGAATACCCATACATACCTGTAGCAGGAGGTGCCTCTTCATGATCTCCTTGCTCCTTTACATCTTGGAGAGGTGCACATTTCTCATGAACTGAATACCCATACATACCTGTAGCAGGAGGTGCTTCTTCATGATCTCCTTGCTCCTTTACATCTTGGAGAGGTGCACATTTCTCATGAACTGAATACCCGTACATACCTATAGCAGGAGGTGCCTCTTTATGATCTCCTTGCTCCTTTACATCTTGGAGAGGTGCACATTTCTCATGAACTGAATACCCATACATACCTGTAGAAGGAGGTGCCTCTTCATGATCTCCTTGCTCCTTTACATCTTGGAGAGGTGCACATTTCTCATGAACTGAATACCCATACATACCTGTAGCAGGAGGTGCCTCTTTATGATCTCCTTGCTCCTTTACATCTTGGAGAGGTGCACATTTCTCATGAACTGAATACCCATACATACCTGGAGCAGGAGGTGCCTCTTCATGTTCATGATCTCCTTGTTTCTCTCCAGTTGGGAGAGGCGCAGGTTGTTCATCTGCATCTGCAGCTGCATCGCTTGGCTGTACAGCTTCTCAAAGTGGTGCAGGGCGGAAGATTTCTTAGACACCTCTTCTGTAACCAAAACATTCATAATGTTTGCATCAAAGAATGCTTATAGATGTGTACTATGTGAGATATCTCATAATTGCCATGAAACATCACTCTACAATACCAACATCATTTAGTACATCGATGTTTAAAGCTATCTTTCAATTTTTCAACCTTGTTGATATAAACAGGTGTAACATCATTGATGTTTTACCATCCTATACCCCCACAGTCTTTCAGTACAGAGGTTGGTAGGGTAAAATTTCTACTAGTTTCATTCTGAACATAGTGGAAGATCAAGAAAGAAAATTTATTTATTTCATGCCAAACTGTCGTCAGCTCTATGTCCTTCTACATCTGCACCAGCACTATATTTATAAGATATATTTCAGCAATGTATAGGTGGTAATATGGCAGTATATATTACCAAACAAATATGCTGTTATATGAATCAGACAAGAAGAATGCTATTTATTTCTCACAAAATAATTAATTTTGTATAGCCAATACCAAAGACATTTCCCTCAATTACTGCGAAGCTGTTTACAAATCTCACAAACTAATTCCTTCAGAGCATTGGCTTACATTCATAAAGCAAACTAAGCAATGAACTTCTTTATGTAGACTTGTATTGTTCAAATAGTTTTGTAGTGCATATATTGCATGTTACTTAGGTTGGTTTTCTTCAGCCCGTTATTCCAGGGTGGGAGGTACGTAGAGACTTTAAATCATGTAAAGGAAATGAAATTTTAGATGGGACTTATATATATGATGAGATCTTCACAATTTTGAGGGAAGACGTGAATAAAGGCACTACTGTACAATGTAAAATAGCCTGCCTTGAACTATTGGGTATGCTCCCTACAAAATAAGACTAGCATTACTGTGCAATGTGTGACAATATATCTATGCAGAGCCTCCATACCAAGTGTGTTTCCCCCTGTGAGTGTGGCCTGTCCTAGGAGCAGCCTCATCTTATCAAGGAGGTCGACCAGCCGGGTGTTGATGCTCTCCTCTCCCTCAACTGTCTGGAACTTACCAACCTGTATCATAGACGTATTCTACATAAAATACCAACCTGTGTCATAGACGTATTCTACATAAAATACCAACCTATATCATAGACGTATTCTACATAAGATACCAGCCTGCATCATGGACATATTCTACATAAAATACCAGCCTATATTATAGACGTATTCTACATAAGATACCAACCTATATCATAGACGTATTCTACATAAGATACCAGCCTGCATCATGGACATATTCTACATAAAATACCAACCTGTGTCATAGACGTATTCTACATAAAATACCAGCCTGCATCATGGACATATTCTACATAAAATACCAACCTGCATCATGGACATATTCTACATAAGATACCAGCCTGCATCATGGACATATTCTACATAAGATACCAACCTATATTATAGACGTATTCTACATAAGATACCAGTCTGAATCATGGACATATTCTACATAAGATACCAACCTATATTATAGACGTATTCTACATAAGATACCAGCCTGCATCATGGACATATTCTACATAAAATACCAGCCTATATTATAGACGTATTCTACATAAGATACCAACCTATATCATAGACGTATTCTACATAAAATACCAGCCTGCATCATGGACATATTCTACATAAAGCAGGCTGGTATCTTATGTAGAATACGTCTATATTATAGACGTATTCTACATAAGATACCAGTCTGAATCATGGACATATTCTACATAAGATACCAACCTATATTATAGACGTATTCTACATAAGATACCAGTCTGAATCATGGACATATTCTACATAAGATACCAACCTATATTATAGACGTATTCTACATAAGATACCAGTCTGAATCATGGACATATTCTACATAAGATACCAACCTATATTATAGACGTATTCTACATAAGATACCAGCCTGCATCATGGACATATTCTACATAAGATACCAACCTATATTATAGACGTATTCTACATAAGATACCAGCCTGAATCATGGACATATTCTACATAAGATACCAACCTATATTATAGACGTATTCTACATAAGATACCAGCCTGCATCATGGACATATTCTACATAAAATACCAGCCTATATTATAGACGTATTCTACATAAGATACCAACCTATATCATAGACGTATTCTACATAAGATACCAGCCTGCATCATGGACATATTCTACATAAAATACCAACCTGTGTCATAGACGTATTCTACATAAAATACCAGCCTGCATCATGGACATATTCTACATAAAATACCAACCTGCATCATGGACATATTCTACATAAGATACCAGCCTGCATCATGGACATATTCTACATAAGATACCAACCTATATTATAGACGTATTCTACATAAGATACCAGTCTGAATCATGGACATATTCTACATAAGATACCAACCTATATTATAGACGTATTCTACATAAGATACCAGCCTGCATCATGGACATATTCTACATAAAATACCAGCCTATATTATAGACGTATTCTACATAAGATACCAACCTATATCATAGAGGTATTCTACATAAGATACCAGCCTGCATCATGGACATTTCTACATAAGATACCAACCTATATTATAGACGTATTCTACATAAGATACCAGTCTGAATCATGGACATATTCTACATAAGATACCAACCTATATTATAGACGTATTCTACATAAGATACCAGTCTGAATCATGGACATATTCTACATAAGATACCAACCTATATTATAGACGTATTCTACATAAGATACCAGCCTGCATCATGGACATATTCTACATAAGATACCAACCTATATTATAGACGTATTCTACATAAGATACCAGCCTGAATCATGGACATATTCTACATAAGATACCAACCTATATTATAGACGTATTCTACATAAGATACCAGCCTGACTCATGGACATATTCGACAAAAGATTTTCTACACTGAAATCCATTTAACACATGTTTAAAATGTCAGACACTTCATTATTTACTGCAAAACTTTATGCTTGAGCTATAGAGGAAAAATGAGACATGCTTCAAAATCCCAAAATAACATTGACATTCTACATCAAGTATGACAAATAGAGATCTACACTATACAAAACAATTCCATCATAGTAATGTCATAAGGAAAAAAAAAAGACGTTATATGCTGTTAACAATTGATAATACTCATAATTCATAAGATTTAAGTTTCCCACACTCACAGCAGCGCCCTCCATGGACATGGCGAGTTGTTCCCCAAACTTCTTGATCTCCCCAATCTTATCCTCGAGGTGCTCGAGCGTCTGGGTCATGTGACGTGTGTCAAACGACAGGTCACCCACACCATGCGTATCGACCAGCTGCTTCTTGTACATGTCTGCGTGGGTTACAATTGGTAATAACTTCACATTTTATAGTGTGATAGTGAAATTATTCATCAGTGTTTCCAGGAAGAACCAGACACTAGACCACCTTAAGTGAAAGTTTTAATTGTTGATATTAATGAACACACTTTGATAAATGTTCTTTGAAACAAAGCATCTTTCCTAAATGGCCTCTTACTTTGTGTTTGGCCTTTATGGCCTTAAGAATTCTCATAACCACTGATTCAATGTGATAGCAACATACATAAAATTTGATTGCAGTAGTCATTACATTTTAAGAACTAGCAAATCCTCTTTCCTTTCAATGGTAAAATCTTTGAAGAATGTTGGTGAAATATTGAATCAATTAAGCAGAATGTGGGATGATAAAACAGATTAAAACAATTATTACAACATCACTAAACAATACACAGAATGTTAGACAGAGTACAAAAATTTCCTGGCAGCATGAATCATTTTACACATAAACATCACTGATGTTCAATATTTGATTAAAAAGTTCATGCTAATGTTATTTTAAGATTGAATACAGAAATGAAGCATGCGGAAGGATGACAACAAAATTGTACAATAGTTTTGTTTTTATAATACAAAAAAAAGTTGTTCGCAACCAATTACAAATAATTGCTACATAAGAACTTAAATATATCAAGAAAAGAGAACTTAATGTTGTGTATGGAATTCATTCAGCACACTAATAAGAGGGTGAAAGTGAAAAGGTTGTATCTGCATTTGTATTTAATGTCACTTATAGCCTTTACGCCTTCACCCCTCGCTATGTTACCTTGCTCATGTGATCTTGTAAGGGCTGACAAAAAGCAGAGGCTTATCATATCCCACAATATCAGATAATGAGGGGAAAAAATGTACTGTGGTAGAAATAAACTTCTGTGGTATGATAATTGTTTGATGTGCACCATCAAATGTGAATGTCAAAAACAAGAAAATATTTATTAGATACTTGGAGTAGAATTTGTTCCTTACCAAGAGAGATAGGAGAGAAGATCTCGGACATGTTTTGAGTTTTTGTCATAATATCTTCCTGATTTGTTGAGATATCTAAAAATAAATTCTGAATATTTTTATATTAGAATATATTTCAAATAGTTTAAAGAAAAATTGAACAGTTCAATTTCCATTGAAATAATCATATTCAACAGAGCAAATAACTTGATTGTAATCACAATAAAACATGATGATCCCAAACATCTTACAATTTATATAAATCACCAATACTAATATGTCATTTAAAACAAGGCGAAAATCATGACTGTCCTGAGATCCACTCTCCAACTTGTAGCTATCTCCATAATTATGACCACTATGTTGAAAAAGATTTTCTGGACAATTTAGTTTTTACCAAATGCTTTAATATGGCAGTCAGATATTCCAGTTTAACCAGTCTGTTAAATTTAACCAGGCTGCAAAGTTCTATTGTGATCCATTACATTATTAATCAGTCATACCAAGGTAACAATTTTCCAGCAGCCTATTCTATCTCAACTATTTCTAAACAATATAAAATTTAAAGATCATTGTTCGGCCAGAAAACCTATATCACGTTTCATTTCCATTTTAGTTAAGTAAATTTCAGCTAATACCTAGCTCCAGGACATGTTCATTGCGGAAGTTGATGAGCTGGTCGTTGAGTATGCGGACCTCGTCCTGCAGGCTGTTATACTCGATCTCGCGTCGCCGTAACTCCTCCAGAAGCTGCTTGTTTGCCTTCTCCAGGCTGGTTAAGAGGAAAACATTCAGGTGCTGTTATATAGTTTATGCTCACTTGTTCAAACTACATGGAAAATGTAGTTGTAATTTACACACATGCATTATGACATATTGAGGCATCATTAGTTTTCATCTCAGTTATATTAAGATAATACATCAAATAAAATCTCCTACAACATCCTTTTTTTCTAGTTATTTATATACCAATGCACACCCACCTTATGATGTTGTGCTGCGTCATGCTCTCCATGGTCTCTGTACTACGATCATCCATTGAGCTGTCATCTGACACAGGAGCCCCAGGGGAATGTTCCGGGGACTCCCCACATGGAATGAGGGTCAGTGGAGGGGGCTTCCTCCGATCTCTGGGTAGGCCCCCATCAGGCTCATCCATGAGGAACATGTCCTCTGACTCACTGCTGGTTTTCCGCATCTGCCCATCATCTGTGTCAGTTGTTATTGGCCTGTCATGGGCTACCTCAGGCGTGTTGTTTAATATTTGGTATGCATTCTGGTACTCCTGGGTGAACTGCAGACTTCTCTTCTGGGCCTCCAGGTACATGGCCGTGGAGATGTCCTTGCCCTTCATCACCTCCCACTCGTGCAATTTCCGTGCAAAGTCTGCAGTTACCTTATACTCTGTTAGTGGACCTAGGACTGGGTTTTTCAGCTTTGCCTCCATATCCGGCTGCGAAAGACGACCTTTCATCTTCTCTATCTTGGCCTCTCGTTCAAGAGCCTTCATTCTTTCCTTTTCAATCCTTATCCTTTCCTTCTCTAACTTTTGTTCTTCTCTTTCTACCCTTAGAATTTCCCGTTCACGCAATTTCTCCAGTTTTTCCCGTTCTTTTTCTTCCTTAGTTTTCTTACTCTTCGGCCTTTCCTTGAAGCTGGGTTTGTGTGGTTGAATGTCCTTGACGTCGCTTGGGGTGCTTGTTGTTCGTCGGTACTTCTGCCTCTCCCATTCCTCCATTTTGCGGGAAAAGCTGTCAGTGAGTTTGCGTTGCATCTCCTGAACGTTGATGGAGGGTCTGGCAGTCCCGGGCGGGGTTGTCACCTCCTCTGCCTCGTCTGATGAGCTCTCCGTCTCATGCTCCTGCTCTATCTGACTGTCTCGCTTCTTCTCAACCACTCCAGTTTCTGTGAATAACATTATCATTCACTTGAACAGTTCTTTTACAATCACATAGTCTTCCCAGTTTTTAGGCAATAACTTTTACAAGTTAACATTCTTACAATGATCAATCACAATTTTCATTCAGATGTAGAAAAATATGTGACAATCATGTTTCTAGTTTGATCCCTGTAAAGCATGTGATAAGCAATTCTTAGATTAAATTAAGACCTTTTAGCATGGGAAGAGAAAAACAAGAGGGCCTTGATGGCCCTAGATCACTCACCTGTAAAATGGTCTAAACTGTTGTGTTAACAAGGTTTTTCCATATTTGGATTCTGTGACCTAGTTTTTTACCCTGGATGAACCATATTCGATCTTGACTTAAAAATTATCATAAAAGCCTTTCTGACAAATTTCTAGGATATTTGGGCTGAAAATGTTACTAGAGTGTTAACAAGGTTTTTCTATATTTGGGCTCTGTGACCTAGTTTTTGACCCATGATGACCCATATTCAAACTTGAGCTAGAAATCAACGCAACAACCTTCCTAACAAAATTCCAGGGTATTTGGGCTGAAAATGTTACCTCTAGAGTGTTAACAAGGTTTTTCCATATTTGGGCTCTGTGACCAAGATTTTGACCCCAGACGACTCATATTTGAACTTGACCTTTCTGACAAATTTCCAGGATATTTGGACTGAAAAATGTAGCCTCTAGAGTGTTATCAAGATTTTTATATTTTTGGGTCATGTGACCTATTTTTTCATCCCAGATGACCCATATTCGAACTCATCCAAGTAATTACTGGGACAAACATCCTGACCAAG
Source organism: Mya arenaria (assembly GCF_026914265.1). Taxonomy (NCBI): domain Eukaryota; kingdom Metazoa; phylum Mollusca; class Bivalvia; order Myida; family Myidae; genus Mya; species Mya arenaria. The sequence continues at coordinate 67,835,468 of NC_069123.1, forward strand.
TTTCGTGACAATTGAGGCAAAAACGTGACCAATTAAGTGTTAACAAATCAAGTATGGACATTCATTGATCATAATAGCTCACCCTCAGCCTACAGCTTAAGTGAGCTAATAAAAGCCATCACAGAACAAAACAAAATAATGCCCTAGATTAATGCCATTAGTATATGACTTATTTTGCTGAATAAAAAGTTTGATCAAAAGCCCATTTATCTGAGGTGCTCTACAAATCTGAGAAAATTGATCAATCTCCATTTTCAGCTAGAACATCATGGCTTAGATACTGTGATTTGTTCAACATTGGCCTAAACATGTGACCTTGATCTTTGATATTGAGAACACAAATGTCATGCTTGACACGCATTCAAATTGAGCTAAACAAGTTTGTGAAATATTTTAAAATTTTAATATTTAACAAGGTCAGAATGACCTTGACCTTTGACCTACTGACCTAAAATGGTGTGAGTCATCTGTTGGTCATGGCCAACATTTCTAAAATGTTTGAGGCTATTTTGCCCATGTTATCTTCAGTTATTGCTCAGAAATAGAGGGGACAGACAAAAAGACAGACCGACGGTCCAAATACTATATGCAGCCCTTTGTGCGCATAAAAAACGTTAGGTAGGACTTTCACAATAATTACAGTTTTAGAAAGCTCTGTTTATATTATTCTCCAAGATAAACAGCCAATAAACAAGAATTAAGTGAAAACATTTGTGTACCTCTGATGGCCTTGAGTCGTTCCCATTCCTCGAGTTTCTTAAGAAACTCTGGTGACACACCTCCAGCACTTTCGTAGGACACGCTCTCTGATAACTCCGGAGACGGGTCTGTAACAGGGGAAAGTAACTCATGATGAGCAGAATTGTTGCAAGCAGGGGAAATAACTCATAATAAACATACAGGATTGTTGCAGGCAGGGGGAAATAACTCATAATGAACATACAGGATTGTTGCAAGCAGTGGGAAATAACTCATGATAAACGTTCAGGATTGTAGCAAGCAGGGGAAATAAAGGAAGGAAATTAGTAGAGAACTGAGGAGTTATGAATACTGACTGTCCTCATCTAACGATCAAATAACGACTACATCTACAATCATATTTTCACCATCAGAAATATACCTCCAGAAATATTTCATTTTATTGGTATAGTATCCAGACTTCAGAAAGAAATTGTATTACAGAATACTTAAAAACCCAATTTACGTCAATTTATTTCTAACCAATGATAAAACTACAGTCAATTACACTGACAATTTGTCTTCATCAGACGATTTCCATTCAGATAGGCAGCATCACATCACAGGGAGAACATAGAAATAAATCAAGAAAGGATTTTGTTATACTCATTGGTGCCATAAGGAATCAATCATTGAGATTTGATAATCTAGCTTTACAAGCAAAATTCGTTCAGAGTACATTGTATCACTGAAATGTCTCTTGTTGATATATATCGGGACTTATGCAGAAATGTTGGTTGGCAAAGAGTCTTAAGAAATTATATGTGTCTAGAGTTATATGAAATTATATGTGTCTATGTCTAGACTTTTGACAGCAGGAAATAGATAAGTTTGACAGGATGTATATTTAATAAAAATATAAATGGTTCATGTCGCCCAGACTCCTGGTAAATAAAAAAGCTCAACTGAGATGATGGAGAACAATTTTGAATTAGCCTTGAAAATCCAGTATTGGCAGGAGTTGTGAAGGTTATCATAAAATCAACACTAAAATTAAGTGCTATATGCAACAGAAATCACAAAGAGTACTGCAAGCAGGTACAAAGATATTGTCCATTATTCTCAGACAGCCAAGGGTTGTAACTCATAGCAATTACTTTAGCCAGAGTGATGGACCTTGCTACTAAAATTATGTTATGTCCTTTAAAGAGGAGACTGATGAGTGATAAGTTTCATTGTAATATATTGAATAGTATTTGAGTTATGCCCAGGATTACACTAAGGCTATGAAAACATCTGTAAAACAGATGAGCAACAAATAGTATCAATGTTATATATGGAGTGCATCATGAGTACTGTAGTACCTTTAAAGAGTGTGGATGACCGCTTGCCTTTCAGTTCCTCCCAGGCCTGGAGTTTGCGTGTAAACTCGTCTGACACCCCACCTGAAAACATGTCGGCAAAAGAATGTAAACAATGGCATACCATGTAAGAAGCTGGTCAAATAGCGATTGTTAATTACGAGGGGCATTCAATATATCATGTAACTGCTCTTTGTATGTTTAAAATGTTCACTGTATGGCAAGTATTCCCCCTGCACAAATTACACACTTTTGAGGTCTTGCTATCCACAACCCTTACGATGCAAAGTAGTCTCCCTTTTGTATACTGTCAAGACACTGAAAAATGGCAGAACCCACAGCAATCCTAGTTGCATTGTGCTTACCTTTTTACACTCTCAACTACATGAAATTCAAATGCTCTCATTCAACATGGTTTCTATAGATATCATTTGTTAAAGTAAAAGATGATCTCAATTGCTGAGACAGGTACCATGCATCACATTACAGACATAACTGCGCATCGTAAAATACAAGACTCCTGCATATTAAAAATGAAATAATGAACTAAATTCATTCCTTAAAGATATTGGTGTAGTAAAATATATATATGTATATATATATATATATATATATATATATATATGTGCGTATCTTAGATACTTATATTTGAGGTTAGAAAATGAAATTCAAGGGTAAACATCAGAATCATGATATCAAATTTTTTCACAAACATTTTCCATTTTAATAACCATGCTGTGCATGTGAAATTAATTGGCATTTTTTTTTAGTCATTTACAAGTGAATTATATTTTCACAGTTAAATATTTATTGATTTTTTATATATACATAAACAAGTTTACTAGATCACTGATTTCTATTAATTACATCAACAAGAAAGCTTAAAAAAGCTACCAATATTGTTTTTTTTTATTTTAAGTATGAATTTCAAAGAAAGGTGTATTTTTTTAAGTTTAAATTTACAACATTTTTACATAAAAAACAGCAATTAGGAAAAAATAAATCTGAATTAATCTTACTTATGTCTAAATTTATTGAGAAAAAAGAACAACAACAACAACAAAAACAAATAATTACAACAGAAAATGATCTCAACAAGACAATGTCATACAATAAAATATATATATTTTTTATTTCTACCTGTTTCAATTTCTTTGTACATATTGTTATCCGACACCCACAGGAAAACTTCATCATCACCAACATAATCGTAATCACTGTTTTCACTGTCATTTGATTTTTCTTTACATCCAAAACCACGAAACATGATTACTTTATTTCTCTTTTTTTTCAATTTTTTTTATCAATCACAAACTCTTGGAGTGGTAAATATAGTTTTCCCTTTTTACAAATCAGTTGACACAAGTCTTTTATACTTCTAACAATTTAGTATATCAAAGTAGCCCTTGTTTTTGTCTTAATTCTTCTTTATTTTCTTGAACTTTATTCAACAATGTGAGGTGATTTGCATGGTCACCACTGATAGGAAAACTCAGAAAACACTGAGAAATATGGAAGCAAATTCCAATACAGGCTTTTTTTGCAATGAAAGTATTCTAAACATTTATGGAACTTGGAGCTGTAACAGGGCTACAAGCTGCGGAACTTTCTAAAGAATCCTGCCCAGGAAAAGGATTTACACTCAATTTTATTGGCAACAACATTCTTTGGAAAGAATAATTATTAATTAAAGACTGGTTGAAAACGCTGCAAGGTGCAACTTTGAATCATGTACAGCCAAGTTTTAGCCATTCCTCTAAAAATTTATACAAAGCTGAATCATAAATTGCTTTCAAACAATAGTTAATTCTATCTTTTACGCAAGTTATAATGTAGCTGATTTACAATTCCTAATAAACAGCTAACAACCAAAGCAAGTCAATATTGCTATTAAATATAACACCTCCTTCCCTTAGGCTGAGGTTAATTACAACCAGGAACAAAGAGTTTGATGCTAGTTAAGTGGAATTTCTTCTTGACACTATTATGTGACCTAGACCTTTAATACTATTAAAGTGACACTCTTATTCAAAATCAATACATACACATGTATAACAATCATCAATTTTGAGTGATACACCTTTAACTACTTACTTAATAATACATTTATGGAAAATATTAATTACTGATAACAAGATTGTAACAGTGTATTTAATAGCAGAAAGCACGAAAATATTAAATGATTGGTGAATGCTTAAAGATTTACTGTGGTCTACTATAGTCTCATAAGGTAGAAATACTGTGTTTTATGCTGCTTTCTTTGAAATTAAAAACGGTATCTTCCATAAGAACCATTGTTTTCAACATCTATTCATCCATTTTGGAATATTAAAACAATATCATTAATTGTGGTGAGTTTTATTTGGGAGTAAGAGTGCATCTTTAAAGAATTGGATGCTGCACATTACATGTTGTGTATTGTATCACAAATCAGATTCTATCATTGTTTCAAAGTGACCTTGCCTTACAATCAGTTATGTACAATAAACATTTCTAGAATTCTATAAGTAAAGGGCAGTAACTCTTGAGAGACAAGAGCAAATTGGCTGGTTATCAAACATGTCTAAGATCCATTCTGACTAAATTTGGTCATGATTGGACAAAAGGTTCTTAAATTATTTATCGTTCTCCGTGCACCCAGACTTCACCACATCTTAGTTTTTTTTAATGGGTGTAAAAAAACATGAAAAATATGTGTCATAAGAATCACTTCTGTGAAATTATTTTTAAATCGGTACAGCCGATTCTGAGGAGATGATTTACAAATTTGTTTACATAAACATATATTGTGATAAGTAGCCCTGCCTGGCAGCTATGTTATTTAGGAATCAACATGGTTGAAGGAATTTATTACAGGGTCACCTAAGGAGCATTTTTGTGAAATAATGTTGGGATTGGGCCAATTGTTTCCATGAAAAAGAATTTTAAAGTTTTCCTTTTGGTTGCCATGGCAAGCAGAGTTCAACATGAAACAATTTTTATTGAAGGAATCTGGAAGAAGACCACCAAGGAAGATTACTGCGAAGTTTAGTAGAAATTGTCATAGTGGTTTAGGAGGAAAAGTTGTTTGAAAGAAAATGTTGATTTTTTTGTCAAGGTGATTAAATCATTGAATGAGCAAAATAAGTTGCCTGGTTTGAGCTTGTCCATCCTATTATATACTATTAATAGAGGCTTGTTTGGCTCAAAACCCTATTATCTGATTAAAGCCACAATGATCTTGACTAGAATTTGACCTGATGAAGTTGATGATGTATAAGATAGCCTTAGCCCCAGTTTTACTGCTTGGTCTGAAATGATGTTTGAAAGTTGTTTCTGATAAAAACTGAAAACAACAACAATATTTAGTCACAAACAGCAATCTGTATCAAAAGGGATAACTGGTTCCTACAGACCAAAAAATAGGTAAGCATACTTTGTTATCTGTTTTCTTTTACAGCATAATCTGGGATCAACAAAAAAATCAAAAAGTATCATAATTCAGTAGCAAATGTAGTTTTACAGTGATTCAGGAAGATAAAATTGTTCAAACCATTTTATAATAGATGCAGGATAATCATTTATTATGATTAACAACGGGCAATGTGGAACATGTATTCTTTGCATTGATTGTACTGTTTGGAGAAGAACTATAGGTTATAAAACTTGTCAAATATTTTTACCAAATGTCATGGAGATAGGATGACGAGGTTGCCTTTTTCCTGATGACCTAGACTTTAACCTTAGGCGACCCATATTCAAAATTGTTCAAGACAATAGTAGACAAGTATTCAAAATTTCAAAACAATTTGATTAGAACTATTGAATTTATGAATGGAATATAAACTAAACACAGAATTTTTAGCGATATACTCCCACTCATCCCATGCAATACCCAACCTGTAACCCATGATTTATTGGCTTCGAGCCTTAAATTGAATATTGTATTTCTTACTATGTAACTCTCAGTATAAATTTTGAATTTTATAAAATGTGCATAAATTATATCGGGATATTTTTCTAAACTCTTATATGCTTTGGATGTAAGTTATGATATACTAGTGATAAAATACAAACAATCTACTTACTGTGATACTAATTTAAAGGGATATGATTATGTTCATGAGTGGTCTTAATTATTTTTATGTAAGTTAAAATGCCTCTGTATGTCATGGCACCAACATTAAGGACCTCAATGGAAGTAAGGGTTCTCTGTGACCCTTTTTTTGAGTTATCCTTGGTGCTAGTGTGCAGGGCATGGACCAATCATACATGTATGTAAAAAAAAATTATTTACTTTACATGTTGTTTTGATTGTCCATGTTATCATTGCTGAAATAAATCTATTTAGTTCAAGATTGTGTTGGAGGTCTGTACAAGATTAAAGATATTGCTCCTCAATGCTGATTGTGAAACAATTTACAACACCAAACACTATGGCACTCGAAAAACAAAATGAAAAATATTCTAATTTCAAGAGCGGTCTAAAGGGAGGCAAAAATGTAACTGAAAAATACATTTACAGCAGTTCATTCCCTTGGTTATGAAACACTAGCCTAAATATAATTTGGATAGCATACATGTAGCTTGAGTATTATAAACTTGTTTACAAAAAAACACACCATCAAAGACATAATCTACACTTGACCTGTAACTTGTAACACCTATAAGACACCTCACCTTGGTACCTCCTATTTTTTCTTGAAGTCACTATAATAGAAAGTGGCATAACCTTGCAAGAGTTTTACATTTGTCTTAAATACAAGGTTTTGGGAAGACTTAAAGGTATACAATAGTTGAATGTACTGTGATGAATGACTTCCAGACAAAACAATATTTCACTGTAAGTCTTGCTCAAGTTTTTATGCAAAAATTCAAGGATTTGCTATAACAAAATTAGACCACCAGGAAAGCAGGTAACTTGGGCAGAAACAAGAACAATGCCCATAATCAAAATCAGTGACAGATGATTTAATAAACAAGATTATAACTGAAAGTGACGAATGCTCCCAAAAGTCATCAGACATGTATTGGTAGAAAATAAATGGTTGTAGTATTATTAAAGACAGGTTAAACAAATTTATAACAAGCCAAACAATTGGCATGTTTGGGGTTTTTTTACAATAGAATTTAAGAAATGGCATAAAAGAATACAGCAATACATATAGCCCGGAATTAACATAACTGGGTTTTCCCATGCCGGTACAAATAAAAGGTGAATTTCTAGCTATTGAAATGCATGTAACAGTCCAATGACTCTATTGTTTCTGAAGTAACATGTATATATTACAACGGTTTAATTTTGTTTGTACCGGAGGATTAAGTTGGGAAAACCAGAATAGCTATAATTCCGGGCTACAACTATTGTAGTGCGCAGAAATATCGGTAGAAGAGGAATGCTTATAGCATACACAAGGAACTTCAACTGAAATATGGACAAATTAGAGAACAGTAATAAACAGTAGATTTCAAGAAATGAAGCAAAATGGTGACCAGCAATGATGTCTTTAAGTTATATATAGAATCAAGAAAAAAAATCTATGAAATAAATATAGTTCCTGTGCATGCACTTCTGAAGTGATTACCTTAAAGACTTTTTGAGAGAAGTTTATGCTACTGACACACTTGAGGTATGAAAAGGTTCATGAGTCTAAAATTACCAAATACAGAGCTATGCTTCTTCACAGTGCACTGCACTTCTCCTCAATACGATCAATTTGTATATGAAGTTTGAAATCCATTGATCAAATATATTTGGTGTAAATATATTTGGTGTTATTCTCCGGAGAAAAAATAAGTAAAAAAGAAATATGGGAAAGAAGAGATAATTCAGTAAATATTGAAGGAAGTCTTAACGCCCTTGTAAACTGCACTTCCCTTCATTGCTATCCATCTATATTCAAAGTTCCATGTAAATCCATTCCATACCTTTTGCGTATGTTTTGGACATTAGCAGCTTCCTTATTAATGCAAACTGTAATGTCAAAGGGGGGAGGGGGGGATGATTCAGCAAAAAATAAAGGTAGGATTATCGCGCGCTGAACTTGTGCATATTGCCCTCTTTCTATGTGTTTTATGTTTCAATGAAATACAACGAGTAGGTTTTATTGTATCTTCCTTCCACGGATGTGATGGACAGATGGACTGTATGAGTGACGGACACAGAGGCGATTACATAATGATCTTGCCTTGTCTCCCTTGTCCTTTAGGGAGCATATAAATCTAAATTAATCAAGTCTATAATAGTACATTAATTTTTATGAGTCAAATACAATTTCTAATGTCTATCCAGATAGATGCATCATTTTATAGCTTGAAGAAGAAATTTCAACAATAAATCATGTGAAATAAGTTACAGCTGCATGACCACATTTAAATATCAGATCTTTTTTATTGATATTTTGGAAAACAAGATTTTTTAAATACAGAAGCTAATAACTACAACTGAGAGGGGATATGATCATAAATGAATCTAATATTAAATTGAGACCCCCCCCCCCCCAGTAATCAAAGGAATCACCATTAGACAGTGCCACCCTGGAGCCAGGAGATTATTTATCTCTAGAGTGGGTTATTGTTCCCATCATCCTTTTGTGACCTTAGCCAACCTCTACACCAGGGCTGGTATTTATAAAGCATCTTCAGTCATTTACTAACTTAAGTCCCTTTCCTAATTAATTTAAGTATCTCATTGGTCATGTGATATAAAAAAAACTTTATTGACCTTATACATTCCTATGAATTGACTAAGAAAAAATTTAAGTTATGAAATGACTTAAGATGCTTTATGTATACGGCCCCTGCACACCTTCATGTAGTCTATACAGGCTTTATAGCTTTATAGCCTGAGCCCTAGGCATGCCGGCCCCTGCACACCTCCATGGAGTCTATACAGGCTTTATAGCTTTATAGCCTGAGCCCTAGGCATGCCGGCCCCTGCACACCTTCATGGAGTCTATACAGGCTTTATAGCTTTATAGCCTGAGCCCTAGGCATGCCGGCCCCTGCACACCTTCATGGAGTCTATACAGGCTTTATAGCTTTATAGCCTGAGCCCTAGGCATGCCGGCCCCTGCACACCTCCATGGAGTCTATACAGGCTTTATAGCTTTATAGCCTGAGCCCTAGGCATGCCGGCCCCTGCACACCTTCATGTAGTCTATACCGGCTTTATAGATTTATAGCCTGAGCCCTAGGCATGCCGGCCCCTGCACACCTTCATGGAGTCTATACAGGCTTTATAGCTTTATAGCCTGAGCCCTAGGCATGCCGGCCCCTGCACACCTTCATGGAGTCTATACAGGCTTTATAGCTTTATAGCCTGAGCCCTAGGCATGCCGGCCCCTGCACACCTTCATGGAGTCTATACCGGCTTTATAGATTTATAGCCTGAGCCCTAGGCATGCCGGCCCCTGCACACCTTCATGGAGTCTATACAGGCTTTATAGCTTTATAGCCTGAGCCCTAGGCATGCCAGCCCCTGCACACCTCCATGGAGTCTATACAGGCTTTATAGCTTTATAGCCTGAGCCCTAGGCATGCCGGCCCCTGCACACCTCCATGGAGTCTATACAGGCTTTATAGATTTATAGCCTGAGCCCTAGGCATGCCAGCCCCTGCACACCTTCATGGAGTCTATACAGGCTTTATAGCTTTATAGCCTGAGCCCTAGGCATGCCGGCCCCTGCACACCTCCATGGAGTCTATACAGGCTTTATAGATTTATAGCCTGAGCCCTAGGCATGCCGGCTCCTGCACACCTTCATTGAGTCTATACCGGCTTTATAGATTTATAGCCTGAGCCCTAGGCATGCCGGCCCCTGCACACCTTCATGGAGTCTATACAGGCTTTATAGCTTTATAGCCTGAGCCCTAGGCATGCCAGCCCCTGCACACCTTCATGGAGTCTATACAGGCTTTATAGCTTTATAGCCTGAGCCCTAGGCATGCCGGCCCCTGCACACCTCCATGGAGTCTATACAGGCTTTATAGATTTATAGCCTGAGCCCTAGGCATGCCGGCCCCTGCACACCTTCATGGAGTCTATACAGGCTTTATAGCTTTATAGCCTGAGCCCTAGGCATGCCGGCCCCTGCACACCTCCATGGAGTCTATACAGGCTTTATAGCTTTATAGCCTGAGCCCTAGGCATGCCGGCCCCTGCACACCTCCATGGAGTCTATACAGGCTTTATAGATTTATAGCCTGAGCCCTAGGCATGCCGGCCCCTGCACACCTTCATGGAGTCTATACAGGCTTTATAGCTTTATAGCCTGAGCCCTAGGCATGCCGGCCCCTGCACACCTTCATGGAGTCTATACAGGCTTTATAGCTTTATAGCCTGAGCCCTAGGCATGCCGGCCCCTGCACACCTTCATGGAGTCTATACCGGCTTTATAGATTTATAGCCTGAGCCCTAGGCATGCCGGCCCCTGCACACCTTCATGTAGTCTATACAGGCTTTATAGCTTTATAGCCTGAGCCCTAGGCATGCCGGCCCCTGCTCACCTTCATGTAGTCTATACAGGCTTTATAGCTTTATAGCCTAAGCCCTAGGCATGCCGGTCCCTGCACACCTTCATGGAGTCTATACAGGCTTTATAGCTTTATAGCCTGAGCCCTAGGCATGCCGGCCCCTGCACACCTTCATGGAGTCTATACAGGCTTTATAGATTTATAGCCTGAGCCCTAGGCATGCCGGCCCCTGCTCACCTTCATGTAGTCTATACAGGCTTTATAGCTTTATAGCCTGAGCCCTAGGCATGCCGGTCCCTGCACACCTTCATGTAGTCTATACAGGCTTTATAGCCTGAGCCCTAGGCATGCCGGCCCCTGCACACCTCCATGGAGTCTATACAGGCTTTATAGATTTATAGCCTGAGCCCTAGGCATGCCGGCCCCTGCACACCTTCATGGAGTCTATACAGGCTTTATAGCTTTATAGCCTGAGCCCTAGGCATGCCGGCCCCTGCACACCTCCATGGAGTCTATACAGGCTTTATAGCTTTATAGCCTGAGCCCTAGGCATGCCGGCCCCTGCTCACCTTCATGTAGTCTATACAGGCTTTATAGCTTTATAGCCTGAGCCCTAGGCATGCCGGCCCCTGCTCACCTTCATGTAGTCTATACCGGCTTTATAGATTTATAGCCTGAGCCCTAGGCATGCCGGCCCCTGCTCACCTTCATGTAGTCTATACCGGCTTTATAGCTTTATAGCCTGAGCCCTAGGCATGCCGGCCCCTGCTCACCTTCATGTAGTCTATACAGGCTTTATAGCTTTATAGCCTGAGCCCTAGGCATGCCGGCCCCTGCTCACCTTCATGTAGTCTATACCGGCTTTATAGATTTATAGCCTGAGCCCTAGGCATGCCGGCCCCTGCACACCTTCATGGAGTCTATACAGGCTTTATAGCTTTATAGCCTGAGCCCTAGGCATGCCAGCCCCTGCACACCTTCATGGAGTCTATACAGGCTTTATAGCTTTATAGCCTGAGCCCTAGGCATGCCGGCCCCTGCACACCTTCATGTAGTCTATACAGGCTTTATAGCTTTATAGCCTGAGCCCTAGGCATGCCGGCCCCTGCTCACCTTCATGTAGTCTATACAGGCTTTATAGCTTTATAGCCTGAGCCCTAGGCATGCCGGCCCCTGCACACCTCCATGGAGTCTATACAGGCTTTATAGCTTTATAGCCTGAGCCCTAGGCATGCCGGCCCCTGCACACCTCCATGGAGTCTATACAGGCTTTATAGATTTATAGCCTGAGCCCTAGGCATGCCGGCCCCTGCACACCTTCATGGAGTCTATACAGGCTTTATAGATTTATAGCCTGAGCCCTAGGCATGCCAGCCCCTGCACACCTTCATGAAGATTATACAGGCTTTATAGATTTATAGCCTGAGCCCTAGGCATGCCGGCCCCTGCACACCTTCATGGAGATTATACAGGCTTTATAGATTTATGGCCTGAGCCCTAGGCATGCCGGCCCCTGCACACCTTCATGTAGTCTATACCGGCTTTATAGATTTATAGCGGGAGCCCTAGGCATGCCGGCCCTGCACACCTTCATGGAGATTATACAGGCTTTATAGATTTATAGCCTGAGCCCTAGGCATGCCGGCCCCTGCACACCTTCATGGAGATTATACAGGCCTTATAGATTTATAGCCTGAGCCCTAGGCATGCCGGCCCCTGCACACCTTCATGGAGTCTATACCGGCTTTATAGATTTATAGCCGGAGCCCTAGGCATGCCGGCCCCTGCACACCTTCATGGAGTCTATACAGGCTTTATAGCTTTATAGCCTGAGCCCTAGGCATGCCGGCCCCTGCACACCTCCATGGAGTCTATACAGGCTTTATAGCTTTATAGCCTGAGCCCTAGGCATGCCGGCCCTGCACACCTTCATGTAGTCTATACCGGCTTTATAGATTTATAGCCTGAGCCCTAGGCATGCCGGCCCCTGCACACCTTCATGGAGTCTATACAGGCTTTATAGATTTATAGCCTGAGCCCTAGGCATGCCGGCCCCTGCACACCTTCATGGAGTCTATACCGGCTTTATAGATTTATAGCCGGAGCCCTAGGCATGCCGGCCCCTGCACACCTTCATGTAGTCTATACCGGCTTTATAGATTTATAGCCGGAGCCCTAGGCATGCCGGCCCTGCACACCTTCATGGAGATTATACAGGCTTTATAGATTTATAGCCTGAGCCCTAGGCATGCCGGCCCCTGCACACCTTCATGGAGATTATACAGGCTTTATAGATTTATAGCCTGAGCCCTAGGCATGCCGGCCCCTGCACACCTTCATGGAGTCTATACCGGCTTTATAGATTTATAGCCTGAGCCCTAGGCATGCCGGCCCCTGCACACCTTCATGGAGTCTATACAGGCTTTATAGCCTGAGCCCTAGGCATGCCGGCCCCTGCACACCTTCATGGAGATTATACAGGCTTTATAGATTTATAGCCTGAGCCCTAGGCATGCCGGCCCCTGCACACCTTCATGGAGTCTATACCGGCTTTATAGATTTATAGCCTGAGCCCTAGGCATGCCGGTCCCTGCACACCTCCATGGAGTCTATACAGGCTTTATAGATTTATAGCCTGAGCCCTAGGCATGCCGGCCCCTGCACACCTCCATGGAGTCTATACAGGCTTTATAGATTTATAGCCTGAGCCCTAGGCATGCCGGCCCCTGCACACCTTCATGGAGTCTATACCGGCTTTATAGATTTATAACCTGAGCCCTAGGCATGCCGGCCCCTGCACACCTTCATGGAGTCTATACCGGCTTTATAGATTTATAACCTGAGCCCTAGGCCTGCCATGCCGTCCAGATATGAGTTGAATTTTAGCCCCGATGCGCATGACTTAATGGCAGAAAATTGGCAAAATAATAATTGCCAAGTTCTTTGTTACGAGTGCTGACAATCACCCTAGGGCAGCAATAAAAATACTGGCCCTAGTGCAACTACAGGAATGTGAATAGCAATGATTTGGGTACTAATTAAGAAGATTAACAATTGCTCAAACATCTGTAACAATCCTCAATAACTAGCAAATCAAATGGTAGAACAGTACTGTCCATTTGTACTGAATCTACATCTAATTAGTCATTATCGGTTACAAATGCTTACCAAATGACCGTAAGACAATGCCTGATTGAGTTACGACTCCATTAAGGTGCTACAAGTTAAAAAGGTCATAGCAGCACCATGACAATTTGAATATCCTTATAAACCAGAATCCCCATAGACTGTCACATTTAGCCAGGATACTGTTACGATGTGTTTAAATGTGTCAATCGTTGCCTAAACAGTGATAGTGAGAGCAAGGCCTGAGTTGTAGAGGTGCTTGAGCCAGAGTGGTCAAATAGCATGAGTGGTCAAATAGCAAGTGATAAAATAGCCATAGTGGTCAAATAGCCAGAGTGGACAAACAGCCAGAGTGGACAAACAGCCAGAGTGGACAAATAGCCACAGTTATCAAATAACCATAGTTATTAAACTTGCTACCTTGCTATCGTGTGTTCAGTCACCCATTTTAACGGGAATGGTTTGAAAGGATACATGAACAATTTAACCACTTGTACAATATAACCAAAGTTATGTGCCTAAGGCCAAGACAATTCCTAGACTACTTTTTTTTGAAAAACAGACAAGCTCAATATGTATTTATTGTATTTAACCTACTACACGTAGAAATCAGTGTTTTCTTAGCCTATAAAGTACTATACAGCTGTAAGAAACATCAGCGTGTGCATTCAGCCAGACAGAAAGTACAGGTATTGCCACCATTTCTGTTGCCATGGAAACCACAAAGCCAAGTGTTACAAGCAAGTATCCAGGTTACATACAACATTACTTGTGGAATTTCTAAAATATGTAAACAAAAACTCTTTTTTAGATCAAATGTACATCTAGGACATTGTAGGTTTACTTGGCTCTTGATAACTTAATATCATCAGTCCACAGAATTACGGAAGAATATAATACCACATACATAACCACATACCACCATCATTTATAACTGGTACTTATACATTGCTTACATATATCAAACCATTAAATACAGATTTATATTGTAAGATTAGCTAGAAATGTGTCCAAAGGACAAGGACAGCTCCACAGTCATATAATTTATGTGCCACAAAGTTAATTCATGATCAGTGCAACAGAAATTGTTAATGAGCATTAGACTGTTCTAAGAATTATTCATGAAGAAAAAACGACATGCCATAATTCTGGAAACAATGTATGCAGCACAAAACCCTTCAAGTAGGCAAATTCTCTAAAAATTGTATGAGAAGTTTTAAAGGGGCTGTACTCCGTATGATGAAGTACCACATAGTTTACAAATAATTTATTTTTCGCAGTTTTTTCGTATTTTTCCATTAATTTTTTTTAATAGGTATGTCTACCTAGTAGAATTCATTCCTTATGCGTGATTGGCTAGTCGATGTTATCACATGATATAACCAAGTTAGGTATATTGCTTAAATATTTCAACTGTATACAGTGGATACAACACTGGACTGCAATTTGGCGACACCGGTTTGAACCCGGTCTCCAACTTGATTTTTTTTTACATTTTTTTTTTTTTTTATAATTATGATATCAAAGAGTTAAACATTTTATTAAATTATTGTCCTGAGATTCATTACAGAAAAAAACTTTTTTGTACAGTCCCTTTTTCACATGCTTTTTTACAATATCCTTAAAAGATGAAAAAAAGTTTCAATGGACCAAAATGACTCCTCATAATGTACAAATCATTTCTTCACAATCATCTCCAATTCTTAAAAAGTCGAGAAATTTGACAAAGGGTCATAATTCTGGTCGTTATGGACACACACAAATCTTTCATTTACAAGCATCTTCAATGCAGCATATATATATATGTAACATGGCAATGTTTCATCAAGAACTCAATGATGATTTAATAAGTAGAGAGGCTTTTAACCGGCAATACAACAGTTAATGCCAGAAAATTTCTCCTAGGTATCACTCCAAGATTCTTGTAGAAATGGCCCCCAGATTATCTGTTAAAATTGGAAGAAATATCCCCCCCCCCCCCCCCAAAAAGGAAACAAGGACACACTGACAGGAGCAAGTACAAGAAGTGTAACCAAGGTTTCAGGATGTACACACTGACAGGAGCAAGTACGAGGAGTGTAACCAAGGTTTCAGGACGTGCACACAGGCAGATGGACAGGAGCAAGTACGAGAAGTGTAACCAAGGTTTCAGGACGTACACACTGACAGGAGCAAGTACGAGGAGTGTAACCAAGGTTTCAGGATGTACACACGGACAGGAGCAAGTACGAGGAGTGTAACCAAGGTTTCAGGATGTACACACAGACAGGAGCAAGTACGAGGAGTGTAACCAAGGTTTCAGGACGTACACACTGACAGGAGCAAGTACGAGGAGTGTAACCAACGTTTCAGGATGTACACACAGACAGGAGCAAGTACGAGGAGTGTAACCAAGGTTTCAGGATGTACACACAGACAGGAGCAAGTACGAGGAGTGTAACCAAGGTTTCAGGATGTACACACTGACAGGAGCAAGTACGAGGAGTGTAACCAAGGTTTCAGGACGTACACACTGACAGGAGCAAGTACGAGGAGTGTAACCAAGGTTTCAGGACCTGCACACAGGCAGATGGACAGGAGCAAGTACAAGGAGTGTACCCAAGGTTTAAGGACCTGCACACAGGCAGATGGACAGGAGCAAGTACAAGGAGTGTACCCAAGGTTTAAGGACCTGCACACAGGCAGATGGGCAGGAGCAAGTACGAGGAGTGTACCCAAGGTTTCAGGACGCACACACAGGCAGATGGACAGGAGCAAGTACGATGAGTGTAATCAAGGTTTCAGGATGTACACACAAGACAACATTTTGTTGGGGCATTAAACAATCCATATGTTTAACAATTAAGGTTTTATGTAAAAAAATATTAATTGAAAATGCAAATTACAACTGAAACCTGAGACAGGTTAAGGTTTTACAATTTTAAGTACAGTACATTTTCAATTAATTAAAAACTAGTTGATCTGATTTGGTTTGTAAATCATTGCAATATACATGTATTTCATGATCATCTCACTTCAGTGACATGGTAACATATCAATTAACATGACACATGTACCAAGTGTACAATAGATATCTACTTACTTTTCCCCCTGACAGCCAAGAAACATTTAACATTATGATTAGTGATTTTTATTTCGAAATGTCAACAAAAAGTGTACACAAATTTAGTTACTGCAGCATGTTTTTGTCATTAAAATTAATGTGTTTCCATTTACATTATTACCAATGTTCAATGTGAAAATGATGCAATGGTAAAAAATGATGTCATAATTGTTAAACGTATATATACTGTAAAAATACTGTTCAACAACATAGAATTGATAGTACAATTCTTTAAGTATTTCTGTTAGGCCAAAAAAAAAAAGCTGGGTTTCCGGTTACCCTACCGACCCAATTTTTTCCTCGCCGACCCTAATCTTTTTTTAAACATAAAAGTAAAAAAAATAATATTTTTTAAATTCTTTCGTAAAAAAATATATTTCTTCAAATATATCGTTATTATTTTCGTTGTTTGTCTTTCAATGTCCCCAGAGAATATACTTTCATTTCTTATTATGTATTACCGAGACGGAAAAACAAAATGGTGGAGGGCGGCGAACCCTGTCCGATATCTTAAAATTGGCAAACGCATGTTAACGGTCAAAACACGTGGTTGATCACCGGAGACATATTTTGCTGTCTTTTTAATGAAAATATTTTGAATTATAGTTGGCGGTGTTATTTATCCATATCCATACCCAAATTAAAACTTACTTTTTTACGATAAGGCTTTGCGTATATCATGCAAGCTTCTTACGAGTAGGCTTTGCGAATTCATGCAGGCTAACTGCCAGGTTCCAAACCACATTTCATTTATCGTTATATTAATTTATCCGCAATTATCAATGGTTAATTATTTCGCCTTATTTAAGTCCCATCAACTGAAATCCAAACAAAACCTGAGAAAGTTAACACATTTATTGGAATGTGTCGGCTGCAGATCAAATGGTACAATTTGTGACGTCAAAGCACGAGCGGTGATAAGATCAAAAGTGCGTGGCTATGGTTTGTATCTAATTCAGTCAGTCGAATACCATACAGCCAGGATTTCGCCTAGGCTGGTACGAAAATACCATACGATCGAAAAAAATAATAATCAATCAATTTGATTGCAGTGATGTACGAAAATGAGATAAATCCATAACCGCGTTTACTTGTTGTTTTATTAACCTACCTCCACTTGAAGGCCTAGTTTAAGGAGCTCACATTTGACAAGAAAATCGGCGATTTTCCTTAAGCAAATTGAAAATTTAGTTGATAATTGACTGTTTGGCTAAAACATTATCAAAGATTTGTTGAAATTAAAGTGCTGGATTTTTCCTAAAAAACGATCACGACTTATAAACGAGTATTGTATACAAAAAAAGCACCAGATTTCATGGGCAAAATTGGTGGGAAAATGACTTTTTGTAAATTAGGAAATGCGTAGATATAACATAATTGATCTGATGCAACAGAAATTTGCATGATATGGAAAGTGTAAAAAAAAAAAAAAAAAAAAAAAAAAATCCCGACCCTATTTTTTTTCGCCATGTTACCAGAAACACAGGTATTCTTTTTTTTTGGCCTTACTAAAACCTTTCACATTAATGACAGACAGTTTAACAGTATATTACTATTTTAGCTTACATTTACTTTAATATTCATTGAAACAATAGCTTCATTGACTCATTGAAATATCTGGAACATTTCCATGCAATAGTCCCATTAAGAAGTTACTCTCATTTGCTTACCTAACAATGCGGACACATCAATGCTTCCTGATGCTGTTACTGGCACATATTTGGCCGATTCCTTCGGTCGCTGGCGTCCTCGCTGGCTGCCTGGCGGTGAACTACTAGGGCTTTTATCTCGATGCTTTTCCCGAAACACAACTGGTGACATTTTCGGAGTTGACCGGCTAACTGGTCCCTCTAACAATACTTCATGCACATATTTCAAATCCTCATACACTTCCAAATCTGTCTCTGAAACTTCTTCAAATCCAAATGAATCACTTTCTCGCCCACCTTTCCTGTGTTTCTTTTTTTCACTATCTTTCCTTGTATGAATGATGTTTTTCATTTTCCCCCAAGGTGTTCGATGTTTTTTCTCACCCTTATCACTTTTATGGAATGATTCATCTTGTTCTTTAGCAGTTTCTTGCTCTTTACAGCTAGAGGATCTTTTCAATTCTTCCATTTCCTCATCATCCCCCGACTCCAGCAGAAGAGGGCTGGACTGCCTTCGAACCATTGGTAACTGTAATGTATGTTCATGTTCTTCCTCATATGTACTTCCAGACAAAGGTGAACCTATATCACCTGGTTCACTTTTTGGTGATTCACTAAGAGTCGATTTCTTCAGCAATTCTTTTTCTTTTTCACGTTCCTTTTCAATCCATTCTGGTGGACCTAACCAAATTCCTTCATTTTCAATATCATCTAGCTGGGGAGTTGGAACATCAATGTGGCGCTCTGTGAATCTTGTTGGGCTGGGAGGCTCATTAGAGGACGTTGATCGTCTAACGTCCATTTCCCCATCCATACCGCTACCTACGCCGCTGTCTACAGACCGACTCTCTGCAGCAGAGTGAGTTGGAACAGTAAGCTCTCTGCCTGCCATTGGACCATATCGTAGATAGGCTCCTTTACCAAATCCCTTTATAGATTTTATTCCTGAACTTATATTCTCTGATAACTGTTGTTTGTTTAAAACTTTCTTAACTTTGGCCCACTTTGAAAATTTGGATTTTCTTTTCCCATCAGGTGACTTAGCTAATTTTGAAGAACGTTTTTCTTCAAATGGATCAGAAAGTCTCTGAGTTCCAATGTCATCTTCTGACTGCTCTAAAATGTCTGACGGAACTTCCAGAGACCCAGTCGAAAAACTTCGCTTGTAAAGTTTCCTGTTACGTTTAGGGGCACGTTCAGAACTTGAATCTCCATAGCTTATGTCTATAAACTTGGCATCTTCTGCACTTGGCAGCCTTGGTCGCAATATTCGTGGTTCACTTCCTTCAGAACCTACAGACTTGACAGGACGAGATTTGGATTTTTTTGTTCGAGGTAAAGAATTAGATTCATATGGCATTTGTTCAAACGCATTGTCATCATCATCATCTTCATTATCTAAATTACTTTTAGCCACAAGAAGAGTTTTTGTGCTTTCTAAATAATCACAGCGATTTTTTAGTTTGGAATTTTCATCCCTTAGATTACTTAACTGTTCCATAAGTTTCACAAGATTATCTAAATGATCCAATCCTATACTCTGTCTAATAGGACTTGGACTTGGAGTTCTATGTTTCTTTGTGGAAGACCTTTTAACCAATTCTTTAGTTATCTTTTTATCTTCAAAGAATTCAATAAGATCTTCAGTCTTTTCGATGATGGAATGCGATTGTTCGACTGTCAAGCGGCTGCCAAGTTTTGGAGAAGATGGTGTAGGTTCTGTGGATGTTTTTGTCACGTCCGATGTTTGTGTGTCAAGTCCTAATCCTGGGGAGGTGGAAGCCTGGAAAGGATCGCTTGTAAGCTCCACCCCTCCATGTGGACTGACGATTATCCCCACAATTCTATCAGCGTCATCGTCTGTTGTGTCTTTCAGCTCTGCAGGTTTCCCATTCTCAACTGTTGTCATGATGATCTCCGGGACTGCTGGGCGCACAGGGGGCTGTGGAGTCGGCCCCGCAGGGACAGGAAGTGGGATCCTCAGTTTGATCTCCTTCTTCTCCAGCTCCACAGCAGGAAGTACTTCCCTGTGCGCCTGCTCGACCCGGACTCGCATTTCTTCATGGTCAATCCGAGACTTGCCTGCTGCCATTTAGCAGCTACTGATTACACCAGTCTGAAAATTCACAAGAAAATGCTATTATGAACATGATTCCAGGTACAAAGTTGTCTATTTTTCACCAAATTTTAAATTCATTAGCTGCCATTTCTTAATCACCACTTGCAAAAAAGTCACATTTTTGCAAGGACTTACAATATTTCAATAGCTTACATTGGTACTTATTGTGTCCATTTTTTTTTTATACATTTTTAATACATTAGAGAGTATGGTGCACATATGAAAAACTGGTAAATATAATTATACACCTGAAAAAATTAAGAATCAGACGATAACATGCAAGCTCACAAAAAAAAAGCTCTTAAGAATTCTAGTTCATTTTCAACACACACAAGATGAAAAGTCATCATAAATGCATTGCAAACTAATATAATCTAATCCACACTTTAATATCTAACCATATCGAAATCTACCAATTCCATATATTGTCCATATTTTCGAAAAACTGCCCAGCCACAGTGGCCCAACACTGTCCATGGAGTATTTACAACTGACCAGCAGACTGGGAAATGTGGTTCACAGTACATGCAGCACAAAACCTGGGAGTGCATTCCAGTGCCATAACACCCAGTCATAGACTGGGTCACACACTTGGCTTACAGTGGGATGGGTGGCAGATATTCCTATTCAACTCAGAATATTACCCACAGTGTAAAAATTATGGAACTTGAAATGAATGACTTTCATCACTTAACCTACCGTATTACGGTATATAATAAGATGGAAAAACAACTTGCTTCAGATCATCAAAACTGTGTTACCAGTAGGTAATCATGCTATTTAGCAAAATGTCACCCCCTTAAAAACAAGCGATATTTTTGTATGAAAAATAGGATAATGCAATAAATATTCAGTTTACACCTTTTCATATCCACGAAATGAATTTTAATCCTGGTTTTAAAGCAACTGTGCACCAGATGATCAATTTGCAAGAAAAAAAGAAAATTGTCAAAAACTGTCAGAAACTTGGTATTAATGTGTACAATGCATTAAAACTTACAAACTGAAGAACCACATAGTTTACAATTTATTTAAGCTTAGCAGTTATTTCGCATTTTTCCATAAAAAAAAGATTACTGGGTATGTCTACCTAGTGGAATTCATTCCTTATGCCTGATTGGCTGGTCGATGTTATCACGTGATATTACTGAATTAGGTATATAGCTTAATTATGTCACCCCATTAGAGTAAGCTTTCGTAGCTCAGTGGATACGATGCTGGACTGCAATTTTGGCAACACGGGTTCGAACCCGGTCTCCAACACATGTTTTTTTACATTTTGGTACTTTTTTTTACAATTATGATATCAAAGCATAACACATTCTATTAAATAATTGTCCTGAGATTCGTTAAAGAAAAATACCTTTTTTGGTGCCAATCTGGTGTACAGTGCCTTTAATACAGAACTGCTCTGTATCTTTTAACCAAGACTAGGCACCAGTCTACACATACAATCACAATTACCTGCTAATCGGCCATGATAAGCCCAGTGGCTTTCAGTAATGGACAGGTAAGATGTTTTACTTCCGACTTATCCAGAAAGTGTGGAGATCCATATAATTTATATAATGCAAATCCATTAAATGGGTATTTTTAGAACAAATGTTAATCACCTGATATTGAGAAGTAATAAGAGTTGGTTTCACACAAGGAATAAGGTCATTAACTTATCTATCACTGCTAAAATATTATAATGGATTTGACCCGTTTTTGTGCAATTAATACACCCTTCAATTCTTGATATCCTCAAAAATGCTGTTCAGCTAAAATATTTCTGTATACAATATATAAAAATTAAAGACAGCCATCCTACAAAATAAACATGCTGAATTTCCAAACTAACAATGAACAGATACATGGAGCGGATGAAACACAAAGGTAAACAATTTGTGGTTGATGTCATCCAAACACCAAAACATGGAGGTGAAAGCCTACATTCTGTATATACATCCTGAAGTTCAAAAAAACAGTGGTCTCTTTGAGGCCATATCAATTGCCAAGACAACAATAATATTTATATTCCATTTAACCAAACAGATAATAAAGCTGTGTCTTCAGAAAATACTTTGTTTGCAGGCCAAACAACCTGATTAGTTTTTCATATTTGTCTCTTTTCATCAATGAACAACTTCACAGTCCTTTTTTTCATATAAATATATTATCAGTGTCATGAAAACACTCATTAAAATATATGTGGCTTCGCCCAATGGGCCTCCACCACTGTCTGAACAGGGCGCCTATTCCTTCAGATTAGTTAGCCCTTAATTCTAATTACTATCTAAATAATTTTGGATATTGTAATAATAATTTGCAACCAAACTTAATGATGTACACTGGTATAAATCTCCCAATACTATACTACAAATGAAACTAAAATACCACCTAATAATAATAATAGTCTGTAAAATTCTTTTTTTTCTCAAAATATTTTGCTACTTTACATGAAGGATGTACGACTCATATAAATGGTGGACAGAATAAAATTGAAATCTAAAAAAAATAAGTGAAAAACACAATCTACAAATTGATTGCCTTTTACCTGGCCTTTAACGAGTGCCTTAATGCCAGAATGACTGTTTCTACATGACAGCTGCTTTCCCTCAACCTCATCAGAGGTAGCATTTACATGGACAATGTAAAACATTGTTCTGATAAAAGCTTTGATGGAATTCTTGAAATGAATGAAATTGACCATTGGCTGGAAACATTCAGAATGAAAGCCTACAATCAAGTGGGCAATTAAACAGATTGAGAATGCCTCTGAGTACATACATGATCCAGTCCTGAACCTTCTTTCTGTACCATACTCAATACAACTGGATCAAAGACATTTATTGTCTTGGAAAAATCCTCTACACCTATTAGAATTTCATCAATATCTTGCAAGTAATGGAACTGTAGTCAGACAGCCAAAATATTCCATTGAAATTCTGCCACAGATCTGCACGGGACACACAATGCCAAAAACCTTAACCTAACCGCATCAAAATCTGTTTTCTGTGCACAATGCTGCCAAAATGAGTACGTTTGATACACCAGTACATCTCTGTGGTTGTAAACAGCAGGAAAAACTGGCTGAACAAATCGCTTATTATTGCCAATTAACCCCTACCAGTGACTGACACAGGGTGGTTTTAGTCAACCCTGGAAATGTTCAAGGCCTGAAGGTGAACCAGGGACACATAGTCCTGCACCCTGTAACCCCCATCAAAATGTTCATTGCTAAATGAACCAGGGACACATGGTCCTGCACCCTGTAACCCCCAAGGAAATGTTCATTGCTAAATGAACCAGGGACACATGGTCCTGCACCTTGTAACCCCCATCGAAATGTTCATTGCTAAATGAACCAGGGACACATGGTCCTGCACCCTGTAACCCCCATCGAAATGTTCATTGCTAAATGAACCAGGGACACATGGTCCTGCACCCTGTAACTCCCATCAAAATGTTCATTGCTAAATGAACCAGGGACACATGGTCCTGCACCCTGTAACCCCAATCGAAATGTTCATTGCTAAATGAACCAGGGACACATGGTCCTGCACCTTGTAACCCCCATCAAAATGTTCATTGCTAAATGAACCAGGGACACATGGTCCTGCACCCTGTAACCCCCATCGAAATGTTCATTGCTAAATGAACCAGGGACACATGGTCCTGCACCCTGTAACCCCCATCAAAATGTTCATTGCTAAATGAACCAGGGGCACATGGTCATGCACCCTGTAACTCCCAAGGAAATGTTCATTGCTAAATGAACCAGGGACACATGGTCCTGCACCCTGTAACCCCCATCGAAATGTTCATTGCTAAATGAACCAGGGACACATGGTCCTGCACCCTGTAACCCCCAAGGCAATGTTCATTGCTAAATAAACCAGGGACACATGGTCCTGCACCTTGTAACCCCCAAGGAAATGTTCATTGATAAATGAACCAGGGACACATGGTCCTGCACCCTGTAACCCCCAAGGCAATGTTCATTGATAAATGAACCAGGGACACATGGTCCTGCACCCTGTAACCCCCATCGAAATGTTCATTGCTAAATGAACCAGGGACACATGGTCCTGCACCCTGTAACCCCCAAGGCAATGTTCATTGCTAAATGAACCAGGGACACATGGTCCTGCACCTTATAACCTTTATGCACAATAGTCCTTTACACATACTGCTTGTCAGTCCTTTACTCATACAGCACAAAAGTTATTATCACATACAGGTCGACAGTCTTTTACACATACAGGACATTTGTCCTTTAAACACCGGTTGACAGTTCTTTAAACATACAGGTCGACAGTCTTTTACACATACAGGACATTAGTCCTTTACACACACAGATTGACAGTTCTTTAAACATACAGGATGACAGTCCTTTTCACATACAGGACGTCAGTCCTTTTCAGATACCCCACGACAGTCCTTTTTACATACATGTCAACCTTCCTTTTCACCTACAGGTTGTCAGTCCTTTTCAGATACAAGTTCCTTTCTCCTACAAGAACTCTTTTCTTTCTAATACAAGACACTGTCCTTTCTCATACAGGATGACTGTCCTTTCTCATACAGGATTGCTGGCCTTTCTCATACAGGATGACTGTCCTTTCTCATACAGGATGACTTGCCTTTCTCATACAGGAAGACTGTCAGTTTTCATACAGGATGGCTGTCCTTTCTCATACAGGAAGACTGTCCTTCCCCATACAGGATGACTGTCCTTTCTCATACAGGATTGCTGGCCTTTCTCATACAGGAAGACGGCCCTTCTCATACAGGAAGACTGGCCCTTCTCATACAGTAAAACTGGCCTTTCTCATACAGGAAGACTGGCCTTTCTCATACAGGAAGACTGGCCTTTCTCATACAGAAAGACTGGCCTTTCTCATACAGGAAGACTGGCCCTTCTCATACAGAAAGACTGGCCTTTCTCATACAGGAAGACTGGCCTTTCTCATACAGTAAGACTGGCCTTTTTCATTCACGAAGACTGGCCTTTCTCATACAGAAAGACTGGCCTTTCTCATACAGGAAGACTGGCCCTTCTCATACAGAAAGACTGGCCGGAAGACTGGCCTTTTTCTTTCAGGAAGACTGGCCTTTCTCATACAGGAAGACTGACCCTTCTCATACAGGAAGACTGGCCTTTCTCATACAGAAAGACTGGCCTTTCTCATACAGGAAGACTGGCCTTTCTCATACAGAAAGACTGGCCTTTCTCATACAGGATGACTTTCCTTTCTGACATACAGGAAGACTGTCCTATCTCATACAGGATGACTGTCATTTCTTATACAGGCAGACTGTCCATTCTCATACAGGAATACTGGCCTTTCTTGTACCGGAATACAGGCCTTTCTCATACAGGCAGTCTCATACAGGATGACTGTCCTTTCTCATACAGGAATACTGTCCTTTCTCATACAGGAGAACTGGCCTTTCTCATAAAGGATGACTGTCATTTCTATTACAGGCTGTCTGGCCTTTCTCATACAGGTAGACTGTCCTTTCTCATACAGGAAGACTGGCCTTTCTCATACAGGAATACTGTCCTTTCTCATACAGGAGAACTGGCCTTTCTCATACAGGATGACTGTCATTTCTATTACAGGCTGTCTGGCCTTTCTCATACAGGTAGACTGTCCTTTCTCATACAGGAAGACTGGCCTTTCTCATACAAGAAGACTGTCCTTTCTCATACAGGAAGACTGTCCTTTCTCAAACAGGATGGCTGTCCTTTCTCATACAGGAAGACTGTTCTTTCTCATACAGGATATTTGTCCTTTCTCATAGAGGATGTTTGGCCTTTCTCATACAGGAAGACTGGCCTTTCTCATACAGGAAGACTGGCCTAACTCATACAAGAACAATTTCCTTGCTCATACAGGAAGACTGGCCTTTCTAACTCATTTTCTAATGTTCTCATACAACTGCTAGAATATGACGGCATAAAAAAGTGGCATTCAAATAAACCTAGATGAAAGCTCAGACAATTCATAATCTAATTGTTGCAATACAAAACAACAACAGCAGAATTAAGAATTGCAGAAAGATTTTCCCAATTATTGTATCCTAATCATAGATATGTTTATATATTTCATTATATCATCTTCATTTTCCTTTGTCCAAAATATAATTTTGCCACCAGAATACTTCAATCTGTGAGAGTGCATCTTTAACCCATCCAGAAATATCTGGTCCACCATCTTAGATAAATGAATGAATACATTCAATTAATTATGCAATACTGTATGAAGAAGATAACATAATGATTACATTACCAGCATGCCGGGCATTTCCCCCCTACTGTGATGAGCTATTGTTTGGTCAGATGTACACATTCCCAGCCACAATGTAGGTCCTAAGTTATGTATGTCCACCACCTTCACACCGACAGGGTCAACCCATAGATCAGAGTTATAATGGCACATTCATTCACTCTTTTTTATCTAGTTAAGGCCATTTGTGTTCTCATTAGCATAATATTTATACTAATAAGCTAGGGTTATTTGTTTCTAATTAATTTGCTTCATTATTTATTACATGTTGCTTCTCAAATACGACTTTCTTTATTGCTGAAGACAAAATGGTTTCCAGAATTATGACACATTTTTACAAAAACACTACCCAAAGTATCTGCAATAATTTTAATTTAACTTGATAGCAGGTTGTTGTTTTTTTCCCCATTTTTTTGTTAAGCTATTATTCATCGAATAGTTACCAATGCCAAAGATATACATTTTTACCTAATTTGAAATGAAAAAAAAGAAAAATGGGTAAAAAAAATGACAAAGTAAGGTACTTTTTTCATAAAGGCATTAAACAAATGTAATACAATGATAAAATTATCAATGATATATCTGTTGGCTTTATACATAGCATTTATTTAAATATTTGAGTCTTCCTTATGTTTAACATCTGCAAACTATAACTCCCAATACAACTGGTATGGGTCATCTCCACATAAACTAGCCCCCAAAACAGCTCTGACTGGTAAAAATGTTCATTTCTATTAACCTCTCAAATAATGCTTGGAAGGTTCAAGCAACTTCACAGGGTTGGATATTTGCCATTTATACAATTTAACAAGAACAAAACAACTTTTTTTACAACATTCTATTAATTCAATTAAGATTGTTTACCTCATCATGACAACTAACATCTGAGACACCAAGTCATTTTTTGTGCACCATGAACTTTTTTCCATCAGAACACAAAATCTTATAAATACAAATATGTTCACATAAAGCAACCAATAACCTGGTAATTAATTAATTGATAATTAATACAATGGACAGAACATCCATTTGTACAAAGAGAATAATTACAATACCTTTACAATCTAGTAATTCCATACAATGTTATTTTATTCAGAGATGTATATGAACAAAATATTTGCCAATAAAAATTACACCACAACATTGTCACCATATCCCAACAATCAGACCAGAAAAATGTACTATCCACCTAGCTAATAGATAAATAATTGCAAGACAATAAAAATACTGGATCCTCATCCCTTTTTTGTGTGATAATCACATAACTGCCATAAGTGATCAGCATCAGCATCCCGACATGGGGCACTTTAGCGTGCTACATGAGCCCTAGGCCTCCCGACAGGTGAGGCTTAAATGGGAGATAGAGGCAAAACCTCAATGACCCTGGATTAATTAATTAACATGCTGTCATGTACGGTCACTCATTGAATTCACCTCATGTCACATCTTGGTCCAGCCAGTGAGCTAAAGATAATTAATGAAACCCACTTAGCTTACTTTTTTTCATTATAGTGACATTTTTTCAATATAAGTGACATTAAATAAGTAAATTTCAAAGAAGTTTTGATGAAAATGTACTATCAGAAGGATCTTAATGAGCATATGTATCAAGATTAATTTGTTGCAAATATAATGTTTCATGCATGCTGATGATGACAAATAATGAGATAATCTTTATTGACAAGTAATTTTTTTAATTTAACCAATTTTTTTTCATACATTGAAATCAAAAATCTTCAAAAACATTACATCATGACAGCCATAAACATCTTTTTGGTCATCTACATGAATATTGTAGGAACAACCTTGTTTGCTGTATTTCAAAACTGTTATAATTAATTTGACCAAACATGTTACTTTGCCCTTCCTTATACACTCTTCAACCATTTCCAAGCTCATCAACAAGCCGAGAAATGCACACTGTCCTCACACTGATGTCATAAAACACAACTGACATATTCATTGGCAAAGGCAATTAATTGTTGTTGCCATAGTGCAAAAAATATGCAATTGACTGAATATATGGAGAAGATGGCGAGCACTCGTTCACCTCAGCCCATTTACTTTCAGTTGACCTTATTGTTAATGGGACCTTAATTGGACTGGCTATACCAAGCTTTCCAGTAAATTACTATTAAACAAGAGCTGTCACAGAGACAGTGTGCTAAACTATTCTGCTGCTTTTAAGTTTAAGAATTACAAAGCTTTAGTGAACAGAATTGATCACTTTAAAATAAGATTAAATGCAACACAGTCACCAGCATTTCTAAGTTGAATAACAAGAGCCGTCGTAAGACAGCGCGCTCGACTACGCCGCATTGACTTAGAATACAATAACGATGTAATAATACCAAGTTTGGTCTCTTTATGTCAAACCTAACTAAAATTATTTGATACATAAGGTGACTTTGATGCTGCCCTCCCACCAGCCCGCCCAAACAATGACGCAAGTCATTCAAATAACTTGATTTCCCATTATAAAAATGTGGTTAAGAATATACAAATATGCCTTTCAAAAGAAATTTAAAAAAAATAAAATAAATCAAGGGGCATAACTTGTATTTAGGCTTAAAACGGAGTTATTTTTCTTGTAAGATGGTCGTAAATAATTTTGAATTTTATTAAGTGCATTTAATGAATGGTATAGAAGTTTTTTTTATTAAAATCCCAACTTGCCCTTAACTTTTACTTGCCTAAAACTTTAACCTAAGTCAATCAGGGGCCATAACTTGTATTAAGGATATGGAGTTATGTAACCTCATTGGGTGATGGTCCTGAACAATTGTGTGAAGTATTAAGTAAATTGAATGAAGGGTATAGAAGTTATTAAACAATATCCAAACCTGCCCTAAAACTTTAACCTAAGTTCCATAGTCAATCAGGGGCCATAACTTGTATAAAAGATAATATGGAGTTATCTAACCTCATTATGGGATGGCTCTGAACATCTGTGTGAAGTATTAAGTCAATTGAATGAATGGTATTGGAGTTTTAAGTGAAAATCCCAACTTGCCCTAAAACTTTGTAACCTGCCCTAAAACTTTAACCTAAGTCAATCAGGGGCCATAACTTGCATTTAGGATAATATGGAGTTATGTAACCTCATTGTGGGATGGTCCTAAACAACTGTGTGAAGTATTAAGTCAATTGAACAAAGGATATAGAAGTTATTAATAAATATTCCAACTTGCCCTAAAACTTTAACCTAAGTTCCATAGTCAATCAGGGGCCATAATCTGTGTAAATAATAATATGGAGTTATCTAACCTCATCATGTGATGGCCCTGAACAACTGTGTGAAGTATTAAGTCAATTGAATGTAGGGTATTGGACTTATAAGTGAAAATCCCAACTTGCTCTAAAACTTTAACCGGACGCCGACGCCGACGCTGGGGCGAGTAGTATAGCCAACCTATTCTTCGAATAGTCGAGCTAAAAAAGTGTGATTATCTGCAAAATACAGTTATCTAACTTGGTAATTTAAGGAGGTTGGGTGGTTGAGTACCATTGCATAAAGTCTCAATACAATACATGACGTAGTTGCTGAGATATTAACCTGTTTGCCTAAAAGCAAAACCTTAACCAAATTTTTTATATAGAATAATAATGGGCATTTATTTGCATGATATGCATCATAGATTTATCTAAATTGATTTTATTAAAATGGTTGGAGGGTTGGGTGCCCTTGTTTAAAGTTTCAATGCAAATCGTGATGAATTTGTGGAGAAATGGACTTAAATGTGGTTAACACACAAAACCTTAACCAGAATTTGTAAGTCAAATAATAAAGGCCCATTATTTGTAAAATACAGTTATCTATGTGACCAGATGACACACCCAGTACCACTTACATTATGGGTTGACCGGATGACACACCCAGTACCAATTACATTATGGGTTGACCGGATGACACACCCAGTACCACTTACATTATGGGTTGACCGGATGACACACCCAGTACCACTTACATTATGGGTTGACCAGATGACACACCCAGTACCACTTACATAATGGGTTGACCGGATGACACACCCAGTACCTCTTACATTATGGGTTGACCAGATGACACACCCAGTAACTCTTACATTATGGGTTGACCGGATGACACACCCAGTGCCTCTTACATTATGGGTTGACCAGATGACACACCCAGTACCACTTACATTATGGGTTGACCGGATGACACCCAGTGTACCACTTACTTTATGGGTTAAGCAGATGACACACCCAGTACCTCTTACATTATGGGTTGACCAGATGACACACCCAGTACCACTTACATTATGGGTTGACCGGATGACACCCAGTGTACCACTTACTTTATGGGTTAAGCAGATGACACACCCAGTACCACTTACATTATGGGTTGACATATGACACACCCAGTACTACCTAGTTATGGGTTGACCATATGACACACCATGTACCACTTACATTATGGGTTGACCATATGACACACCCAGTGTACCACTATAATTAAGGGTGGACCATATGACACACCATGTACCACTTACATTATGGGTTGACCAAATGACACACCGTTTTGAGGCTCCTTGCACCTGCTTTGCAATTCTGAAATGGACAAAGAGAAAACTATGTTAGACATCTTTCTCATGTGTACTTTTACCTAAAGTTTGGACAAGAGCAGTGACCTCTTTCTTTAAAATCCTGTAAGAAAAGTAGAGCAGTTTTGAGCATTGAAAAAGAAACAAATCTATAATTTTCAGTAAGGCTAAAGAAAAAAATGTTTGGTTCAGGTAACCTGACTGACTATTTGTTTGCGCCAACACTAAAACTTTTTATTTATTTAAAAAAAAAAGTGTCTGTAACCTGGAATGATAAGAATTGAGTTTAAAACTGAAATGCTTGGAAAGCGTCAATTGATAGTTGAAACAAACATGGCAGTAGCCACAGTGTTTGCCCTGACAGTAGAAAAATGTGTCCATGGACTTTTAAAGCAATTATGATTCCAGTCATCAACTCATCTACTGTTGGGGAAGTTTTTGCCAAAATTCATGAGGGGAGTTCGGACTCGTAGACTGGTGGTTTCACTGGTATGGCCCATCAGAAATGGGTGATGAGAATCCATTTGAGGAATAAACAAACATGACAAGCAAGGAATTCCAATATTTCATTTTTGCTGTCCTGGCCCCAATTTCTCGAAAATTCTTAAGTACGTTAACTCAATAACATGCTCAGTAAAAATAACGCTCTCAGCTGAGTAGTCCACCTAAATGGCCGTCAACAAGTCTTTTGACAATTTTTTTTTAATATGGCAGACTCGTGACGTCCACCATCCCAGCAAAAAGTAGCAAGCGGTCCTTGCGCAGAGAATCCTCCGTTATAAATTCAAATTTCTACGAAAATATTATTGCCTACTATTAAACACGTATTAAGTTATGTCAGTATGCCCAAAAAACATGTTAAGTTATCATAAAACACTTACAAGTGTCGATTGTTTATCGAGTATCCCGATATCGGTAAATCTGGGACAACTCTGACTGGTTGTGTACATGTATAACGGTATTCGTGACCCATAATATATTAATGTGAAAATAACAACTCTAATGACAAATTAAATCCAGTTCAGATCACTGTCGGATAAAAATTGAACAACTTTGTCATCATTATTCAACATCAATGCATATTATTACAGTATATCATTTCGCCCGTTGTTAAATGGTAGAGAGTTGTAGCGTTACAGGGATACATAAGAAATGTCAAAATAATAAAAAAGTATCCCTGATCGCTCATTATTGTAGCTATCAGCTGAGTAGGTTAGCTAAATCCCATTTCTTGAACGTGCTCAATAAGCTACTCAACTGAGTGAAAATAACGTGATTATCTTTTCGGTCATTTCGGTTAAAAGAGAGCTCTTTGGTAAAAAAGGTTAGAAAGTATAAAGTTCGGGAAAATCTGACAACAGACGATAGAAATGAAAAAATCTTGCACAATGGACAATGGAAGCAAAAGAGCTCCCAACTGGACAGAAGCAGAGAAAAGCTACTGCCTCGAGCTTATATCAGTCGAGTCTGATGTACTGTTTGGAACATTTCGAGGGGCCACACAAGGTCGCAAGCTAAAAAAAACAGCCTGGGAAGGCGTTTGTAAAAAGCTTAATGCGTAAGACACATCCCTTTTGTTCACATTTTTTTATCAAACATGCATTATTACAGTAATTAAATAACTATACGATACAATAAACATGTTTATACAATAATTTATTATTTTGTCATATGATTTATTAAACGGTAAACAATACGGGCATGAATTTCAAACTTTTGAAAGAATCTTACCGCAAAGAATCAAGTGCCTTCTATCTTTCATTGGCTGCAACTGTATCATTGTTATTTAATTGTTAAGTCCTGGTTCACATATTTTATGTAACGTGTAAAGTTTAGTCCACCTAGTCCTTTGACGTTTATTATTTATTGTGTCAGACTCGAGACAGGGATACAGAAGAAATGTCAAAATAATAAAAAATATCCCTGATCGCTCTCGATTATTGTGGCTAGTGTAAATTTAGCTTTGATCATTGTGAAATATGCTAAAAGAATCCCGTAAAAATTGAACACACCGTTGAACACAGTTGTGTCTATTTTTATCAAGACACCTTCAGCATGATTTGTTTTCACCTCCTTTTCTAAGTGTTTGTCGATGTAAGCTTTTATGTATGAGAAATTGGTTTCTTTCCATTGTCTGTAAAAATCACATGTTAAATGTACTGGAATAACAGCACCTATTGTATTAACTGAACCAATTCTGAGAAAGTAGATATGGAAATTTAGCCCTATTTCCATTCGGTACTTAAATCCGCACGGCTGCAGGCATTAATATTTCCATTTCAAGGCATATTTACTGCCTGTGTAATGTAAATCCATTGCATAGATACGATAATTATACATCCATTTTTCTCACAAATATTAGATTTGCACTGTGTAAAAGTATGACCGTTTTCCCTCAGGTCTGACGAATGACTGATATTTTTGAAAACTTGACACATGTCAGGCATCGAACGATGACGTCATCTACATGAGCAATCAAACTGCACATCGCGTGTGCGTGTTAAATTTGTGTGGTATAAAATTTCATGTAATAGTGTATTGAATGTTTTTATCAACAGTCGTGACCCTTATTGGTTTAATACATAATGATACATATACAACAACCTTCAATTGATCTATGTTTTATTTATTATGTCTTGCCATTACAGAACTATGGGATGTACTGCAATGTATCACCATTAATCGCAATTAATCAGTTCCGTGCTTTTATAATATGCATTCTATTGAATGCTAGTTTTTGAAAAAAAATTATATGATATTGTTTTACAATATTTTAACTTGTTTATATTCTATGTCCTAATTTTGTTTTAAGATTGACGTTTTGTTTGTCACCTTAACATTATGATGTAGAACTCGATAGTATTTTGTATCTTTTTTTTAGCTCTGGTCTGGTTACGAACATGAGGAGTGTTGACGAGATTAAGACGATGTGGAGAAACGCAAAAGGAAGAGGTTCGCTTACTACGCTAAACTGTCGAACCCCGTTTGCTCTAACTCAGGAAAAATCGGGCTAGGTGGGATGTCTAACCTTCAGAATATAAACATCGGTCCTTCATATCCAGTTCGATCAGCAATTCTGGCCAAAAGAGTTCGAGCCAACAGGGTGCGGCTGTATTTAAAAGTTGAATAATTATTCTTGTGTCGCCTGTACGTATGACTGACGGTCAGTCAAATATAAGCAACCGTTTGCCACAATGTATTATCTATAAAAAAGATGAACTTTACTTCAATATGCTGTACTATGTGAAGAATCTACGTCAATTAATTTGCCTTTGCTTTTAAATCACCACCGCACGTATTTTGTTAACCGCATGGTAATATTTACTATAATACAT
Organism: Mya arenaria; assembly: GCF_026914265.1. Taxonomy (NCBI): domain Eukaryota; kingdom Metazoa; phylum Mollusca; class Bivalvia; order Myida; family Myidae; genus Mya; species Mya arenaria. The sequence continues at coordinate 67,870,136 of NC_069123.1, forward strand.
TGTAGCTGTACTGATACTTGAATTTTGCTTTCTGTTTTCAATGCATTTTCAAACACGGACGTTATTATATTCAGTAAAAGAAAAGGTAGATAAAAGTAAAATGACTGGTGCTGGTGTGATTGAGCCCCTAACAGCATGCGAAGAGTTCGTTAGCAACCACATGTACGCTAACAATCAGTGCCAGTTGCTAGGGATTCCCGGAGGATTAGAAACAGGTGAGATTACTGAATTCGTACATATTTCGACTGTTGTGATTGTTCAATATGCATTATATTAACGTTACTCAATCGCCAAAATTCAAAACATGAGAAACATTAGAACGCTTTAAGGCCGTGCGTATTTGTGCGTAACGATCTGAAACTATAATGCACCAGTCAGTAACCACGGCCCCTCCAGGTCGGGGTAATAGCGGGGACTTTGACTTTCGGTACAGCCAACCCCAGGTAAAATCGCCACCCTGCGGGAACGAACTGATGGTCAAATTCCCGTGAATCCCGCTTTTTTGCGCAAATACAAAACCACCGCATTCAACCGGCACTGCGGGGCCACATGAAAGGTAAAAACACGGCCCATTTCCCCGGCTGTCCCCGGACCTGGTGGGGGCGTGGTTAAAATTGACTTGTGCATAATTGTTAAGAATAATATATTGATTATTAATATGTTAATTCTTTTTTTCAGCCACTTATGTTGCACAGTCATTACCAAGCGGCCAAGAGATTACCAGAGACGATGGTCTGATCGTGCTACACCTTGACGACAACATGAACATGTAACTTATACTTTACACAATAAACTGACAACTAATTATGTTAACATTTGCGAAAGGGAATATTTACCGAACTGTTGTCTGAACATGACCGTCTATCAGTAGTAGTATTGCAATGGAAGTAGGTGATTATTGAAGAAGTACTAATTGACTTTATATGAAGAACATATTAGTTAAATTGTATGATGTGTATACAAAGTTCCTTGATGCATATCAGTTGCTGAATGTATGTTTTGTTTTAAGCTCGGAGATAATACAAACCCCAAGCCCAGTGCGAGATGAACAAGATTGTGATCGTCAGGCGACAGAAAAGAAGCCGATGTGTAAAGGTGGTAACTAAACCTTTATATAAAATCATCAATCTGTTTGAAGGCCTCATGACCGCAATTACAGATCGCCTTTACATTCAATGAGCACATTTTAGAACTTAAATGTTATAGATTAAAGGCATAACACATGTTTGTCAATAAATGAAAATCAGGAAATAACATACAAAATATTTATTAACAGGGAAGAAAAGCACACTGAAAAGAAAAGGAGAAAGAACAGAGGATTTGTACGACCTTGAAAAGCAGCGCTTGAACGCTGAATTAAAATCATTTAGGGCCCAAGAGAGGTATTGGACGGAAAAGAACAAAAGGGAGGCAGCAGTTCATGAACTTAACATTGAACTTTTGAAGAGAAGAGTCGAAAACGAAAACTATACTTAAAATATAATTAAATGAATGTAAAATTCCCAACATCATCTTAAGAACCAATTCTTCGTATTTGTCATTTTTAGCTTTCGAAGAATAAGGAGGCCTATACAACTCGCCCAACGTCTGCGTCCGGTTAAAGTTTTAGGGCAAGTTGGGCTTTTCACTATAAATCGAATAGCCTTCATTTATTTGACTTAATACTTCACACAGTTGTTCATGTCCATTACATGATGAGGTAAGGTAACTCCATATTATCCTTTATACAAATTATGGCCCCTGACTTGCGTTTACCAGGCATGTTAAATTTTATCAACGTTCAATCATCGATCTCATGCAGTCGCGATTGGCTACGTCATAAGCGACAGTGGTCGAAGGTTAAAGGTGTTTGTTTTGAATGTTATTCATCAGAACAGTAAACAGTTTCAAAGAAACATTAACCTGTGCATGTAAATGAACATTATTTTGTCACCGGAACATTGGGGAATATCTCAATTGTGTATGGATAGGGCGTTACTTACCGGCAATGGAGAAGAACTCTGCCTTTACAGCATCTTAATCCCGACGGAACTGGATCTTCTTTCTTGCAACTCCAGAAAGTATAGCGACAGTGGTTTTGATGGCGCGGCAGACAGACGAAGCGGAAATGCCATGGACGTCACCAACAACGATATAGTGGGCTCCAGTTGCCAGAAAATGGAGAGAAACAAGTACGGAAAGAAGAGGGGGTAGTGGACAGGAGCGTCCAGTGGCTCGTTCAGAGTAAGGAAAAAGGATGTTGACGAGAAGAAGAATATAATGAGGACGAAAACGATACCTCTGGAATATTTCAGGAGAGAATATAGTCTCCAGAGGGTTTGAACAGTCTTGAAAGACCCTCGGAAACGGAAGATCACGAGTTCTCTGGCGTAGTATCTGCAGACGACGCTGTATGGCGGCCATATTTGAGAGAGAAATAACGGACTTAAATCAACTACCTAGTTGACTCAAATAACGTGCTCAACATCCAACTTAATTAAGTTATTGAGCAAGTTATTGTTTCGTGAAATGCAAATAATTAATGTGATCAAGCTGAGCACGTTAATAACGCGCTCAGCACATTTAACGTACTTAAGAATTTTCGAGAAATTGGGGCCATGAGTACATACTGTAAAATCCTCATTTGAACACACTGTCAGGTCTAAATTCCAGTCCAACCTGTTAATTTCAAATTTTATCACAGGAAGTTGGTCATCTGTTCTTCTCAAGACAGTGGGGAAATTGTAGAAACTGCACTTGCTGCAGCTCCCTGTAGACTTGATAGAGCCATTTCCAAATGAAAGCTACTCTCACACAAACTGTTTTATGGTTTCTGGTGCTTTGTGAATGTTATAAGCCCATGCACATATTAAAAACTCAACCCACTTGATCTTTTTTTACTTGCCATTAAACAGGTTGCTTATATATTGGTACATTTAAATTTTAAATATAGATTCTTTTTTATTAATTAAATTTGAAACAGCATGTACATAAAATTATGTGCATGAAATTTAATAACTTTTTATATGTCTCAATATACGTCTTTTAGGTTTTTTTTATGTATGAACACACTGTTATTGTACCAACATAGGGAGTTCAACATAATAAAGATTGTCATGGCAGATACCAAATCTTTTTTTGCTATATTTCAAATGGGAAAATTGTATAATTTCAGGTGCTGTGCAATCCACTTTAGTATGTGAGAAACCACATGCTCATACTATTAGAAGGAGAACAATGTCTCCACAATCCTTCATGATTGTGTATACGAGTTCTCTGGTTACGATGACGAAGAGGAAAGATGTGAAGAGCGACCCGATGTCCAGTGTGGTCCTGAACGGGCATGCGAAGACTCTTGTTGGATTGATGGACAAACTATATGTGAACTGAAGCACTGGAGAAAGGGCAGACACTAGAAAACCTTTGTCTGCTCTTGCAGCCTGTTTATTTTCATGAAGAGAACATCTTAAATAGCTTAAACTGTCACTTCTAGAATTAATAAAGGGCTTTCACCCCCCAAGAATGGATGATTAGTGTGCTTCAGTTATACATTTAAAAAAAATCTGCATTCATTCACGACAGATATAAACTTTGTGATATGGCTATTGTTTCTCAATGTAGAAAATATTTAAAGGAACACCACACATTGCAGTTGTCAGATGTTAATTAAAATACTTTAAACTGTTAAGTGTTTTTTTTTTCTGTTTAGTCAAGCAAGATTGTATTCCAGGACCAGGATTTTAACCTGGGTTTCACTCTCAGTAAAGAATCGTGTCTTGACCACTAGACCATCCTGACCCAATATTGTCATTGAACATCCAGGAAGTTTTTATGCCATAAAATTAATGACAACTAAAAGAATGCCACTAAGACTTATTGCATATGTTTATGAGATGTCATCAATGTGCATAAAGCACACGTCTGACACCTTTCACGTCTGTAATAACTTGCAGCTGAAGAAAATAAAGGCTACCTACCAACCCTATTTTTTACCAATGTTTCCTAAACCACACATATTTTTTAAGCCTAATATTTGGAAAAAATGACAGAACTTCTGTTACAAAAAATTGTATTTCACAAAGCATTTTGTCCCGAATATTTTTAACATAATGTAAGTTTTGTTTTTTAAATACCCTTAAAGTAATGAGGAGAAATGTTTGTCTGTTCCCTGGATATCAACTAATTGTACTCTGTGGGGAGAGTTGTTCAATCAGCCTCTTTGAAAACCTAGCATCTCATCATCATATTGACAAGATATGAGAAGAACATGAAATTATGGGAAAACTACATAAAATATCTGATGAATGACTCACCAAATGTCTAAAGAAGATAATACACAGTGCTAGATAATATACCCACTGATATCATCTTTTCTCAGGCATCTTTTCTCAAACATACAATTTATAAGAAGGAAACATGGAAATGAATTTCAAAAATAGTTTTCCACATCTGTTTTCTTGATCGACTATGTCCTAGATAATAAAGAAGCCATGCTGTGCATTTTGTTTGCTGGAGGGTTTTAAGTATTTCTCTGATTGCGGCACTGTTCATTAGGTTCGGAATTACTTTAAATTGGTTATATCTACAGGTGCTAATTTTTATGATACAGCTTTTCAGAGGATACATTTTTTTCTAAAATCATATAATATCAAACAGAAAAAATCGATCAACAATCCATGAGCACTAGGTTTAAATTTCACAAGAGTATCAAGAGGGCCATGATGGCCCTAAATTGCTCCCCTGAGTAACAGTGTTTGACCTTTGTAATCAATATAGCTTGATACTTGTTTTCAAAATTCTACACATGGTCCAAATATCTTTGCAGAAGCTTCAAAAATAAGAAAGTAGGTCAACAGGTCACAGTCAAGGTCATCCATTCACAACATTGTCATTTGTTTACAGAAGTGTAAATATGGTCAAACTTTATTTGCTGTAGCTTTAAAGTGACACTCTTATTCAAAGTCAATACATACACATGTATAACAAACATAATTTTTGACTGATAAACCTTTGCTATTTAGGCCAAAAAAAATTAAATTTTAGGTAGGGTAGGTAGGGATTTAAAAAAAAAATATATTATTTTTTTTCAAAATCTGTCATAAGTTCAGAGTGTTTTCTTGCACATGGCAGTCTTTCCTACATAACTGTCATTGCCTGACTTTGTTTTATCATATAAACAATAATTCTGATTAAAATCTGCATTTATCCACCCTTCGTAACTCTCTATTCGCTAACGAATATTTTTTTGGCTCAGAAACGGAAAAAATAGTTAGGGTCGGCGCATTTTTATAGGTAGGGTCGGGTTACCCGAAACAGACATATTTTTTTTAGGCCTTACTAAACAATGCATTTATGGAAAATATTAATTACTGATTACAATATTGTAACCGTGATTATAATAGCTGGAATGGCAAAAATTAATAAATGATTGGTGAATGCTAAAATATTTTCTGTTATCTTCTATAGTCTCATAAGGTAGAAATACTGTGTTTTATGCACTTTCCTTTCAAACTCAACTCGTTATCCTTCATAAGAACCATTATTTTAAACATTTAGTCTTCCTTTTTGGTATGTTTAAACAATTGTATTAATTGTGGTAAATCTTACTTGGGAGTAAGAGTGCATCTTTAAAAATAAGACAGTAGGTCAAAAAGGGTGACCCAAGGGGCATAATTTGCACAATCTTGGTAGAGGACCACTGTATGATGATTGTTAGATTTTTAAGAATACCCTATATAAGTCCACAGAAAACCTCAGGGCGTGGGCAGTTTGACCACAGGCATAATTTGACGTTAACAAGCAATTATGTTAAGTACAGACACATGAACGATGGACAGTGCACAATCCAATAAAAGCAATAATCTGCCTTAACCTCAGAGGGTTTGATAAAACTATACAATAAGCAGCATCTTCTATCTAACACAATATATAAAAGAAAAATGTTGATGCATAGCATCAAGTCGGCGCAATGAAATTAGAAGAAAAACATGCATGCAGATAACCAAAAATGGTTATTATTTCAATGATAATATTTGTTTTTATGTTGGGTGTACATATGCCTGAATGACATTATGGTTAATATTATAATATTGTTACAATAGTTTAAGCCCGGAATTATGTTATGTGAATTCCTTGCTTTATATTTTGTATAAATTTTTGCAACACATTTCACTCATATGAGTATATAGAACGGGGATAAAAGTTATATACATCAAAATGGAATTATCTGGAGTTCATTCTTTCGAATGAAATTTGCAAACCAAACAATTAAGCTCAAGGTTAATTTTTCAAAACTCGGCATTTTTTGCCGTCACCAAGGGAGATTACTGTGTCGGAGGTTTACAAACATAACGGATATTGTAATAGTACCGTGTAACCTTCATCTATTGATATCAATCAGAACACCTCGGTCTGTATCTATCTCGGAGATGGCTGAGTTGTTATGATTAAGTTGGTATTTAAAATCAAAATTTTCAAAATGATAAGCAGGGCTATTATAATTTAAGGTTTCATTATCAATTAAAGAGTAAAGTTTTATAAAGCATACAAAAACTTCATATTTTATCACTAACTATTGAAAGCATTGTTCTGCAATTTATGAACTATAGTCCCTAAGTTTGAATATTTCTAAAGTAACCCTTCTGGGCGCCGACTAATAATGTGGAAATTCTTGTTGAGATAAGGTGTATTTACTATCCATGATAAGATAGTAGCTTACAATCGTCTACATGTAGTTCAATGGAAAAGTCTGATTATTAAATTCGTCTTTGAGTACAAGCTCTGAATATACTGGAACAAAACAATATTTAGAAATTAAACTGCATGTTTAATGTTATCATTTTTTTATTTTTTATTTAGATAAAATATATTGTATAATTGAATGCCTTATTAGTTAATTTATTTATACAAAAATCATGTTTTCAATTGAACTACACATGAAGTTTTGAACTACACTTTATGTTCAACTATATGAACTTTAAACTTTAACTTTTACATCCAAAATAAAGAAAAAAAAACACCATAAAAATCATCACAAATAATACATAATACATAATACAAATACATATGTATGTATTACTTGAATCTTTTAAAACACATTGATTTTAAGAATCAATTTGTAAACCCAGATCTAAACTTAATATAAATTTATTTGATTATTGTTTACAAGATTCCCATGCATTCAATTAAACTACATTTTTATCTAAATAAAATTCAGAAAAAATAATTATGTTAACATGCAGATTAATTTTTAAGTAAAGGTCTATCAGTGTGTTCCATTTTAGTCAGAGCTTGTACTCTCAATATGTATAAAATCTCAATATGTGTAAAATCTGGCCTCGTCTGGCCTAGCCAAGCCTGGCCCATACAAAATGCTGAGTCAGCAGGCCAGGCCAGAAATACCATTCTAGCTTACCAAAAATCACAAACAGGACTTTAGAGTGGCATGTTTGTATTTTTGTGTCAGGATGTAGCCTCTCTCATACTGGACTTCAAAGTGGCTTGTTTGTTATTGGTAAGGATGTAGCCTCTCTCATACTGGACTTCAGTGTGGCTTGTTTGTTATTGGTAAGGATGTAGCCTCTCTCATACTGGACTTCAAAGTGGCTTGTTTGTTATTGGTAAGGATGTAGCCTCTCTCATACTGGACTTCAGTGTGGCTTGTTTGTTATTGGTAAGGATGTGGCCTCTCTTATACAGGACTTCAGATAGGCTTGTTTGTTATTGGTCAGGATGTAGCCTCTCTCATACAGGACTTCAGATAGGCTTGTATGTTATTGGTCAGGATGTAGCCTTTCTCATACAGGACTTCAGTGTGGCTTGTTTGTAATTGGTTAGGATGTAGCCTCTCTCATACAGGACTTCATTGTGGCTTGTTTGTAATTGGTTAGGATGTAGCCTGTCTCATACAGGACTTCAGTGTGGCTTGTTTGTAATTGGTTAGGATGTAGCCTCTCTCATACAGGACTTCATTGTGGCTTGTTTGTAATTGGTTAGGATGTAGCCTGTCTCATACAGGACTTCAGTGTAGCTTGTTTGTAATTGGTTAGGATGTAGCCTCCCTCATGCAGGACTTCAGTGTGGCTTATTTGTAATTGGTTAGGATGTAGCCTCTCTCATGCAGGACTTCAGTGTGGCAAGTTTGTAATTGGTGAGGATGTAGCCTCTCTCATACAGGACTTTCTCATACAGGACTTCAATGTGGGTAGTTTGCATATGGTCAGGATGTAGTCTCTCTCATACAGGACTTCAGTGTGGCTTGTTTGTAATTGGTGAGGATGTAGCCTCTCACCTACATGACTTCAGTGTGGCTAGTTTGTATATGGTCAGGATGTAGTCTCTCTCCTACACGACTTCAGTGTGGCTTGTTTGTATATGGTCAGGATGTAGTCTCTCTCATACACGACTTCAGTGTGGCTTGTTTGTATATGGTCAGGATGTAGTCTCTCTCCTACACCACTTCAGTGGGGCTTGTTTGTAGGATGTAGTCTCTCTCATACACGACTTCAGTGTGGCTAGTTTGTTATTGGTGAGGATGTAGCCTCTCTAATACAGGACTTCAGTGTGGCTTGTTTGTTATTGGTCAGGATGTAGCCTCTCTAATACAGGACTTCAGTGTGGCTAGTTTGTTATTGGTTAGGATGTAGCCTCTCTCATACAGGACTTCATTGTGGCTTGTTTGTAATTGGTTAGGATGTAGCCTGTCTCATACAGGACTTCAGTGTGGCTTGTTTGTAATTGGTTAGGATGTAGCCTCTCTCATACAGGACTTCATTGTGGCTTGTTTGTAATTGGTTAGGATGTAGCCTGTCTCATACAGGACTTCAGTGTAGCTTGTTTGTAATTGGTTAGGATGTAGCCTCCCTCATGCAGGACTTCAGTGTGGCTTATTTGTAATTGGTTAGGATGTAGCCTCTCTCATGCAGGACTTCAGTGTGGCAAGTTTGTAATTGGTGAGGATGTAGCCTCTCTCATACAGGACTTTCTCATACAGGACTTCAATGTGGGTAGTTTGCATATGGTCAGGATGTAGCCTCTCTCATACAGGACTTCAGTGTGGCTTGTTTGTAATTGGTGAGGATGTAGCCTCTCACCTACATGACTTCAGTGTGGCTAGTTTGTATATGGTCATGATGTAGTCTCTCTCCTACACGACTTCAGTGTGGCTTGTTTGTATATGGTCAGGATGTAGTCTCTCTCATACAGGACTTCAGTGTGGCTTGTTTGTATATGGTCAGGATGTAGTCTCTCTCCTACACCACTTCAGTGGGGCTTGTTTGTAGGATGTAGTCTCTCTCATTCACGACTTCAGTGTGGCTAGTTTGTTATTGGTGAGGATGTAGCCTCTCTAATACAGGACTTCAGTGTGGCTAGTTTGTTATTGGTCAGGATGTAGCCTCTCTCATACAGGACTTCAGTGTAGCTAGTTTGTATATGGTGAGGATGTAGTCTCTCTCATACAGGACTTCAATGTAGCTAGTTTGTATATGGTCAGGATGTAGTCTCTCTCATACAGGACTTCAGTGTGGCTGGATTGTATATGGTCAGCGGGTAGCTTCTTTCATACAGGACTTCAGAGTGGCTAGTTTGTATTTGGTCAGGATGTAGTCTCTCTCATACAGGACTTCAGTGTGGCTGGATTGTATATGGTCAGCGGGTAGCTTCTTTCATACAGGACTTCAGAGTGGCTAGTTTGTATTTGGTATAACAAAGTCTCTCTCATACAGGGCTTCAGAGTGGGTAGTTTGTTATTGGTCAGGATGTAGCCTCTCTCATACAGGACTTCAGTGTGGCTAGTTTGTTATTGGTGAGGATGTAGTCTCTCTCATACAGGACTTCAGTGTGGCTAGTTTATTATTGGTCAGGATGTAGCCTCTCTCATACAGGACTTCAGTGTGGCTTGTTTGTTATTGGTGAGGATGTAGTCTCTCTCCTACACGACTTCAGTGTGGCTAGTTTGTTATTGGTGAGGATGTAGTATCTCTCTCATACAGGACTTCAGTGTGGCTAGTTTGTCATTGGTGAGGATGGAGCCTCTCTCATACAGGACTTCAGTGTGGCTAGTTTGTTATTGGTGAGGATGTAGTCTCTCTCATACAGGACTTCAGTGTGGCTAGTTTGTTATTGGTCAGGATGTAGCCTCTCTCATACAGGACTTCAGTGTGGCTAGTTTGTTATTGGTCAGGATGTAGTCTCTCTCATACAGGACTTCAATGTAGCTAGTTTGTTATTGGTCAGGATGTAGCCTCTCTCATACAGGACTTCAGTGTGGCTAGTTTGTTATTGGTCAGGATGTAGCCTCTCTCATACAGGACTTCAGTGTGGCTTGTTTGTTATTGGTCAGGATGTAGCCTCTCTCATACAGGACTTCAGTGTGGCTAGTTTGTTATTGGTGAGGATGTAGTCTCTCTCATACAGGACTTCAGTGTGGCTAGTTTGTTATTGGTGAGGATGTAGCCTCTCTCATACAGGACTTCAGTGTGGCTAGTTTGTTATTGGTGAGGATGTAGCCTCTCTCATACAGGACTTCAGTGTGGCTAGTTTGTTATTGGTGAGGATGTAGCCTCTCTCATACAGGACTTCAGTGTGGCTAGTTTGTTATTGGTCAGGATGTAGCCTCTCTCATACAGGACTTCAGTGTGGCTAGTTTGTTATTGGTCAGGATGCAGCCTCTCTCATACAGGACTTCAATGTAGCTAGTTTGTATATGGTCAGGATGTAGTCTCTCTCATAAAGGACTTCAGTGTGGCTGGATTGTATATGGTCAGCGGGTAGCCTCTCTCATACAGGACTTCAGTGTGGGTAGTTTGTATTTGGTATATCAAAGCCTCTCTCATACAGGACTTCAGTGTGGCTGGATTGTATATGGTCAGCGGGTAGCCTCTCTCATACAGGGCTTCAGAGTGGGTAGTTTGTATTTGGTCAGGATCTTTTAGTGTTCTTGCAAGTTCCAGCTCAGTCAGAAAGGTTTCTACAACTTTGTGGGACGCTTAAGATTTAGTGGACTCTCTGGAGTTTTATTTGAAATGCAGTTTGTTTGTCGATTTCATTCTCTTAAAACTAAAAAATAAAGTAAGCTTATTTTAATTATTGACAACACCTTTTTTGGCATGCATTGAGCAAAGGAGCATTGAAGAGCAACTCAGAACAGCCAAGCAGCAGCAGTAGCAGTAGTTTACTGAAGGACATGTGACAGATACGTTTCAGTACCTCATTACAGGGGCTAAATATACATCAGCATTCATAAATCTGTGTCGATCAGAGGAATGCCTCCAAGCTTCCATCACCTGGCAAGTCCTATTTTCAGTAACAAATCAATGCAAAAGTGTGGGAACATTCATGTACAATGAGGCATTTACCTGTGCTAACAGTAATCATGCCACAAAAAATAAGTCAAGGCATCCCTGGTATGTTGCTCTAGTGGAAAGCAGTTGCATATTGTTTGGAGTAACTCAATTATTTGCTCTGAGCCTCATGCCTTTCTAAGAGCAAACATTTGGATGGGGCATTTCAGGTCATAACACAATTTTGGATACAAAATAGTAACTTCTTCTAGCACTGTGTCTTTCCTGATGGTGCAGTGTGATAAGCACATTTTCTATATCAGCAATACCCACTTTTTCTTTACAAGCAATACTTTGCACTTAAAGGTCTATTGAAAATCATTCATAAGAATCCCCCTGTACAATGTGTCATTGCTGGTCATTCAGTACATTATTTGGAGCTCTGCACCTACATAAGAGGTCAACATTAATTCAAGACAAAAAGAAAAAACATGTATTTAAAAGGCAGAAAGCCAAGAATTGGTGCTAACCATCAAACTCATGCAAAAGAATGAGGAGAACGATCAACAGAACAATCAAAATGATGTTGAATAATTCAGTGAAAGCAATGCTGTATTAATTTTACATCATTGCTTTTATCATAATTTTGACAGCTTAAAGGCACTTGCCCATGTTTTGGAAGGATTTTTTTTCCCCAGTAATGCATCTGAAGACACTAATATTTCAACTTTTTTACTCTTTTTTAACAAAAAATGCATAAAAAACATTTAAAGTTTAAAAAATATTCTGGTTTTAGTTTGGCCCGAACCAACACTGAAACAGTCAAGGAAAATATGAATACTGAAACAAAACCACACACAGACAGGAAGTCATACACAAACATAAGGATACCTTTAACCCTTTCATTGAAAAATGTTACTAACTCATTTTGAATCATTATAATACTTCAAAGACAATATTTGTGCATATAACAACATTTGTTAAAGGGCTCGATCCAGCCAGTCAGAATCTTAGTTTTAACACTCCCAATGATTTGCCACACTTTATTTTGTCATAAAAAAAGTGCATTTAACTAAAATTTCCTGTAATGCATCTGAACACAATTATATTATAATTATTTTGCTCTTTGCTATTGAAATCGCAAGAAAAAAACAACAATAGAAGTATAAAAATAATAAATGGATTTAGTGGGTAGCAAACCCTCGCCAAAAAAGTCAAGAAAAAAGTAGAGAACCCAAACTTTATCCACTCGCCCACAGGCACTCAAACTAAGCTGACAGAAATTTAAATTTTTAGCAAGACAGGGAAAAGAACTTTAAAACAAACTTGGCCAGGGTGCTCTACTATTAATCAACACATAAAAGTCACCTCAAAACAGGAATAGAGTGTCTATTATAAAAGAAAAAAAATGTTCTTCTTCCATCCTGCTCCACCAAAATCTCAAGGAAAAATCCTCACAACTCTAGAGATGAGTTTAGTGACCAGAAATATTGGCAATCATACAAAATCCTGCTAAAAATACAATTGTTTATACATACAGGAGAGGTGAAGGCAAAAAAACTGTTCAATTCTGTGATCTTTCTCACCTTCCCTGACCAGGAACAAAGGCCAACAGTTGGCCTCCTCCATCATACAGATAGTCAAACACTTTCCCTAATGTTTTTTACATTACAACTTGATGTTGCTGAAACTATGGACAAGATAATGGCACAAGGAGCATGAGTACCAGGTACAAACATTCATGTTTATACACTCACCAGGAGGAGTGTGCAACATGTCAATACAATCTGGTTTTACATTTCAATATTTATTCCCATATTTTTTCTGACTGATCTTAATTTTCAATTTCCTTGCAAACTGACCAACTGAACATAGTTAAAAAAAAACGTAATAATATTTCAGAATTTCACCATACATGCCATATACCCCCAGTGGGGGGAAAAATCCCCCGGAATTCTGACCCATCCCCTGGTCCCCTGCTGAGGGATCCGGCATTTCAACTGCATTTTTTTATTTATTTTTTAAACGCTCAATTTTGACAGTGGAAAGCATCCAAAATGAGTGTGAAATTCCATAAAGGACCATGATGACTAAGTCTTTAAATTATTGAAGTATGTGTTTTTGTATTTATTTTGACATCAGAAATGTAGATATTGCGCTAAATTTCGCTGCGCCATTTGTATTAATTATTTTTTGTATGTAAACCTAGCTGAAAATGTTTGACAAGTAAAATGTAAGGAAGAGTACAGAAATGAAATGCAGTCATTGGCAATAATAAATTGTGCAGGAGAATCTAACATCTTTCTGAATCCATTTCCTGAAAACTATACCGCATTTTGCAACCAGGTACAATAGGTGTAACTGTTGAAACCTAGAATTCCTGCAAGCCAGAACTGATGAGTTAATATTCCTCATATAAACCAAACATAATGGCACAAACATCAAAGGCTGAAAAGCAATTTGGGTTCAGGTTCACAACAAATACTCAATAACTTGTTTTCCTGGTTAGTTTTTTGTATTTTTCCTCTCAGTATTTGTTGTTCTTGTTTTGTGATTCATATGGTCTATATGATAAATTAGATACAAATCTTTATGTCAGAATATTATTTCAATTAATCATTTGAAACAGTTTGAACCAAGCTACCAGAGTTGTGTTAATGATCACCATTTTTTGCCAACATTTTTGTCTGTAGTGCCAGCACCATGCAGTCATGCACCAACCTAATGATAATTTTATTATGTAATATTAAGTATGATGCTATATATTGGGCCGTGACTTCCTACTTAACTATCTAGTTCCCAGTGTTTCAAGGATAAACTATGGTTATAGTTTATGTATTACAAATTTTATGCTGTCACTCTCTTGTTATAAATGTGTTTTATTTGTAAAAACATTAACTGCTTTCAGATTATAGCCTACATTTCCAGCCTCAAGTAAGTACCTTGCTAAATAACTAAGACTTACAGTTTTATAACTTTACAGACACGACGTCATAATTTGGTTCCCTGCCTCATGAGACTGGTTCTAACACTCCTTCCGCACTTCATAATCATTAAGATTTTACATGTATGTTCTAACTGTTACTACCATATGCTCTTCATGACATCAAACTATATGATGCACTCTTCAACTCACGGAGGACTATCAGTCAAGATCTGGAGGATTATCAGTCAAGATCTGGAGGACTATCAGTCAAAATCCGGAGGACTATCAGCCAATATCAGGAGGACTTTAAGTCAAGAACTGGAGGACTATCAGTCAAGATCCGGAGGTCTATCAGTCAAGATCCGGAGATCTATCAGTCAAGATCTGGCTGACTATAATCGGTCAAAATCCAGAGGACTTTCAGTCAATATCGGAAGGATATATCAGTCAAGATATGGAGGACTATTCGAGTCAAGATCTGGAGACTATCTTTCAAGATCTGGAGGAATATCAGTCAAGATCTGGAGGACTATCTGAGTCAAGATCTGGATGACTATCAGTCACGATCTGGAGAACTATCTTTCAAGATCTGGAGGACTATCAGTCATGATCTGGAGGACTATCAGTCAAGATCTGGAGGACTATCAGTCAATATCCGGAGGACTATCAGTCAAGATCTGGAGGACTATCAGTCAAGATCTGGAGGACTATCTTTCAAGATCTGGACGAATATCAGTCAAGATCTGGAGGACTATCTTTCAAGATCTGGAGGACTATCAGTCAAGATCTGGAGGAATATCATTCAAGATCTGGAGGACTATCAGTCAAGATCTGGAGGACTATCAGTCAAGATGCAGAGGAATATCAGTAGAGATCAGAAGGACTACCAGTCAAGATGCAGATGAATATCAGTCAAGATCTGAAGGACTATCATTCAAGATGCAGAGGATTATAAGTCAAGATCCGGAGGACTATCTGAGTCAAGATCCGGAGGACTATCCGAGTGAAGATCCGGGGGACTATCACAGTCCCTAAAGCTAATTAAATATCTTTTATAAGGCCTTAGACCAAGTGACCCACTTTTTCGCTAGAAATTACTCAAATCTCACTTGACCTAGAAGATAAAGACAAACAAAGGCCCAAAAGGGCCTATGCTCTTCTGGCATGGCTTTTGTGGTCATATCAATCTATAGCATGTATGTATGGGTAAAAGGCAACAGACATATAGTTTATGTTTTGTGTTTGGGTTACCTGAAAACGTAGCACGTTCAACATCTGAGCCCAGAAAGTATTGTAAGCAGATTAGTTGCATGAACTATTTTAATATATGCCTATTAAAAGTCATCTGACAAAAAAAAAAATGCTTTCAAAACTGTACTCATAGTAAAAATTTCCGTAGTTTTAAAAGTTAAAAAAAGTTGGTCAAAAGGTCAAAGTCAAGGGCATCCTAAGACAACATTGATCAATTTGAACAAACATTCACAATCAATTGTGCTGAGATGGATGCACGAACACACAAAAACATTTTCAAACCTTTCCAGATTTATGTTTACTAAACCTGTGAACTCTGGGTGTGGCCAGTAATGACACCAGGTGCATAACTTAAACAT
Organism: Mya arenaria; assembly: GCF_026914265.1. Taxonomy (NCBI): domain Eukaryota; kingdom Metazoa; phylum Mollusca; class Bivalvia; order Myida; family Myidae; genus Mya; species Mya arenaria. Next base: position 67,885,933 of record NC_069123.1, read on the forward strand.
TAACAACCAATTTTGTTAAGATGAATGCGCAAACTACAGAACTTAAAGCTTAAAAATGGCCTTGGGGCTTTCAACAAGAACAAGGCAGAGTAATTCACAAAATCAACTGCAGAAGCAAAAAGCAAATTGTCTCTCAAATTCCTAGACTTGCAAATTGTCTCCCTTAACTCTAGACTTGAATTTACATGTACATGTAAACTTGGCTAAAAATAGAATTTGCTCATGCAGACCTGGCTAAAAATAGAAAGCATTTCTTTAAAACTTTAATGGCCCATAATCTAGGCATTTATGGGCGGATCTGGTTTTCGAAAGGAACCAAGCTCTAATGGATATCTAGATACTGTACAAGTTTCATCGAGATACAATCAAAACTGAAGACTGTATCGTGTTCACAACCAATTGTTTACAGACGCACGACCGCATGGACGCACGACCGCACGGATGCACATACTACGTACACATTACCATCGCATAAGCTCTTCTGGCCTTTGGCCAGTAGAGCTAAAAATCTGATCAAGTTTCAGGAAGATTCTGTAAAAAGTGGGCCAACAGGGTATTTACAACATTTTTTATAAAAATTTGACCTACATGAACTGACCCTACTTTTACCTTACATGAACAATTGTCAATCTTAACATACATTCTGACAAAATTTCACAATAAATATTTAATAGAATAAGCAGAGGGTTTTTAGATCAATAGACTTGTAAACCTACTTTTTAACCCAACAATTGCACCATAATTGAAGCCGACTTAGATTTTAAAAGGCCAGGTTTCATGAATATTTGATAGAAACTTTTACTTCAATTCAGATAACAAATATTTGAAACAGTTGACCAATTTACCAACATAATCAACATTGCCATATACTTTCATGAAGGCTCAATTTCTGACCAAGTTTCATAAAGATTGAGTAAAAAACGTGGCTCAGCTATCAATTGTTGTTTTTAATATCTGACATATTTACCTTCTTTTTGACCAAAGGTTACTCTGATGATATCAAGACTTCACAAAGAATTCACAGGTAAAAAGTATTAAGTCATTCATTAAATGATTGGTAACAAGGCATATTTGAGCTCTAAAGGAATGGGGGCCGGGGAATTGCCAAAGGAAAATTGTTCCAGAAAAAAGGGATTTTAAAATTATTTATACTTCTGAAATAAAGTATAGGTGAGCTGAACTGTGTCATGTAGGCAATCCATTCACACAAGTTTAAAAGGACTCTAGTGACTGCATATAAAGTGACTGCACATTGTGGACGCTAGTGATTGCACATTTGGGACATAAGTGACTGCACATTGGGCACTCAAGTGACTGCACATTGTGGATGCTAGTGATTGCACATTTGGGACTTAAGTGACTGCACATTGGGCACTCAAGTGACTGAACATTGTGGACTCTAGTGATTGCACATTGGGGACTTAAGTGACTGCACATTGTGGACGCTAGTGATTGCACATTGGGGAATTAAGTGATTGCACATTGTGGACACTAGTGACTACACATTGTGGACTCAAGTGACTGCACATTGTGGACTCTAGTGACTGCACATTGCAGACGCTAGTGACTACACATTGTGAACTCTAGTGACTGCACATTGTGGACTCTAGTGACTGCACATTGTGGACTCTAGTGACTGCATATAGTGGACTCTGGTGACTGCATATAGTGGACTCTAGTGACTGCACATTGAGGACTTTAGTGACTGCATATTGTGGACTCTAGTGACTGCACATTGTGGACTCTAGTGACTGCATATAGTGGACTCTAGTGACTGCACATTGTGGACTCAAGTGACTGCACATTGTGGACTCTAGTGACTGCACATTGTGGACCCTAGTGACTGCACATTGCAGACGCTAGTGACTACACATTGTGGACTCTAGTGACTGCACGTTGTGGACTCTAGTGACTGCACGTTGTGGACTCTAGTGACTGCACATTGTGGACTCTAGTGACTGCACATTGTGGACTCTAGTGACTGCATATAGTGGACTCTGGTGACTGCATATAGTGGACTCTAGTGACTGCACATTGAGGGCTTTAGTGACTGCATATTGTGGACTCTAGTGACTGCACATTGTGGACTCTAGTGACTGCATATAGTGGACTCTAGTGACTGCACATTGTGGACTCAAGTGACTGCACATTGTGGACTCTAGTGACTGCACATTGTGGACTCCAGTGACTGCACATTGTGGACGCTAGTGACTGCACTTTGTGGACTCTAGTGACTGCATATAGTGGACTCCAGTGACTGCACATTGTGGACGCTAGTGACTGCACATTGTGGATTCTAGTGACTGCACTTTGTGGACTCTAGTGACTGCACATTGTGGACTCTAGTGACTGCACATTGTGGACTCTAGTGACTGCACTTTGTGGACTCTAGTGACTGCACTTTGTGGACTCTAGTGACTGAACATTGTGGACTCTAGTGACTGCACATTGCAGACGCTAGTGACTGCATATAGTGAACTCTAGTGACTGCACATAGTGGACTCTAGTTACTGAACATTGTGCATAGTAGTGACTGCACATTGTGGACTATAATGACTGCACATTGTGGACTCTAGTGACTGCACATTGTGGACTCAAGTGACTGCACATTGTGGACTCTAGTGACTGCACATTGTGGACCCTAGTGACTGCACATTGCAGACGCTAGTGACTACACATTGTGAACTCTAGTGACTGCACATTGTGGACTCTAGTGACTGCACGTTGTGGACTCTAGTGACTGCACATTGTGGACTCTAGTGACTGCACATTGTGGACTCTAGTGACTGCATATAGTGGACTCTGGTGACTGCATATAGTGGACTCTAGTGACTGCACATTGAGGACTTTAGTGACTGCATATTGTGGACTCTAGTGACTGCACATTGTGGACTCTAGTGACTGCATATAGTGGACTCTAGTGACTGCACATTGTGGACTCCAGTGACTGCACATTGTGGACGCTAGTGACTGCACTTTGTGGACTCTAGTGACTGCATATAGTGGTCTCCAGTGACTGCACATTGTGGACGCTAGTGACTGCACATTGTGGATTCTAGTGACTGCACTTTGTGGACTCTAGTGACTGCACATTGTGGACTCTAGTGACTGCACATTGTGGACTCTAGTGACTGCACATTGTGGACTCTAGTGACTGCACATTGCAGACGCTAGTGACTGCATATAGTGAACTCTAGTGACTGCACATAGTGGACTCTAGTTACTGAACATTGTGCATAGTAGTGACTGCACATTGTGGACTATAATGACTGCACATTGTGGACTCTAGTGACTGCATATAGTGGACTCCAGTGACTGCACATTGTGGACTCAAGTGACTGCACATTGTGGACCCTAGTGACTGCACATTGTGGACTCTAGTGACTGCACTTTGTGGACTCTAGTGACTGCACATTGTGGACTCTAGTGACTGCACTTTGTGGACTCTAGTGACTGCACTTTGTGGACTCTAGTGACTGCACATTGTGGACTCTAGTGACTGCACATTGCAGACGCTAGTGACTGCATATAGTGAACTCTAGTGACTGCACATAGTGGACTCTAGTTACTGAACATTGTGCATAGTAGTGACTGCACATTGTGGACTATAATTACTGCACATTGTGGACTCTAGTTACTGCACATTGTGGACCCTAGTGACTGCACATTGTGGAGTCAAGTGACATGGAATTTTTTATATCCTGGCTAGTTTATTTCAGTTTTCATCATATAAACACATACATGCCATACTTTGTGAAAACGTCCAAGCTTGCTCATAAAACCAGGGGATTTTGACCTTGATCAGGGGATATTCATTAATCGTCATTTATCGTTCTGATGCAATGATATTTTTCCAAATCACTTTTTTCAAAATTCTTTGGGGTATTTCTCCCAGACCAAGGGAAGAAACAAAATTCCAGAAGATATGGCATGAATGCATACACAGGGCAATATAAATGGGATTTTTTCTCCAAATTAGGGTAAAATATATACTTTTTAAGGTGGGGAATTTTTGCCGAAAAATAATTAGACAGACAGCCCTTCAAGAGACCTAATTTTCTTCAAAATAAGATCTATAACCAACTTAAGATATAAATGAATATACTGACAAAGTTTGATGAACATTGAGTAGTCCCTTTGGCTGCTTGAGTGATAACAAGCAAATGATGAAAATGAAAGCCCACAACAGTTGATCATGAGAACAAACTGAGAGCTAAAAGTTGATCATTCAGAATTACATGACAGCAATATACTGTCAGTAATGCAAAGCAATTCAAATAAATTACAGAATATCATCCATTTGTGATTCCAAGAGTTTACCTTACAAACTTACCTGAGGAGCAGGTTACTATCCAACTTTTTTGCCCTAGATATTTTAATCAGAAAGACAAGCTAGGCGGAAAACAAAACATACATGAACCAAGCACAACAAATCGAGCACAGTTACAATTGGACAATGCAGAATGACAAAGCCCTAAAACAGAAAGCAACGACAACACCTCATGTTTTCCCATAGTAGTTGTATTATTTTATACTAAATATTATATACTTAGAATTTGGGTCAATTTGCTCCAAAATATTTTTCTCAAGATGTGGCTCCTTTGCTCTATTAAAGTGAAACACAAACTGGCAAAATCTTCCCTATACTGCTGAGTGAAAAACTCTGAGAACAAATCACATTCATATTTCAGCTCAGAGGGCAACGGTCAAAACATCACATATAGAAATGAAAATATCAGACAGAGCTTTACTTTTTGTAATCAAACCAATAACTCTGTTTTTTTTATATTCCGCAGAAAGACTTTCTTTTATGTGACTACAATTACCAATCAAAAAGGTTTCCATACCTCGATGCAAAACAGTGGTTCCATTTATGATTTAAAGTAGGCAGAGAATGACAGACCATGGCAACATCCATACAGACCATGGTAACATCCATACATACAGACCATGCCAACATCCATACAGACCATGGCAACATCCATACAGACCATGGCAACATCCATACAGACCATGGTAACATCCATACAGATCATGGCAACATCAATACAGACCATGGTTACATCCATACAAATCATGGTAACATCCATATAGACCATGGCAACATCCATACAGACCATGGTAACATCCATACAGACCGTGGCAACATCCATACAGACCATGCCAACATCCATACAGACCGTGGCAACATCCATACAGACCGTGGCAACATCCATACAGGCCATGGCAACATCCATACACACCATGGTAACATCCATACAGACCGTGGCAACATCCATACAGACCATGGTAACATCCATACAGACCATGGTAACATCCATACATACAGACCATGGCAACATCCATACAGACCATCGTAACATCCATACATACAGACCATGGCAACATCCATACAGACCATGGTAACATCCATACATACAGACCATGGCAACATCCATACAGACCGTGGCAACATCCATACAGACCATGGTAACATCCATACAGACCGTGGCAACATCCATACAGACCGTGGTAACATCCATACAGACCATGGCAACATCCATACAGACCATGGCAACATCCATACAGACCATGGTAACATCCATACAGACCATGGTAACATCCATACAGACCATGGCAACATCCATACAGACCATGGTAACATCCATACAGACCATGGTAACATCCATACAGACCATGGTAACATCCATACATACAGACCATGGCAACATCCATACAGACCATGGCAACATCCATACAGACCATGGCAACACAGACCATAGCAACATCCATACAGACCATGGCAACATCAATACAGACCATGGCAACATACAAACAGACCATGGCAACACAGACCATGGCAACATCCATACAGACCATGGCAACACAGACCATGGCAACATCCATACAGACCATGGCTGGTAAAAGTAGAGTCCGAAAATAATACAAAATGGAGTCAAGTACTTTTGTTGTATATCTGTAATTTCATTCCAAGGCCCATGTGATATAACTTATAAAGGAACAGAGCATCTAAGTGTATATGCACTCAAGTGTCAACTTCCTGTAGCCAAAACCTGATCTGCAAAGTACGCTGCTATGTTATTTTTTGTTATTTTTTTCGAGAATGATTTAATGAAATGAGGAATAATCTAGCACATAATTGCATGAACTATAATACAAAGCCAACATAGATTAAAGTACACTATTTTCTAACAAACAACAAGAATGAACATAAAAATACACAACATTTCCATCTTTACTACTACATATTCCTACAGATATCTAATCTGCAGCTAAATTAAAGACATTACCCAGGTATCAGCACAAAAGGTTATCATTTGTATATAAATGTTAACAATTATAACAATAACAAGTACAAGACTTACCTGGCTTATTCCAGAATTGTTCCCGAAAACATTCACAGATGACGCTGATAACCAAGATGAAATTATTAATGTCAAAATGTGTTTTTGACGCAAAAAATTGTCCTTATGACAATTGTGAAAGTATCTTGATGAATTGTGGGGATGTATGCCACCAGAAAAATTGTTCACAATGATGAGATGTGTATGGTTAAAGCTTCATAGCTGTTCCTGGATTGAGGGGAAAACACTACGGTGAAGCAGTCTACTATACCTCTGCTGAAATCTGATACACCAGTCTATGTTGGGAGCAGGCTCGGGAAGTTGCCAATTTTATGTTTATAATTTTAATATTTTTATATGTTTGTTTTATCAACTGATATTTAGACCACATAAATTTGTTGCAACACCCTTGGTTCTTTGAACTACAGTACAGCAATCACAGAAAATAATGCCATATGCATAATGAAATAACTGTTAGAATGCTCACTTTACTTAAAACAAATGTCCTTATGCATAAAGTACTCACAAAGTTTGCAACCATTGTCATAAAATTTTTTAGTGACAAAGCGCAAGCAACATCAGACAGCATGCTCCAAATTAAACTAGAGATATCACTGAATGTGATTTAAACCTGCAAACGCCACCCTGACAGGAAATTGCAATGAAATATTTAGAAAATCCCACCAAAAAATGACAATGCTGTAGACAGAGTTATGGTTCTTGTACACTGCACTTCCTCTCTTGTGCTTTGCCATTTATGAAGTTTAATTCAATTTCATCCAGTAGTTTTCAAGTTATTCTCTGGACAAGAAAAACATTAGGGCAATAACATGCATGAAGTTGTATTAGATTGATCCAATAGTTTTCAAGGTGTGCTTTGGACAAGAAAAAGTTAAAAATGGCAACAACTCTCTAACAAGCAAAAATATTAGTTATGATTCATGTACTCATAATGTTCTATCATTGCATGAAGTTTATTTGTTGAGTTGATATCCCCACAAGATTATGCAAAGTAGATACATTGTAGCATTGAACTGACATGTTGGTGAAATATTTCAACCAAAACATGCAATATGGCTGCAGTTTAATGAATATTTGAGTGGTTATATTGTCTCTGTGACCCATTTTTAAGTCTACCAGATACACCAAGGGAAACAGTCTGATCACAGTCTAAAGAGAGTCTGACCAATCAATAGCAATATTTAGTTCCTGAAATGACTTTTCAAAGTGTTGACCTAGTGTCCTAGATACTGACTTCATGTGACCGAGTTTAAAACCTCAAGGAAAAGATTCTGATAAATACCATAAATATTAGACCAGATATATTTCCTCTAGACAAAAAAAAAAAAGATTTGACCTAGTAACCTAATTTTTAAATAAATGTGAACCAGTTTTAAATTTGTTGAAGATTTCAGCAAGGTGAAACATTCTGATTAAGTTTGATGGATGGTGGACCAAATATAACGCCTCTTAGGTGTTCAAAAGATTTTTCTTAGATTTATCCTAGTAATATAGTTTTTGACCCCTTTTGTGACCCACTTTTACAAGCAGTCGAAGATTCATCAAGGGGAACATTCTGACCATGTTTGAATGTTATCTGACCAATCCCTACCAAGATATGGTTATAAAGAGTAAAAACCAGACCGACAGAAGGACATATGGACAAACAATGCAAAGAAGGAACTATCCTTCTATTGAAACGTCCTGTTGGGTGATGGATAATTGAATTCCATCCCTTAATTTTCAAGTTGTGGTCCGTACAAGGAAAATTGTAATGCTTTGACAGAACGACTGACCAGCCACAGGGTGACTCTAAAATATCCCCTTCAAACATTGTTTCTTTGGGGTATAATATAAAAAAAAGCATTAGAGAGATCCAGCTTCTATTTCAGAAATTGCTGGACATTTCATTTAAAACTAACTTCACAATGTCATCATTTTTTATCAATGATATGTCTGAGTGGAAAAGCTATTGACTTTGACAATGTTGCCATCTGAAGACATCATTGCTGATCCAAAAAATGATTCCAATATAAATTATGATCATGTTTAACAATCCTTGTATATCCACAAATCAAAATAAGTTGGAAGTGTTATGCCTTTATTCCAACATAGGCACAGAACAAAGTCGGGTAGGTGGTGCATTAACCTAAACTGTCTAACCGAGGGATAGAACATGGTGGGGCAGGTGGTTCATTACCACTCCACTATCTAGAGAATGGATAGTACATGGTGGGACAGGTGGTACATTACCCCTCCGCTATCTAGAGAATTGATAGTACATGGTGGGACAGGTGGTACATTACCCCGCCACTATCTAGAGAATGGATAGCACATGGTGGGACAGGTGGTTCATTACCCTACACTATCTAGAGAATGGATAGCACATGGTGGGAGAGGTGGTACATTACCCCTCCACTATCTAGAGAATGGATAGCACATGGTGGGACAGGTGGTTCATTACCCTACACTATCTAGAGAATGGATAGAACATGGTGGGACAGGTGGTTCATTACCCTACACTATCTAGAAAATGGATAGCACATGGTGGGACAGGTGGTTCATTACCTCTACACTATCTAGAGAATGGATATATCATGGTGGGACAGGTGGTACATTACCCCTCCCCTATCTAGAGAATGGATAAAACATGGTGGGACAGGTGGTACATTACCCCTCCACTATCTAGAGAATGGATAGCACATGGTGGGACAGGTGGTTCATTACCCTACACTATCTAGAGAATGGATAGAACATGGTGGGACAGGTGGTTCATTACCCTACACTGTCTAGAGAATGGATAAAACATGGTGGGACAGGTGGTACATTACCCCTCCACTATCTAGAGAATGGATAGTACATGGTGGGACAGGTGGTTCATTACCCCTCCACCATCTAGAGAATGGATAGTACATGGTGGGACAGGTGGTTCATTACCCTACACTATCTAGAGAATGGATAGAACATGGTGGGACAGGTGGTTCAATACGCCTCCACTATCTAGAGAATGGATAGTACATGGTGGGACAGGTGGTTCATTACCCCTCCACCATCTAGAGAATGGATAGTACATGGTGTGACAGGTGGTTCATTACCCTACACTATCTAGAGAATGGATAGCACATGGTGGGACAGGTGGTACATTACCCCTCCGCTATCTAGAGAATGGATAGCACATGGTGGGACAGGTGGTACAATACCCCTCCGCTATCTAGAGAATGGATAGTACATGGTGGGACAGGTGGTACATTACCCCTCCCCTATCTAGAGAATGGATAAAACATGGTGGGACAAGTGGTACATTACCCCTCAACTATCTAGAAAATGGATAGTACATGGTGGGACAGGTGGTTCATTACCCCTACACTATCTAGAGAATGGATAGTACATGGTGGGACAGGTGGTACAATACCCCTCCGCTATCTAGAGAATGGATAGTACATGGTGGGACAGGTGGTACATTCCCCCTCCGCTATCTAGAGAATGGATAGTACATGGTGGGACAGGTGGTACAGTATCCCTCCGCTATCTACAGAATTGATAGTACATGGTGGGACAGGTGGTACATTACCCCTCCACTATCTTGAGAATGGATAGAACATGGTGGGACAGGTGGTACATTACCCCTCCCCTATCTAGAGAATGGATAAAACATGGTGGGACAGGTGGTACATTACCCCTCCACTATCTAGAGAATGGATAGCACATGGTGGGACAGGTGGTTCATTACCCTACACTATCTAGAGAATGGATAGAACATGGTGGGACAGGTGGTTCATTACCCTACACTGTCTACGAGAATGGATAAAACATGGTGGGACAGGTGGTACATTACCCCTCCACTATCTAGAGAATGGATAGTACATGGTGGGACAGGTGGTTCATTACCCCTCCACCATCTAAAGAATGGATAGTACATGGTGGGACAGGTGGTTCATTACCCTACACTATCTAGAGAATGGATAGAACATGGTGGGACAGGTGGTTCAATACCCCTCCACTATCTAGAGAATGGATAAAACATGGTGGGACAGGTGGTTCATTACCCCTCCACCATCTAGAGAATGGATAGTACATGGTGTGACAGGTGGTTCATTACCCTACACTATCTAGAGAATGGATAGCACATGGTGGGACAGGTGGTACAGTACCCCTCCACTATCTAGAGAATGGATAGCAAATGGTGGGACAGGTGGTACAATACCCCTCCGCTATCTAGAGAATGGATAGTACATGGTGGACCAGGTGGTTCATTACCCAACACTATCTAGAGAATGGATAGAACATGGTGGGGCAGGTGGTTCATTACCCCTCCACTATCTAGAAAATGGATAGTACATGGTGGGGCATGTGGTTCATTACCCCTACACTATCTACAGAATGGATATATCATGGTGGGACAGGTGGTACATTACCCCTCCCCTATCTAGAGAATGGATAAAACATGGTGGGACAGGTGGTACATTACCCCTACACTATCTAGAAAATGGATAGTACATGGTGGGACAGGTGGTACAATACCCCTCCGCTATCTAGAGAATGGATAGTACATGGTGGGACAGGTGGTACATTACCCCTCCGCTATCTAGAGAATGGATAGTACATGGTGGGACAGGTGGTACAGTATCCCTCCGCTATCTAGAGAATTGATAGTACATGGTGGGACAGGTGGTACATTACCCCTCCACTATCTTGAGAATGGATAGAACATGGTGGGACAGGTGGTACATTACCCCTCCACTATCTAGAAAATGGATAGAACATGGTGGGACAGGTGGTACATTACCCCTCCACTATCTAGAGAATGGATAGCACATGGTGGGACAGGTGGTTCATTACCCTACACTATCTAGAGAATGGATAGAACATGGTGGGACAGGTGGTTCATTACCCTACACTATCTAGAGAATGGATAGAACATGGTGGGCCAGGTGGTTCATTACCCTACACTGTCTAGAGAATGGATAAAACATGGTGGGACAGGTGGTACATTACCCCTCCACTATCTAGAGAATGGATAGTACATGGTTGGACAGGTGGTTCATTACCCCTCCACCATCTAGAGAATGGATAGTACATGGTGGGACAGGTGGTTCATTACCCTACACTATCTAGAGAATGGATAGAACATGGTGGGACAGGTGGTTCAATACCACCTCCACTATCTAGAGAATGGATAGAACATGGTGGGACAGGTGGTTCAATACCCCTCCACTATCTAGAGAATGGATAGTACATGGTGGGACAGGTGGTTTATTACCCCTCCACCATCTAGAGAATGGATAGTACATGGTGTGACAGGTGGTTCATTACCCTACACTATCTAGAGAATGGATAGCACATGGTGGGACAGGTGGTTCATTACCCCTCCACCATCTAGAGAATGGATAGTACATGGTGTGACAGGTGGTTCATTACCCTACACTATCTAGAGAATGGATAGCACATGGTGGGACAGGTGGTACAGTACCCCTCCACCATCTAGAGAATGGATAGCACATGGTGGGACAGGTGGTACAATACCCCTCCGCTATCTAGAGAATGGATAGTACATAGTGGGACAGGTGGTTCATTACCCAACACTATCTAGAGAATGGATAGAACATGGTGGGGCAGGTGGTTCATTACCCCTCCACTATCTAGAAAATGGATAGTACATGGTGGGGCATGTGGTTCATTACCCCTACACTATCTACAGAATGGATATATCATGGTGGGACAGGTGGTACATTACCCCTCCCCTATCTAGAGAATGGATAAAACATGGTGGGACAGGTGGTACATTACCCCTCCACTATCTAGAAAATGGATAGTACATGGTGGGACAGGTGGTTCATTACCCCTACACTATCTAGAGAATGGATAGTACATGGTGGGACAGGTGGTACAATACCCCTCCGCTATCTAGAGAATGGATAGTACATGGTGGGACAGGTGGTACATTACCCCTCCGCTATCTAGAGAATGGATAGTACATGGTGGGACAGGTGGTACAGTATCCCTCCGCTATCTAGAGAATTGATAGTACATGGTGGGACAGGTGGTACATTACCCCTCCACTATCTTGAGAATGGATAGAACATGGTGGGACAGGTGGTACATTACCCCTCCACTATCTAGAAAATGGATAGAACATGGTGGGACAGGTGGTACATTACCCCTCCACTATCTAGAGAATGGATAGCACATGGTGGGACAGGTGGTTCATTACCCTACACTATCTAGAGAATGGATAGAACATGGTGGGACAGGTGGTTCATTACCCTACACTATCTAGAGAATGGATAGAACATGGTGGGACAGGTGGTTCATTACCCTACACTGTCTAGAGAATGGATAAAACATGGTGGGACAGGTGGTACATTACCCCTCCACTATCTAGAGAATGGATAGTACATGGTGGGACAGGTGGTTCATTACCCCTCCACCATCTAGAGAATGGATAGTACATGGTGGGACAGGTGGTTCATTACCCTACACTATCTAGAGAATGGATAGAACATGGTGGGACAGGTGGTTCAATACCCCTCCACTATCTAGAGAATGGATAGAACATGGTGGGACAGGTGGTTCAATACCCCTCCACTATCTAGAGAATGGATAGTACATGGTGGGACAGGTGGTTCATTACCCCTCCACCATCTAGAGAATGGATAGTACATGGTGTGACAGGTGGTTCATTACCCTACACTATCTAGAGAATGGATAGCACATGGTGGGACAGGTGGTTCATTACCCCTCCACCATCTAGAGAATGGATAGTACATGGTGTGACAGGTGGTTCATTACCCTACACTATCTAGAGAATGGATAGCACATGGTGGGACAGGTGGTACAGTACCCCTCCACTATCTAGAGAATGGATAGCACATGGTGGGACAGGTGGTACAATACCCCTCCGCTATCTAGAGAATGGATAGTACATGGTGGAACAGGTGGTTCATTACCCAACACTATCTAGAGAATGGATAGAACATGGTGGGGCAGGTGGTTCATTACCCCTCCACTATCTAGAAAATGGATAGTACATGGTGGGGCATGTGGTTCATTACCCCTACACTATCTACAGAATGGATATATCATGGTGGGACAGGTGGTACATTACCCCTCCCCTATCTAGAGAATGGATAAAACATGGTGGGACAGGTGGTTCATTACCCCTCCACTATCTAGAAAATGGATAGTACATGGTGGGACAGGTGGTTCATTACCCCTATACTATCTAGAGAATGGATAGTACATGGTGGGACAGGTGGTACAATACCCCTCCGCAATCTAGAGAATGGATAGTACATGGTGGGACAGGTGGTACATTACCCCTCCGCTATCTAGAGAATGGATAGTACATGGTGGGACAGGTGGTACAGTATCCCTCTGCTATCTAGAGAATTGATAGTACATGGTGGGACAGGTGGTACATTACCCCTCCACTATCTTGAGAATGGATAGAACATGGTGGGACAGGTGGTACATTACCCCTCCACTATCTAGAGAATGGATAGAACATGGTGGGACAGGTGGTACATTACCCCTCCACTATCTAGAGAATGGATAGAACATGGTGGGACAGGTGGTACAATACCCCTCCGCTATCTAGAGAATGGATAGAACATGGTGGGACAGGTGGTACATTACCCCTCCACTATCTAGAGAATGGATAGTACATGGTGGGACAGGTGGTACAGTATCCCTCCGCTATCTAGAGAATTGATAGTACATGGTGGGACAGGTGGTACATTACCCCTCCACTATCTTGAGAATGGATTACCCCTCCACTCTCTAGATAATAGATAGAACATGGTGGGGCAGATGGTGCATTACCCCTCCACTATCCAGAGAATGGATAGAACATGGGGCATGTGGTGCATTACCCATCCGCTATATAGAGAATGGATAGCACATGGTGGGACAGGTGGTTCATTAACCCTCCACCATCTAGAGAATGAATAGTACATGGTGGGACAGGTGGTTCATTACCCTACACAATCTAGAGAATGGATAGAACATGGTGGGACAGGTGGTTCATTACCCCTCCACTATCTAGAGAATAGATAGCACATGGTGGGACAAGTGGTACAGTACCCCTCCACTATCTAGAGAATGGATAGTACATGGTGGGACAGGTGGTTCATTACCCAACACTATCTAGAGAATGGATAGCACATGGTGGGGCAGGTGGTTCATTACCCCTCCACTATCTAGAAAATGGATAGTACATGGTGGGGCAGGTGCTGCATTACCCATACGCTATCTAGAGAATGGATAGGACATGGTGGGAGAGGTGGTGCATTACCCCTCCACTATCTAGAGAATAGATGGAACATGGTGGGAAATGTGGTGCATTACCAATCGGCTATCTAGAGAATGGATAGAACATGGTGGAGCAAATTGTTCATTACCCCTACACTATCTAGTGAATGGATAGCACATGGTGGGACAGGTGGTTCATTACCCCTCCACTATCTAGAGAATGGATAGTACATGGTGGGACAGGTGGTTCATTACCCCTTCACTATCTAGAGAAATATATAGAACATGATAGAACAGGTGGTTCATTACCCCTCCACTATCTAGAGAATGGATAGCACATGGTGGGGCAGGTGGTTCATTACCCTACACTATCTAGAGAATGGATAGAACATGGTGGGACAGGTGGTTCATTACCCCTCCATTATCTAGAGCATGGATAGAACATGGTGGGGCAGATAGTTCATTAACCCTCCATTATCTAAAGCATGGACAGAACATGGTGGGGGAGATGGTGCATTACCCCTCCAATATCTAGAGCATGGATAGAACATGGTGGGGCAGGTGGTTCATTACCCCTCCACTATCTAGAGAATGGATATATCATGGTTGGGCAGATGGTTCATTACCCCTCCGCTATCTAGAAAATGAATAGAACTTGGTGGGGCAGATGGTTCATTACCCCTCTACTATCTAGAGAATGGATTGAACATGGTGGGGCAGGTGGTGCATTACCCCTCCACTATCTAGAGAATGGATAGAACATGGTGGGGTAGATGGTGCATTATACATCCACTATCTAGAGAATGGATAGAACATGGGGCATGTGGTGCATTAACTCATCCGCTATCTAGAGAATGGATAGAACATGGTGGGACAGGTGGTGCATTACCACTCCACTATCTAGAGAATGGATAGTACATGGTGGGACAGGTGGTTTATTACCCCTACACTATCTAGAGAATGGATAGAACATGGTGGGGCAGGTGGTTCATTACCTTTCCACTATCTAGAGAATGGATAGAACATGGTGGGGCAGGTGCTGCATTACCCATCCGCTATCTAGAGAATGGATAGAACATGATGGGGCAGGTGGTTCATTACTCCTCAACTATCTAGAGAATGGATAGAACATGGTGGGAAATGTGGTGCATTACCTATCGGCTATCTAGAGAATGGATAAAACATGGTGGGACAGGTGGTTCATTACCCTACACTATCTAGAGAATGGAAAGAACATGGTGGGGCAGGTGCTGCATTACCTATCGGCTATCTAGAGAATGGATAAAACATGATGGGGCAGCAGGTTCATTACCCCTCCACTATCTAGAGAATGGATAGAACATGGTGGGAAACAGGTGGTTCATTACCCCTCCACTATCTAGAGAATATATAGAACATGGTGGAACAGGTGGTTCATTACCCCTCCACTATCTAGAGAATGGATAGAACATGGTGGGACAGGTGGTTCATTACCCCTGCACTATCTAGAGAATGTATAGAACATGGGAAAGGTGGTTCATTACCCCTCCACCATCTAAAGAATGGACAGAACATGGTGGGACAGGTGGTTCATTTCCCCTCCATTATCTAGAGAATGGATAGAACATGGTGGGACAGGTGGTTCATTTCCCCTCCACTATCTAGAGAATGGATTGAATAGGGGGGGGCAGGTGGTTCATTTCCCCTCCACTATCTAAAGAATGGACAGAACATGGGGGGGGGAGAGGTGGTGCATTACCCCTTCACTATCTAGAGCATGGATAGAACATGGTGGGGCAGGTGGTCAATTACCCCTCCACTATCTAGAGATTGGATAAAACATGGTTTCAATCAAATTCCAAACAATGAAGGGGAATCACAAATACTGCCAAACATGCTCTTGAAAATGGTAGAACAATGCAGACAACAGGTATGTGACTGGGCTTATATAAAGTAAGTTACCTTAAAGAAAGAATACTTGTTGTTCATAAGCCAGATGAAGAGGTCCATTACATAACAGTGTGCACATGGAACCTGTCAAAGGTCCATACACCCAACATATGATAGGAACCAGGCTCCCATCCTTTCATAGACAACCACCAGGCAGCTAATTAGAGCACCAAGGAACTCATACTGACAAAATAATATACCAATTAGGACATCATTAGGTGATGAAAGTTACCCTCTAATAGGTATCCACTATTAATTTGACAGGAATCAGAGTTTAAGGGCAAAGCTATTACATTTAATAACATATTAGATGGTCTCATTAAAGTATGTGTAATCGTAATTTGTGCAAACCTTGAAGTATTCTTTTTCTTATCAAATGCTAGTCAATGAGGTTCTACCCTTTTGTAAAGGCAGTGCCAAACATCGATTTACTATTGTAAAGGCAGTGCCAAACATCGATTTACTATTGTAAAGGCAGTGCCAAACATCGATTTACTCTTTTGTAAAGGCAGTGCCAAACATCGATTTACTCTTGTAAAGGCAGTGCCAAACATCGATTTACTCTTTTGTAAAGGCAGTGCCAAACATCGATTTACTCTTTTGTAAAGGCAGTGCCAAACATCGATTTACTCTTTTGTAAAGGCAGTGCCAAACATCGATTTACTATGTACAACAATAAACATGAACACTTTTTTAATGCTTATGACAGGATTGCTTTTGTGTTTAACCTTGACATTCCATTGACCATAATATAAATATAATCCAAGAGAAGCCATGGAGTGTTTGGGAAAAGGCCATGGCCGTCTGTTTTGCTTTGAAATGAACAATGCTTTAAGAAATAGATAGAATGATAAAAGAATGCGATAAAATTTTATTTAAGAAAACATAAACTATTCCATACAAAAATGATTTGAGTCCAATTCTTTAATGATTTTTTTTTTAAAGTATTGAAAAAACACTAAATGCCCATATATATGTTTAAAGTGAATCATTCAATAAAAAAACATCAAACTGTGTGTTTCTGGGATGATTTGATGGTAACTTCCTGAAGTGAAGTGCTGGGAAATTATATCAGTGATTGTAGTTTTTTTCATGATATTTAAGATAACCATGAAAACTAAGAATAGCTGAATGTGGTGATAAGACTCATTTCAAGTTCTGCAAATGAGAAGCTGTAATAGATAGTGTTTGCAGCCCACCATTACCGTATCTCATCTCATGTGCTTTACATAAAATCCATTCATTCATTTTTTTATGTTGTAGTTACAAAACAACTACACAGTTAACTTTAACAAATTTGAAGTATTTATTACCATAAAGTTGTTTAACAATCACACAATAAAAAATCCAGCAACAAGCATTAATAAAATAAAACCAATCTTCATGACACCTTAATAAAATGAGATCTTATGTTCCAGGTGAAACAAATGGTCCTGCTTAGAAACCTTGACATTAAATTCAGAATGGGACTGAAGCCTATCTGACCAGCATATAGACCTTGGCATGAACTAGAGAATTGGGGTGAAGCCCATCTGACCAGTCATACACTAGAGAATGGGGGTGAAGCCCATCTGACCAGTATGTAGACCTTGTCATACACAAGAGAATGGGGGTGAAGCTCATCAGACCAGTATGTAGACCTTGTCATACACTAGAGAATGGGACTGAAGCCCATCTGACCAGCATATAGACCTTGTCATGAACTAGAGAATTGGGGTGAAGCCCATCAGACCATTATGCAGACCTTTGCATAAACTAGAGAATAGGGGGTGAAGCCCATCAGACCATTATGCAGACCTTTGCATAAACTAGAGAATGGGGGTGAAGCCCATCAGACCATTATGCAGACCTTTGCATAAACTAGAGAATGGGGGGTGAAGCCCATCAGACCAGTACGTAGACCTTTGCATAAACTAGAGAATGGGGGTGAAGCCCATCAGACCAGTATGCAGACCTTTGCATAAACTAGAGAATGGGGGTGAAGCCCATCAGACCATTATGCAGACCTTTGCATAAACTAGAGAATGGGGGTGAAGCCCATTAGACCATTATGCAGACCTTTGCATAAACTAGAGAATGGGGGTTGAAGCCCATCAGACCAGTACGAAGACCTTTGCATAAACTAGAGAATGGGGGGTGAAGCCCATCAGACCAGTACGAAGACCTTTGCATAAACTAGAGAATGGGGGGTGAAGCTCATTAGACCAGTACGTAGACCTTGTCATACACTAGAGAATGGGGGTGAAGCCCATCAGACCAGTACGTAGACCTTTGCATAAACTAGAGAATGGGGGGTGAAGCCCATCAGACCAGTATGAAGACCTTTGCATAAACTAGAGAATGGGGGTGAAGCCCATCAGACCAGTATGCAGACCTTTGCATAAACTAGAGAATGGGGGTGAAGCCCATCAGACCAGTACGTAGACCTTTGCATAAACTAGAGAATGGGGGTGAAGCCCATCAGACCAGTACATAGACCTTTGCATAAACTAGAGAATGGGGGTGAAGCCCATCAGACCAGTACATAGACCTTTGCATAAACTAGAGAATGGGGGTGAAGCCCATCAGACCAGTACGTAGACCTTTGCATAAACTAGAGAATGGGGGTGAAGCCCATCAGACCAGTATGCAGACCTTTGCATAAACTAGAGAATGGGGGGTGAAGCCCATCAGACCAGTACGAAGACCTTTGCATAAACTAGAGAATGGGGGGTGAAGCCCATCAGACCAGTACGAAGACCTTTGCATAAACTAGAGAATGGGGGGTGAAGCTCATTAGACCAGTACGTAGACCTTTGCATAAACTAGAGAATGGGGGTGAAGCCCATCAGACCAGTACATAGACCTTTGCATAAACTAGAGAATGGGGGGTGAAGCCCATCAGACCAGTACGAAGACCTTTGCATAAACTAGAGAATGGGGGTGAAGCCCATCAGACCAGTACGAAGACCTTTGCATAAACTAGAGAATGGGGGTGAAGCCCATCAGACCAGTACGAAGACCTTTGCATAAACTAGAGAATGGGGGGTGAAGCCCATCAGACCATTATGCAGACCTTTGCATAAACTAGAGAATGGGGGTGAAGCCCATCAGACCAGTATGCAGACCTTTGCATAAACTAGAGAATGGGGGGTGAAGCCCATCAGACCAGTACGAAGACCTTTGCATAAACTAGAGAATGGGGGTGAAGCCCATCAGACCAGTACATAGACCTTTGCATAAACTAGAGAATGGGGGTGAAGCCCATCAGACCAGTATGCAGACCTTTGCATAAACTAGAGAATGGGGGTGAAGCCCATCAGACCAGTACGAAGACCTTTGCATAAACTAGAGAATGGGGGTGAATTGCCTAGGTGAAGCCCTCCATTCTATCTTGGTGACCTTTGTATGAGCTTGAGAAAGAAGGATGCACTGCCTAAATAAAGCCCACCTAGACATAACCTGAAAATGAAGAAAGAATTGCCTGAGTGTAAGCCTGTGAGTTCAGCATATTGACTTTGGCATAAACCTTAGAAATGAAAATGAATTCCCTAAATGAAGCCCATCTGTCCAGCTAAGTGACTTTTGCATAACGGTCAGAGGGCCCATCTCTCTAGTGACCTAAGCATAAACTTGTTTAAGAAGAATGAATTGCTCGGGTAGATTTTAAGCCAATCTGTCCACCTTGATAACCTTGGCATAAGCTTGAGATAGAAGAATGCACCACCTGAGTAAAGCTCATGTCTTCAGCTTGGTGACCTTGACATTAACCTGAGAATGCATTGCCTGAGTAAAGCCCATGTCTTTAGCTTGGTGACTTTGACATAAACCAGAGAATGCATTGTCTTGGTATGGCCCATGTCTTCAGCTTGGTGACCTTGACGTAAACCTGAGAATGCATTGCCTGAGTAAAGCCCATGTCTTTAGCTTGGTGACTTTGACATAAACCGGAGAATGCATTATCTTGGTATGGCCCATGTCTTCAGCTTGGTGACCTTGACATAAACCTGAGAATGCATTGCCTGAATAAAGTCCATGACTTCAGCTTGGCGACCTTGACATAAACCTGAGAATGCATTGCCTGGGTAAAGCCAATGTGTTCAGCATTTTGACTTTGGTATAAACATGAGAAATGATAATAAATTGCATAAATGAAGCCAATCTGTTCAGCTTAGTGACTTGAGATAAAGTGAAGCTCATCTGCTTAGTGACCTAAGGGATAAACTTGAGTAAGAAAAATGAATTGCCTAGCTAGGTGTCCTTGACATACGCTTAAGAAAGAAGATTGTATTATCTTCTTGAAGCCCATCTGTCCAACTCAGTGGTTTTGGCATAAACGTGAAATAAAAGAATGTATTGCCTTGTTAATCTCCATCTCGTGAAATAAAAGAATGTATTGCCTTGTTAATCTCCATCTCTTCAGCTTAGTGTCCTTGTCATGCCATAAGCTTGCAAATGAAAAAAATAGAAAAAATTGGCCCATATGGCAAGTTTGGTTACCATGGTATTTACTTATAAATGGATAATGAGTCATAATGAGTAAAGCACATAATAATATCATGTTTGGTGACTTTAGCATAATAAACTTGACACTGATAAATCTTAAGGTTACAGAATATCAAAATTGGATACAAAACTCAGAGTGATCTTTTATTAAATCAGTTTATTTTCTTAATGTTGAAGGAATCATTTTTGAGGGACAAGATACGGACAAAATACATAAACTGAATCAATTTCAGATTTTATCAAAATATATTTCAGACTTATATCTAAATATCTTCTGAAAATCACAGATACTTGGGTAAAACAAGTGGCATTTCATAACGGAATATGAGTCATGGCCTACCTGAGTTCTCAAGTGCTACCAGAGAATACCCTGAAAAATATTTGTGCTCCTAATCTTTTAAAAAGCTGATCTGAGGCCATTAAAGTAAAGCTTAATGCCATATTATTGTTGTAAAAGTAAAGTATTGCAACACTTTTATTGTAGAAGAAACCAACCCAAGTAGCTTCAGGCCACCTAGAATGTACAATCATAAAGACTTTTAAGAACTATCCTAAGATATATAGCTCTGTTTTCAAGGTGCAAGCTTAATGACCAATGCAACTAACCAAATGTAAATGTAAAACTTCTCTTACTTGTCTGACATTTTCTGATGGTTTCATCTACACTTTAATTGAAATCTTGCTCACTGTTTGTGCATGTTGGGTAACAAGAATGTGACATGTTCTTGAATTAGCTGGCTATTTGTGTATGTGGGTACCAATGAGATGACAAGTTCTTGCACGAGTTGGCTTGTCTGAGTATATTCATGTCGGAAAATAGCTCATTGAGCTAATGTTTCTTGTTAACACATACCTGACTTTAAATAAAGATTCTTGTATCTAGTTGGGTATATAACCTCGAGTTGACAAGTTCTTGCGTAAGCTGATAAAGGTTTGCATAGGTTGGGAAACCAGAAAGTGTTATGCTCTTGAATGAGTTGCTTGTTTCTGCATTTGAGTAACTAGGGCGTGACAAGTTCTTGCAGGTTTTGGCTGTTTGTGTAAGTTGGGTAGCAAGAAGGTGACATGTTCTTCATGGAGCTGGTCTTTTGTATTTGATAGTACCAAAGAGGTGAAGAACTTATATGTTCTTGCATAAAGCTGGCTTGCCAGAGCTTGCCGGGTAGCCAGGAGGTGATATGATATTGCATGATGCTGGCTTAAAAACATATGATGTGTTGCCAAGAGGTGGCAGGTGATGGGTAGGCAAAAGGTGATATGTTCTTGCATAATGCTGGCTTGCTGGTGTATGATGGGTACCCAGCTGGTGACATGTTCTTGCATAATGCTGGCTTGCTGGTGTAAGATGGGTAGCCAAGAGGTGACATGTTCTTGCATAATGCTGGCTTGCTGCTGTATGATGGGTACCCAGGTGGTGACATGTTCTTGTATAATGCTGGCTTGCTGGTGTATGATGGGTACCCAAGAGGTGACATGTTCTTGCATAATGCTGGCTTGCTGCTGTATGATGGGTAACCAAGAGGTGACATGTTCTTGCATAATGCTGGCTTGCTGCTGTATGATGGGTACCCAAGAGGTGACATGTTCTTCCATAATGCTGGCTTGCTGGTGTATGATGGGTACCCAAGAGGTGATATGTTCTTGTATAATGCTGGCTTGCTGGTGTATGATGGGTACCCAAGAGGTGATATGTTCTTGTATAATGCTGGCTTGCTGGTGTATGATGGGTACCCAAGAGGTGATATGTTCTTGTATAATGCTGGCTTGCTGGTGTATGATGGGTACCCAAGAGGTGACATGTTTTTCCATAATGCTGGCTTGCTGGTGTATGATGGGTACCCAAGAGGTGATATGTTCTTGTATAATGCTGGCTTGCTGGTGTATGATGGGTACCCAGGTGGTGATATGTTCTTGCATAATGCTGGCTTGCTGCTGTATGATGGGTAACCAAGAGGTGACATGTTCTTGCATAATGCTGGCTTGCTGCTGTATGATGGGTACCCAAGAGGTGACATGTTCTTGTATAATGCTGGCTTGCTGGTGTATGATGGGTACCCACGAGGTGATATGTTCTTGTATAATGCTGGCTTGCTGGTTTATGATGGGTACCCAAGAGGTGACATGTTTTTCCATAATGCTGGCTTGCTGGTGTATGATGGGTACCCAAGAGGTGATATGTTCTTGTATAATGCTGGCTTGCTGGTGTATGATGGGTACCCAAGAGGTGATATGTTCTTATATAATGCTGGCTTGCTGCTGTATGATGGGTACCCAAGTGGCTTGCTGGTGTATGATGGAAGCCAAGAGGTGACATGTTCTTGCATAATGCTGGCTTGCTGGTGTATGATGGGTACCCAAGTGGCTTCCTGGTGTATGATGGGAAGCCAAGAGGTGACATGATCTTGCATAATGCTGGCTTGCTGGTGTATGATGGGTACCCAAGTGGCTTGCTGGTGAATGCTGGGAAGCCAAGAAGTGACATGTTCTTGCATAATGCTGGCTTGCTGCTGTATGATGGGAAGCCAAGAGGTGACATGTTCTTGCATAATGCTGGCTTGCTGCTGTATGATGGGAAGCCAAGAGGTGATATGCTCTTGCATAATGCTGGCTTGCTGCTGTATGATGGGAAGCCAAGAGGTGACATGTTCTTGCATAATGCTGGCTTGCTGCTGTATGATGGGAAGCCAAGAGGTGACATGTTCTTGCATAATGCTGGCTTGCTGCTGTATGATGGGAAGCCAAGAGGTGACATGCTCTTGCATAATGCTGGCTTGCTGCTGTATGATGGGTACCCAAGTGGTGACATGTTCTTGCATAATGCTGGCTTGCTGCTGTATGATGGGTACCCAGGTGGTGACATGTTCTTGCATAATGCTGGCTTGCTGGTGTATGATGGGTACCCAAGAGGTGACATGTTCTTGTATAATGCCGGCTTGCTGCTGTGTGATGGGTACCCAAGAGGTGACATGTTCTTGCATAATGCCAGCTTGCTGGTGTATGATGGGTACCCAAGAGGTGATATGTTCTTGCATAATGCTTGCTTGCTGGTGTATGATGGGTACCCAAGAGGTGATATGTTCTTGCATAATGCTGGCTTGCTGGTGTATGATGGGTACCCAAGTGGTGACATGTTCTTGCATAATGCTGGCTTGCTGCTGTATGATGGGTACCCAGGTGGTGACATGTTCTTGCATAATGCTGGCTTGCTGGTGTATGATGGGTACCCAAGAGGTGACATGTTCTTGTATAATGCTGGCTTGCTGCTGTGTGATGGGTACCCAAGAGGTGACATGTTCTTGCATAATGCCGGCTTGCTGGTGTATGATGGGTACCCAAGAGGTGATATGTTCTTGCATAATGCTTGCTTGCTGGTGTACAACAATATACAAATAGATTGTGCATGCATTGAATTAATTCAATCATTAAACAGTTTTATGTTACATATCAAAATGAATATCTCCCTTTTCAATCATTGACATCAGACACCATGATGAAACATTGACATCACACACCATGATGAAACATTGACATCAGACACCATGATGAAACATTGACATCACACACCATGATGAAACATTGACATCACACACCATGATGAAACAAGCAGGATACACTTGGTGAGGCCCCAATACAATTTCTGATAAACATATTATTAAGACAAACAACAAATTTGTTGTTTTTCTTCTATATTTTTTCTTCATTGCTAAAACTATTTTAAAATCAAACTATTGATTACATTTATCCATTTAAAAATAAAAGACATCTGGCCAAAACAACTCATAGGGCCTCAAGATAGGAGAGTCAGTGTATGGAAATGTGCAGCTAATACATGAAGGCATCCTTATTTCTTATATCAACATGAGATTTGTCTTAATAAACACCAAAGCCGAAGCATACATGTACATGAAATACAATGATATTTTACATTTCATCAATGCATCATTAAGATCTGCACCAGTTCTGAAAATAACATAATAGTGCAAGTTCTGTTGGATTAACAGGTTTGAAGAAGTTTGAGAGATTGCCAGGCCAGGGTATTAAGCTTATTGTACCAGGATTGAGGGAATTTAGCTTCTCCACGAGGCAATGGTGCAGTTCTCTAGAAAAATCTGTCCGCACAAAATGGAGAGTGCATGATGTTTTCAAATTTAAATGTATTCTTTTATATTATTAAGATGAAAGGTATCAACATTTCAGGTGAATAAAATCCAATCATTTATATCAGACACATTTTTATTTAAAAAATTAGACTTAAACAATCTTAGTGGTAATCCCAGGGGGCTGCATGGACACAGTAATGATTAGATGTAGAGTTGTGACATTTACATGTAAAATATGAAAGCCATTCCAAGTGCACAACAGCCCATGCTGACACACATTCCTATGGAGTATTATGAGAGGAGGCATAATACTTTTAGTGCTGCATGTGACACAAGTTCTTTCATACATTTTTTTACGAAGTCAAGGGTCATAATTCTTGTTAAACCAAGTGAAATATAAAGAAGAAGGCAGGTGCACCAGTCGTTCCATGCTGACCATCATTCATATGTTTCATTAGTGTAAGTACAAAACATTTTGTTCTTGTATGCAGAAAAGTTGATCCAGATCATTTTTTACTAATTCAAGAGCCGTAACTCTTTAAGAAAAAATTGAATTGTTAAAGAAATAGTTGAGTGTAGATGAATTTCTTCCTGTGCTACATAGAACACAAGATTTCTCATACAAGTATTTAAGTAAGTCAATGGCCATGTTTGCCGGGAGAGAAATGTCAAATAAATTGCATGTGCAAGAATTTCCCATGCTGACCAATGTTCTTAAGATTTAATGAAACATCATTGTTATCTTCACAGACATTATATATAACAGACAGAAGCTAGTCTAAGTTACAAGGTATGTACTACAAACTTTAGGTTGCTCTAATGTTGAAATTCGCTTAATACCATAGGTCAAAAGAGTTTCTGGTTGCCTGCAAATAGGTTAAGAGTGAGGGGAAAATAATGTAAATTGTTTCTCAAATTGTCTGCCATTTACAGCTTGCCTGTTTTAAACTGACAGGCAATTTACCTTAATTCTGAGATATGAAAATTGTGAAATTGTTTTATTGCTTTAAAAAAAATTTGTCTCTCACTCAAGTGGCTGAAAGCTTGGAACAGATCAACACTTCTCAGAAATGTCAATGGAAATTATCATATGACTAGAATAACTATAGCCTTATACTAGCTTTGTGGTAGGGTACTAAATATGTTTTTATTTATTTTAATTCAAGAACTTGAAAAAAACAATGAAAAAAGATTTTGGGGGTAAGGTCAATAAAGATTAAATAAAAGCCAAGGAAGCTTACTTAAATTAACATTGAGCCTGTAATTCACCTTTATTTTAAAAGACTATTTTGTCCAACCATCGTTAACTATCAAGCATGCCAACATTGGTGGCTGAAGTGGATAACATTATTGACTTTGGATCTGAGAGTTTTGATTTGAATCCCTGCTTGGGGCTTGCGTCAATGAATAGCAGTGACCACAACAACACCACTGGATATACATATCTTTATATCTGCCATGTTTCATGGGGGACACAAAAACATCTTAGAGGCCTTCTATGTTGTATAATGTGCAAGGCAAACAAGACTGCCATAAAAAATGTACCACAAAATGTACTCCCATCAGGCAAAAATGTGTATTTACTACAAGGGATACCACCCAGTGTATGACCACCCACAACATACCAGCATGCTTATCTCACCTTCATCATCTCTGAGACAATCCCTGACCAGAATATCAACTCCGCAGTCAGTAATCCAACCTGCAAATAGAGGGAGAGAAGTATATCAGCCAGGAAACAAGTAACATAGGGAAGGTGTTTGCTGATAGGCATGGTAGCCTCCCTTGGAATGTGAAAATATTCATCACAAAATGCCTGTAAAAGTAACAAGACTGTTGCAACAATATTGCGCAAAAAACAGAGTTTAAAGGTTCAACATATTATTTTACCAGTCTAGTAAACTACTCCGCCATAGTTTGACCATCGAAGTGTATGTTAAGATCCCAGATACATGACCACACCCTGATTTGTGCCTGCATGTTTTGTTGAAGGTCAGCAAGCAGGACAGGGCTGTGTCCCCAGGATTTGTCTTCAACATGTTTTTCCTTAACTCAATAAGGTCAGTATAATAGGTCTTTGAACAGCGTAAATAAAGCATATTGAAAAAAGTGGTGCTTAGCAATTTATGGGAGTTAATAACCTGATGCTATAGTAAAAAATCCCAGACAGTGGTTAATATTGGCCAGCTTCTTTCTATTACCTTAGATAAAACAGTAATTATGACAGAGAGAGCAATTAAACATTGATAATTGCTGATACTTATAGTAACATATTACCAAAGGTGATTGGACTGGTTTTGCTCCACATAAATGTGCCTTTCTGCAGAAATCATTATTTATTTTACTATGTTCATACATCAGACAATGTTAGTAATAAAAGTTATTAAAGAAGCAAACCCATCGTAAAAGGATTTAAAATGGCAAAGGCGTGTCGGGAACTTATGTTATACAATGCATTTTATCAGAGTATAATTTCGAACCAAAATGGCTTTGAAATTAACATTGCATGATGTAATGAACTCTGCAGTATGTGATAAATATGTGCTTAATTATTTTGCAACCCTTTGGTGCAATCTGTTGTTGAAAAGTAAACAAAAATGACTGTCCAACCTTTGACCCCTAAGTTGACCTTGAATGAAAAATCAACATGACTGAAATATGCGGTGTGCACATCACGTCCATTAAATTAACCATGACACTCAATAGTTTGAAATCCTTCAAGTGGTTGTAAAATAAGAGAGGACAAATCTGAGCTTTGAACCCCAACATGTGATATGCATTTGAACCAACATAGTTGCACTCCATTTGCTATATTCAAGTAAAGTGGCGATATTTGTTTGCAAATTGTTTTAGTGTACAAGAGCAGGATGACATACAGGGCAAACAAAACACAGCTGATTCCCCAAATGAGCTAACACCTAAAAAGATGCAGGTCAAGAAGACAAATGTTAAAAAGCAAAATATTTTTACAATAAGTAATTTATTTTATGTTGATGCTATGCTCTTGAAATGGGAGGAGATATGACTGAGGAAATGGGAGGGGATATGACTGAGGAAATGGGAGGAGGTATGACTGAGGAAATGGGAGGAGATATGACTGAGGAAATGGGAGGAGATATGACTGAGGAACAAATGGGAGGAGATATGACTGAGGAAATGGGAGGAGATATGACTGAGGAAATGGGAAGAGATATGACTGAGGAAATGGGAGGAGATATGACTGAGGAAATGGGAGGAGGTATGACTGAGGAAATGGGAGGAGATACGACTGAGGAACAAATGGGAGGAGATATGACTGAGGAACAAATGGGAGGAGATATGACTGAGGAACAAATGGGAGGAGGTATGACTGAGGAACAAATTTCCTGCCAAAATGGGAGGAGATATGACTGAGGAACAAATTCCTGCCAAAATGGGAGGAGATATGACTGAGGAACAAATTCCTGCCAAAAAGCCATGTAAATGTTTTTCTGCGGGTAATTGTGGGTGAAACTATTGCACTTACATTAAGCTGTAATAGCTGGTAGAAACTGGGAATATAATAATCCCTTAGCTGTGGGATGGATTATGATTCTTAGTTATGATATCTATTTGTCTAAAAATATTTTTTGGTAATTATTCAAAATTCCAACAGCTAATAAAGAGAGCACTAAAATAATATTATGTGACGGCTGATATAATCTCACCTCCTGCAATAAAACTATCATTTACCAGTAAGACTGTCTGGAAGACCAAGGACAATGTGTTAGTTGAAAGTGAAATCATTCTATCTGCTTCTTTATTGAATGTGGTGTAAAACCTTTTCACTTAAAACCCTCAAATATAGATCTAACATTTGTAGTCTTCAAAATCTTTAACTGTTGCATTCATTTTAACATTGCTGTTGTCAATCAGTGCCAGTCAGTATTAGTATTGGATAATCAGACAAATTTCATAACCAATATTTGAATCGAAATCCAGGACAACCATAATCATTAAACAAGAGGCCCAAAAGGGTCTATGCTCTACTGGCTGGGTTTGTGTGGTCAACATCACTGTTTTCGAAAAGAATCAACCTCTTATGGATATCTGAATACTGTACAAGTTTCATCAAGATACAATCAAAACTGAAGACTGTATCATGTTCACAAGCATTTTTTACACAATAGCATTTTTTATACTATCAAGGCTCATAATCTAATCATTTCAAGGCCCATAATCTAGGCATGCATAGGCAGATCTAGCTGGTTTTCGATAGGAACCGAGCTCTAATGTCTAATGGATATGTAGATACTGTACAAGTTTCATCAAGATACAATCAAAACTGAAGGCTGTATCGTGTTAACAAGGAATTGTTTACAGACGCACTGATTTTTTATACTATCAAGGCCCATAATCTAGGCATGCATGGGCGGATCTGGCTGGTTTTCAAAACGAACAAACCTCTTATGGATATCTGAATACTGTACAAGTTTCATCGAGATACAATCAAAACTGAAGGCTATATCGTGTTAACAAGGAATTGTTTACAGACGCACGGACGCACAGACGCATGGACGCACATACTACGTACACATTACCATCGCATAAGCTCTTCTGGCCTTTGGCCAGTAGAGCTAAAAAATCAGAAATAATAATAATTGAATGTGCAATTCAACGATGATAAATATCAGTATGAAAATACAATTTATGTTTATTTTAAACCCCGTCGCCACCTCCCATCAAACACCCCCAGTTAACATTTAATGTCAAAATATGTCAATATGGTTGAGACAATATCCATAGAACACACAGGTAGACACCATGGTTTCCTAACACTTGATAAATGTTTAGGTTTCAAGGGAAGGGGTGCACCTAGTTGCGCCCCTTCGATGACAAAATCTGAATCTGTCTATTACACACATCATGGAGCACAAAACTAAGTTCTGAAGCTAATAATAACCATGTACTCTCTGCATTCCAAAGAAATAAAGTTTTATAGCAAACCTTGATGTACAATTTAGAGCAGATTTACTACTCCATACAAAAGTGGTACCCAATTTACGCGCAATAAGTATAAAAATATGAGAAGTCATTACAATAAGCACCATCATACACCTCAAAACATTGGAACCAAACAAGAGCATCAATGATGCGTGTCAAAACATGCTACATTATGCCGATACTGTCACTGGTAACATGTGTACTATGCTACATTATGCCGATACTGTCACTGGTAACATGTGTACTATGCTACATTATGCCGATACTGTCACTGGAAACATGTGTACTATGCTACATTATGCCCATACTGTCACTGGTAACATGTGTACTATGCTACATTATGCCGATACTGTCACTGGTAACATGTGTCCTAAGTTTCATGTGAATATCTTAAACAGTTGAAATCTTGCATGCCCAACAATGATGCCAAGGACGACGCCAAGTCTATCATAATACATATTCTTCTTTTTTTTGAAAACCAGACAAGCTAAATTGTCAGAGTCCGACTATTTGTCCATGTTTTGTTATTACCTTAACGTTGACCTCTGCGTTAATGGCGCAACTCAAGACCACACACTCGGGGTATTGTGCCAACAAATGTGATTTATATAATGTTAAAATATCTTGTTTTACAATTGTTGTAAAAACTAACTAAACCTTCCTGACTGAAATGCAACATACCAGCATACCAGTGCACACTTAATACTGCACACACTGTGTTTTCATATATCATGAACAACTTGACAACATGTCACAAAGACCTTATTCCTGAACATGCCAATCATGAGACATGAGCACAAAAATAGTCCAACACAAAGTATGTAATAATTCTAGACACAACAAAAGTTATGAATTATAAATAAAACAAAGTGTTAACAGACTTACTAAAAGCCTACATCCCTAAATTCCTTTCACAGCCCACTCTTAGGAAGACAATTACACGGGAATGTATCTACCAAAGGAACGCCTGGAACGAAGGCCCAGGAATTGACAGAATCTTGGAGACGGTTCAACGACTACTGTCAAGACGAAAATGCTCATGATAATCACATAATTTACTCATTAGACTACAATACATTATGTCTTCAAAGAGGAAAGATTCCTGCCAAACATTTGTTGTTGATAAATGATTTTATATTCATTGTTTACAAGCAAAATCAACATGACTTGTACAAATATCACATGTTTATCCTACATATTACATTAAAAAACTTAATGCTGATCATTATTAATTATGACATGACAAAAAATTAAGCTTGTGGACAGTTTCCTTAAAAAAAAAAGTTACCACAGAATACTTCCTTAAAAGAACAAATGATGAAAAAATTGATATTTTAATTATATTATTTTATGAGTTTGATCTTCCTGCATGCAGACACTCACAACATTGTATAAAAAGTTTTTCAAGCGAGACATCACACAGAAACAGCTCTACATTCAAGAGAAAAACGTCAGATTCTACTGAAAGGTTAGAAATTACCATGACACACATAAACACTTAAACCAAATCAAATCAAAAGTAGCTAGGTTCCACAGGTTCAGTCTCTAGCCAGAAGGATAAAAAATCCCACTTGTTTTTTTAAGAGTGATATGGAATAACTGCATAACTGTGCCAAATGGTTGTAAAGATAGTTCTTATCTTATCACTCTCCACCTTCAAGGACTCCCTCAAGACCAACATCTAGGGTGTACCTGTTCACGGCAAGTCATGGAAGCTTGATAAATCAAATGACAACTGCAGCCTGCTGTTTCCATTTTGTTTTCACAGTAATGCATCTTCAAGAGCTTACACAGAAACCTCAATACAGATTCCAGAATTACATTGGAAAATCAAGATTTGTGAAACATGTCACTCAACTTCCTAGGACATTCAGTAGACATTGCTGGAATGGAAGGTGACTCTGTGACACCAAACTGTCACACAATTCCCGGTGACATTCAGTAGATATTGCTGTAAAGAGAGGTGAAGCATGTCACACAACTTCCTGTGACATTCAGCAGACATTGCTGTAAAGAGAGGTGAAGCATGTCACACAACTTCCTATGACATTCAGCAGACATTGCTGTAAAGAGAGGTGAAGCATGTCACACTTCCTAGGACATTCCAAAGATACTGTTGGGGGGTGGGGAAAATATTTTCACACGAACCTGTCACACAACTTCTTTCGACATTCAGCAGGCATTCCAATGAAGCCTACATGCAACACAAAACTGTCACAACTTTCTGTGAAATTCAGAAGCATAACTGTGAAGAGAGGTGAAGCATGTCACTCCATACTCATACACATCTTCCTGTGACATTCACTAGACATTGCTGTAAAGTGATGTAATACTGTGAAATCATTAATGTTCGTGGGCATGAAATTTCGTGGTTTGCCGAAAAAAAACAATTTCGTGGGTACTTGAATTCGTGGATTTTCATTTTTGAAAAAAAAAAATCGAAGATGCGATCGTCTGCATAATATCCACGCGCTGGCCCGTGATTTCCGTCTTCTACGTCACTCGGTTTATGACACTCGCTAATGTGGTACGACATGCCAATTAGTGCATATACTCATGTCACTTATCGATTTAATTGGGAATAAAGGTAATAAAAGATGTACCCTGATCATAAATACAGATAGGGGATGCCATTGAATGCCAATTAAGAATTTTGCAAACTGTGAAAACACCGAAAAGGTGCGTATATTGTCACGTTCGGTGCTTAGTAACCTTCAATGTACTAGTAATCGATTATTTCATTAAATAAAAAAATCACGTATGGACACTCATCACGCACATATTGTAAACTTGGAGATTTTCATTAACAGCACACGTTTAACCACGTGCTTATAACTGTCCTTTGCTGCATAAAACACATTTAATTGATTTGGTTCATTATTTGTTAAAGGCAGTTATAATATATTAACAGAATAATGATCGTAAGTTATACAATGAGACAGGTTTTAACACTGTATACTGCGACCTCTGTTAAGAATATACTAGAGTATGTACGTAACAAGGCAATTGAAAAAGTGAATAAAGGGTTTATATTTCGTGGGATCTTGAATTCATGGATCACCCAACCCACGAAAACCACGAACATTAATGCCCCACGAACATTAATGATTTCACAGTACATGGGACACTAAACTGTCACACAACTTCCTGCGACATTCACTAGACATTGCTGTAAAGTGATGTAATACATGGGGCACTAAACTGTCACACTTCTTCCTGTGACATTCACTAGACATTGCTGTGAAGTGAGGTAAAACATGGTTCACCAAACTGTCACACTTCTTCCTGTAACATTACTAGACATTGCTGTAAAGTGATGTAATACATGGGACACTAAACTGTCACACTTCTTCCTGTGACATTCACTAGACATTGCTGTGAAGTGAGGTAAAACATGGTTCACTAAACTGTCACACTTCTTCCTGTAACATTACTAGACATTGCTGTAAAATGATGTAAAACATGGTTCACTAAACTGTCACACAACTTCCTGTGTCATTCACTAGACATTGCTGTGAAGTGAGGTAAAACATGGTTCACCAAACTGTCACACTACTTCCTGTAACATTACTAGACATTGCTGTGAAGTGAGGTAAAACATGGTTCACTTAACTGTCACACTACCTCCTGTGACATTCACAAGACATTGATGTGAAGTGAGGTAAAACATGGTTCACTATACTGTCACACTACTTTCTGTGACATTCACTAGACATTGCTGTGAAGTGAGGTAAAACATGGTTCACTTAACTGTCACACTACCTCCTGTGACATTCACAAGACATTGATGTGAAGTGAGGTAAAACATGGTTCACTATACTGTCACACTACCTCCTGTGACATTCACTAGACATTGCTGTGAAGTGAGGTAAAACATTGTTCACTAAACTGTCACACTACCTCCTGTGACATTCACTAGACATTGCTGTAAAGTGATGTAAAACATGGTTCACTAAACTGTCACACAACTTCCTGTGACATTCACTAGAC
Organism: Mya arenaria; assembly: GCF_026914265.1. Classification (NCBI taxonomy): domain Eukaryota; kingdom Metazoa; phylum Mollusca; class Bivalvia; order Myida; family Myidae; genus Mya; species Mya arenaria. The sequence goes on from NC_069123.1 coordinate 67,919,993, forward strand.
ATTGCTGTGAAGTGAGGTAAAACATGGTTCACCAAACTGTCACACTACTTCCTGTGACATTCACTAGACATTGCTGTGAAGTGAGGTAAAACATGGTTCACTAAACTGTCACACTACCTCCTGTGACATTCACTAGACAATGCTGTGAAGTAAGGTAAAACATGGTTCACCAAACTGTCACACTACTTTCTGTGACATTCACTAGACATTGCTGTGAAGTGAGGTAAAACATGGTTAACTAAACTGTCACACTACCTCCTGTGACATTCACTAGACAATGCTGTGAAGTGAGGTAAAACATGGTTCACTAAACTGTCACACTACTTTCTGTGACATTCACTAGACATTGCTGTGAAGTGAGGTAAAACATGGTTCACTAAACTGTCACATTACCTCCTTTGACATTCACTAGACATTGCTGTGAAGTGAGGTAAAACATGGTTCACTAAACTGTCACACTACTTCCTGTGACATTCACTAGACATTGCTGTGAAGTGAGGTAAAACATGGTTCACTAAACTGTCACACTACCTCCTGTGACATTCACTAGACATTGCTGTGAAGTGAGGTAAAACATGGTTCACTAAACTGTCACACTACCTCCTGTGACATTCACTAGACATTGCTGTGAAGTGAGGCAAAACATGGTTCACTAAACTGTCACATTACCTCCTGTGACATTCACTAGACAATGCTGTGAAGTGAGGTAAAACATGGTTCACTTAACTGTCACACTACTTCCTGTCACATTCACTAGACATTGCTGTGAAGTAAGGTAAAACATGGTTCACTAAACTGACACACTACCTCCTGTGACATTCACAAGACATTGCTGTGAAGTAAGGTAAAACATGGTTCACTAAACTGTCACACTACTTCCTGTGACATTCACAAGACAATGCTGTGAAGTGAGGTAAAACATGGTTCACCAAACTGTCACACTACTTCCTAGATGTACATTGCTGTGAAGGGAGGTAAAATATGTTATGCCATTCTGTCACACAACTTCCCAGGACATTCAGCAAACATTGCTGTGGAGTGAGGAAAAAAATGTTACACCAAGCTGTCAAGCATTTTCATGTGTCATTCAGCAGACATTACCGTGAAATGAGGTGAAGCATGTCATTCCAAGCTGTCACCCTCACAACTTCCTGTTACATTTAGTAGAAATTACTGTGTAGCGAGGAAAAATATGTTATCCCAACCTGTCACACATCTTCCTGTCACATTCAGTAGACATTGCTGTAAAGGGAGGTAAAACATGTTGAACAAAACTGTCACATAATTATTTTCTTGGCTATTCAACAGGCAATGCTGCTGAGGGCTGTGTAACATGATACTGCAAACTGTCACACAAGTTCCTAGATGAACATTGCTGTAGAGGGAGGTAAATCATGTTTCACCAAACTTTCACAATACTTCCTGTGTCATTCAGTAGAAATTGCTGTGAAGTGAGGTCAAACATGCTATGCCAAACTGTCACACAACTTCCTAGATGTAAATTGCTGTAGAGGGAGGTAAAACATGTTAGACCAAACTGCCACACTACTTCCTGTGTCATTTAGTAGACAATGCTGTGAAAGGAGGTAAAACATAGCTCACCAAACCGCGACACATCTTCCTGTGACATTAAGTAGACATTGCTGTAAAGGGAGGTAAAACATGGCTAACCAAACCGCGACACATCTCCCTGTGACATTCAGTAGACATTGATGTAAAGGGAGGTAATAAATGGCTCACCAAACAGAGACACATCTTCCTGTGACATTCAGTAGACATTGATGTAAAGGGAGGCAATAAATGGCTCACCAAACAGAGACACATCTTCCTGTGACATTCAGTAGACATTGCTGTGAAGGGAGATAAAACATGTTACACCAACCTGTCACACAACTTCCTGTGACATTCAGTAGATATTAATGGAATGACAAGTGACCATGTTACACCAACCTGTCACACAACTTCCTGTCACATTCAGTAGACATTGCTGTGAAGTGAGATAAAACATGGTTCACTAAACTGTCACACTACTTTCTGTGACATTCACTAGACATTGCTGTGAAGTGAGGTAAAACATGGTTCACTAAACTGTCACATTACCTCCTGTGACATGCACAAGACATTGCTGTGAAGTGAGGTAAAACATGGTTCACTAAACTGTCACACTACTTCCTGTGACATTCACAAGACATTGCTGTGAAGTGAGGTAAAACATGGTTCACTAAACTGTCACACTACCTCCTGTGACATTCACTAGACATTGCTGTGAAGTGAGGTAAAACATGGTTCACTAAACTGTCACACTACCTCCTGTGACATTCACTAGACATTGCTGTAAAGTGAGTAAAAACATGGTTCACTAAACTGTCACACTACCTCCTGTGACATTCACTAGACATTGCTGTGACGTGAGGTAAAACATGGTTCACTAAACTGTCACACTACTTCCTGTCACATTCACTAGACATTGCTGTGAAGTGAGGTAAAACATGGTTCACTAAACTGTCACACTACTTCCTGTGACATTCACAAGACATTGCTGTGAAGTAAGGTAAAACATGGTTCACTAAACTGTCACACTACTTCCTGTGACATTCGCTAGACAATGCTGTGAAGTGAGGTAAAACATGGTTCACCAAACTGTCACACTACTTCCTAGATGTACATTGCTGTGAAGGGAGGTAAAATATGTTATGCCATTCTGTCACACAACTTCCCAGGACATTCAGCAAACATTGCTGTGGAGTGAGGAAAAAAATGTTACACCAAGCTGTCAAGCATTTTCATGTGTCATTCAGCAGACATTACCGTGAAATGAGGTGAAGCATGTCATTCCAAGCTGTCACCCTCACAACTTCCTGTTACATTTAGTAGAAATTACTGTGTAGCGAGGAAAAATATGTTATCCCAACCTGTCACACATCTTCCTGTCACATTCAGTAGACATTGCTGTAAAGGGAGGTAAAACATGTTGAACAAAACTGTCACATATTTTCTTGGCTATTCAACAGGCAATGCTGCTGAGGGCTGTGTAACATGATACTGCAACCTGTCACACAAGTTCCTAGACGAACATTGCTGTAGAGGGAGGTAAATCATGTTTCACCAAACTTTCACAATACTTCCTGTGTCATTCAGTAGAAATTGCTGTGAAGTGAGGTAAAACATGCTATGCCAAACTGTCACACAACTTCCTAGATGTAAATTGCTGTAGAGGGAGGTAAAACATGTTAGACCAAACTGCCACACTACTTCCTGTGTCATTTAGTAGACAATGCTGTGAAAGGAGGTAAAACATGGCTCACCAAACCACGACACATCTTCCTGTGACATTAAGCAGACATCGCTGTAAAGGGAGGTAAAACATGGCTCACCAAACCACGACACATCTCCCTGTGACATTCAGTAGACATTGATGTAAAGGGAGGCAATAAATGGCTCACCAAACAGAGACACATCTTTCTGTGACATTCAGTAGACATTGATGTAAAGGGAGGCAATAAATGGCTCACCAAACAGAGACACATCTTCCTGTGACATTCAGTAGACATTGCTGTAAAGGGAGATAAAACATGTTTCACCAACCTGTCACACAACTTCCTGTGACATTCAGTAGATATTGCTGGAATGAGAAGTGACCATGTTACACCAACCTGTCACACAACTTCCTGTCACATTCAGTAGACATTGCTGTGAAGGGAGGTAAAACATGGTACACCAAACTTTGACACAACTTCCTGTCACACTCAGTAGACACTGCTGTGTAGAAAGGCAAAACTGGCACATATTTTTCTTGACTATTCAGCAGGCAATGCTGCTGTAGGCTGTGTAACATGTTACTGCAAACTGTCACATATCTTCCTGTGACAGGCATTGCTTTGGAGGGAGGTGAATAAGGTTAAACTAAATTGTCACACATCTTCCTCAGACATTCAGTGAAACATGTCACCCTGAAGTGTTACACAACTTTGTTGGGACATTCAGCAGGCATTGCTGTGAACCGGCATGTTTTTCTACACCGTTTTTATAGGTCTTAGGCCATCTTTTTTATCAAAATTTACGAGGGAATGCAAAGCAAAATCTTGGAACAGTCAGATGCCAATACACGACAGGATTTGCGGAATCATTCAAGGGGGCAAAACATGACCAGTATTTAGTAAATTATGGGATTTTTTTGCGTGTTTATTGTTACTCTGAACATGTGTTACAAGTTTTATGTTAAAATCTTTAAAAGTCATAGCAAATATTTGGGCTGCCACTGACACTTTCCCTATAATGGCTTTTTTTTCTTGACAGTCTAAAACCAAGTAAACCAGTTAATGGCACCATTTTTCAGGAAAAGGAATGACAAATATGAAGTAATTTGTTTATTTAACATCACTTACACCAATTACTTGGAAGATATATATTTCAACAGCCCATTGCCAGCAAATTGATTGGCATCAGAGAACAAGTCATAAAATAAAATGTCAATGACCCTCCCACTTCATTTTCACCAGATTTTAAGAATCACATAAAATAAATAGAAAATCGGAGGTAAAAGTGCCGAGGTTCATAAACAGTTAATTTGTGGAAGTGTATTAGGCATAAGTGATTTTCCTTTCATATTTAATGGCAGTCATAGTAATAGGGTTGTTCACATGCCTAGGAACTCATCAAGTCCCTATTTGTCAAACTAGTAACATGGTAGCGGACAGTTTATTAAACATGCAACACAAAGCACAGACAGACACCTGACCGTTGTTGTCTTAACAATGATTCAGCCTGTCGACCCTCCGTTAAAACACATGTTAGTGTCATAAATATATTTTGTCCAATGGGAGAGCAGTATTTTATCTGCTGTACTATTATTTTGGTAATGAGTCGGTCATTATTGGTATAATATAAAAGAAACAGGTCAAAACATCCTTTCTAAAACTGAGCAGGTTGATGCAAGTGGTCGCCCGATAAGCATCCAGCTTCACCCACCACATGTAATTTAATAACTGCATATTAACAAACACTAACCTGTACTTCATATGCCAAAAAAATGCGCAAAAGTCTTTTTTAAGAAATATTATGGGACCAAAGGGGATATGAATATTCATGAAAAGTTACAGAAAGCAGTACTGAAGCACTATACATTATTTATATCACACTAATTGTAGGAGGTATTTTTCATGAAATTCCGATGTTACCAAATGGGAAACAAACATTTATGAGAAGTCATAGAATAGTGTAGCGAGCTACTTAAAATATTATTTAATATACCATACTAAAGGTGCAAGGTATTTTTCGACAAATTCCAATGTTACCAAATTGGAAAAACGTTTTTATGAGAATTCACAGAAAATATTAACATACCACTAAACATTGTTTCTATCATATTGCAGACACATTGGATGTGTTATTAAACAATAACTGTGCTGACATTTACAATCAAATTACAATAAAGCTACCAGAAAGCTAAGATTACTATCAGAACTTACTCATCAGCTTATTTTTTCATTTACGATTCATCTCCACATGATATTATAAGCCATATCTTGCCAGGATAATGCATAATCTGTTTCTAAAATTTTATTCAATTACCTGTGAACACTTTTAATTTGAATCTATTCCAAAATTATGGCCACAGAAACAGGCACCCACAGAAAAACTTCAGAAACACCAAAATCTGCCCCATTTAATACAAAACAAGACCTGTTTTATTCAGAGTATAGTTTGTTATGAGCAGACTCCCTGTTGGTTCGGAAATTCCACCCAAACCTCAAGTGGTTTCCTCGAGCAACAGGTTGTTATCAATGAAGAACATATTATACTTTAAACTTTTCAATACATAACAAAATTATATCAAATCTTAACAAAATTATATCAAATCTTTTAGGAGGATATCAGCAGAGTAAGGACAGCAAGAATATACCACTGGCTACATATGCTTGGCCATTAACAAACATTTATTTCCACAGAAATGAGGCAAATGCAACTAAAAGGATTAGACTTTAATATTAGACAATAAACATACATCTATCTCCACAGAAAATTAAGTGAGGCAGCTACAACCATGCAAACTGCACTTCAATGTTGGACAATGAACATACATCTATCTCCACAGAAAATTAAGTGAGGCAGCTACAACCATGCAGACTGCACTTCAGTGTTGGGCCATGAACATACATCTATCTCAACAGAAGTCAGGCAGCTACAACCATGCCAACTTCACTTCAATGTTGGTAAATGAACATACATTCAGCTTCACCGACGTCAGGCAGCTACAACAATGAGGGCTACACTTCAATGTTGGTAAATGAACATACATTTAGCTTCACAGAAGTCAGGCAGCTACAACCATGAGGGCTATATTTCAATGTTGGTCCATGAACATACATTTAGCTTCACAGAAGTGAGGCAGCTACAACCATGAGGACTACACTTCAATGTTGGGTCATGAACATACATTTAGCTTCATAGAAGTGAGGCAGCTACAACCATGAGGGCTACACTTCAATGTTGGGTCATGACCATACATTTAGCTTCACAGAAGTGAGGCAGCAACAACCATGAGGGCTACACTTCAATGTTGGGTCATGAACATACATTTAGCTTCACAGAAGTGAGGCAGCAACAACCATGAGGGCTACACTTCAATGTTGGGTCATGACCATACATTTAGCTTCATAGAAGTGAGGCAGCAACAACCATGAGGGCTACACTTCAATGTTGGGTCATGACCATACATTCAGCTTCATAGAAGTGAGGCAGCAACAACCATGAGGGCTACACTTCAATGTTGGGTCATGACCATACATTTAGCTTCACAGAAGTGAGGCAGCAACAACCATGAGGGCTACACTTCAATGTTTGGCCATGAACATACATTTAGCTTCATAGAAGTGAGGCAGCAACAACCATGAGGGCTACACTTCAATGTTGGGTCATGACCATACAATATTTAGCTTCATAGAAGTGAGGCAGCAACAACCATGAGGGCTACACTTCAATGTTGGGTCATGACCATACATTTAGCTTCACAGAAGTGAGGCAGCAACAACCATGAGGGCTACACTTCAATGTTGGGTCATGACCATACATTTAGCTTCACAGAAGTGAGGCAGCAACAACCATGAGGGCTACACTTCAATGTTGGGTCATGACCATACATTTAGCTTCACAGAAGTGAGGCAGCAACAACCATGAGGGCTACACTTCAATGTTGGGTCATGACCATACATTTAGCTTCATAGAAGTGAGGCAGCAACAACCATGAGGGCTACACTTCAATGTTGGGTCATGACCATACATTTAGCTTCATAGAAGTGAGGCAGCAACAACCATGAGGGCTACACTTCAATTTTGGGTCATGACCATACATTCAGCTTCACAGAAGTCAGGCAGCTACAACAATGAGGGCTACACTTCAATGTTGGGTCATGACCATACATTTAGCTTCACAGAAGTGAGGCAGCAACAACCATGAGGGCTACACTTCAATGTTTGGCCATGACCATACATTTAGCTTCATAGAAGTGAGGCAGCAACAACCATGAGGGCTACACTTCAATGTTGGGTCATGACCATACATTTAGCTTCATAGAAGTGAGGCAGCAACAACCATGAGGGCTACACTTCAATGTTGGGTCATGACCATACATTTAGCTTCATAGAAGTGAGGCAGCAACAACCATGAGGGCTACACTTCAATGTTGGGTCATGACCATACATTTAGCTTCATAGAAGTGAGGCAGCAACAACCATGAGGGCTACACTTCAATTTTGGGTCATGACCATACATTCAGCTTCACAGAAGTCAGGCAGCTACAACAATGAGGGCTACACTTCAATGTTGGGTCATGACCATACATTTAGCTTCACAGAAGTGAGGCAGCAACAACCATGAGGGCTACACTTCAATGTTTGGCCATGAACATACATTTAGCTTCATAGAAGTGAGGCAGCAACAACCATGAGGGCTACACTTCAATGTTGGGTCATGACCATACATTTAGCTTCATAGAAGTGAGGCAGCAACAACCATGAGGGCTACACTTCAATGTTGGGTCATGACCATACATTTAGCTTCATAGAAGTGAGGCAGCAACAACCATGAGGGCTACACTTCAATGTTGGGTCATGACCATACATTTAGCTTCACAGAAGTGAGGCAGCTACAACAATGAGGGCTACACTTCAATGTTGGGTCATGACCATACATTTAGCTTCATAGAAGTGAGGCAGCAACAACCATGAGGGCTACACTTCAATGTTGGGTCATGACCATACATTTAGCTTCATAGAAGTGAGGCAGCAACAACCATGAGGGCTACACTTCAATGTTGGGTCATGACCATACATTTAGCTTCATAGAAGTGAGGCAGCAACAACCATGAGGGCTACACTTCAATGTTGGGTCATGACCACACATTTAGCTTCATAGAAGTGAGGCAGCAACAACCATGAGGGCTACACTTCAATGTTGGGTCATGACCATACATTTAGCTTCATAGAAGTGAGGCAGCAACAACCATGAGGGCTACACTTCAATGTTGGGTCATGAACATACATTTAGCTTCACAGAAGTGAGGCAGCAACAACCATGAGGGCTACACTTCAATATTGGGTCATGACCATACATTTAGCTTCACAGAAGTGAGGCTGCTACAACCATGAGGGCTACACTTCAATGTTTGGCCATGAACATACATTTAGCTTCATAGAAGTGAGGCAGCAACAACCATGAGGGCTACACTTCAATATTGGGTCATGACCATACATTCAGCTTCATAGAAGTGAGGCAGCTACAACAATGAGGGCTACACTTCAATGTTGGGCCATGAACATACATTCAGCTTCATAGTAGGGATGCAAACGAATATTCGAATATTCGAATATTCGATCGAACGTTTGATATTCGAATGTCAAAATCGGTATTCGAATATTCGATGTTTTTTGTTTGATAACAAATAAACCTTTTGCCTACAACTGTGTTGTTGTATTTATTCACTTGTCTTTTTACAACGACTGATCCCTTATGCCAGGGGCGTGAACGCTATGACACTATACACGTGTCACATGTTAATAAGGGACATATCGTCGACGACTATATAAACAGTACCCGTAAATTTACGAAAAATGGCTATTAGACAAGTGACATCAAACAATTATTTTCGGTAAATTTTAATGACCATGCCAATAAAAGATATACGGAAACAGCAGCCAAAGTGGTGTCATGGCTGCCAATTAAGATGTGCAATATAGCTCAAATCGCCGTAATAATATGAATGACATGTGCTAGTTATGTGCTCTAAACTATCTTCCATGTTTCAATATGTCGCTCATGCGATGAAATGTAACTGTATAGTATAGCATTTTAGGATAATGTTGTACAATAAATGAGTCAAAATTCAGGGTCATTTTCGTTTTATTACTGAACTAATCCCCGATTAGGTTTGGATTTAAATAGATATATTAAGTAGAGATCAATCCCAGAACGAGCCTCTCGTCCTACGGAAAGACCCTCCGTTGGTGATCACGACATTCGACCGGGAATTTACGATCATGTTTTTTTTGCAAATATGAATGCTGTGGAATTGAAATTAATTTGGCTTTTTATTTGTTCAAAATATTTTGCTTTTTGTTGGATTTATCAGGGTCCGTCGCGTGTACCGGCTATGGCAAAAGCCCCGGCTATAAATGTAGAGAATAATAATAGTAGTTAACTACATTTCTTAAATATCAATTTTGTTAATCGAATATTCGAATATTCGATCGAAAGAATAACCGAATATTCGAATATCAATTTTCCCATTCGTTTGCATCCCTACTTCATAGAAGTGAGGCAGCAACAACCATGAGGGCTACACTTCATTATTGGGTCATGACCATACATTCAGCTTCACAGAAGTGAGGCAGCTACAACAATGAGGGCTACATTTCAATGTTGGGCCTTGAACATACATTCAGCTTCACAGAAGTGAGGCAGCTACAACAATGAGGGCTACATTTCAATGTTGGGCCTTGAACATACATTCAGCTTCACAGAAGTGAGGCAGCTACAACAATTAGGGCTACACTTCAATGTTGGTCCATGAACATACATTCAGCTACATAGAATTGAGGCAGCCATAGCCATGAGGGCTACACTTCAATGTTGTGCCATGAACAAACATTCAGCTCCACAGAAGTGAGGCAGCTACAACCATGCAGACTTCACTTCAATGTTGGTCCATGACAATACATTCAGCTACACAGAATTGAGGCAGCTACAATAATGAGGGCTACACTTCAAATGTTGGGTCATGACCATACATTCAGCTCCACAGAAGTCAGGCAGCTACAACAATGAGGGCTACACTTCAATGTTGGTCCATGAACATAAATTCAGCTTCACAGAATTGAGGCAGCCATAGCCATGAGTGCTACACTTCAAATGTTGGTAAATGAACATACATTCAGTTCGACAGAATTAAGAAAGCTACAAACATGAGGGCTACACTTCAATGTTGGTCCATGAACATACATTCAGCTCCACAGAAGTCAGGCAGCTAAAACCATGAGGGCTACACTTCAATGTTGGACCATGAACATACATTCAGCTCCACAGAAGTGAAGCAGCTACAACCATGAGGGCTACACTTCAATGTTGGACCATGAACATACATTCAGCTCCACAGAAGTGAAGCAGCTACAACCATGCAGACTTCACTTCAATGTTGGTCCATGAACATACATTCAGCTCCACAGAAGTTTAGCAAATAATCATGAGGACTACACTTCAATAACTGGCCACACACATACTTTAAATTCTATGTTAATATCAGTGATTTATACTTGAATGGCTTCAAATTCTTTCTTTAGTAAGTTTACCTTGAAGCTGGCCGAATATTAATTAACCGGTGCAATTTGGACAATATCTTTAACAAATGTTACCTTTTAACTTTTCTTAAGTAATATATACTGTGCCTTACAGAGACTTTTCAGAAAAGTGTAAGATTTATTTTCAGTGAAAATAAGAACTATTCTTGGCTTTAGAAAAAAACCATAAACCATACAAATGTTCACACCTGAGAGACTACAGCATGTCAGTTACCTGGAAAATCAGTTCATCAAGTCAAGTGCCTGGTCATTTCTCATGTTACAATGAAATATGGACCTGTGTGCCAGAACACCATGCAATTATGTATCTGGAATTGTTCTCATTATGCCAAATACTAATTTATCTTGTATTCCCATTGCATTGCGGTGTACGGTGGAAGCCAAGGCAGAATACAGGAAATATTTCTTGTGTTGGCATAAGGATATTTAATTGTAAATACAATTTTAAACCATGCAATGTTTACTTCAAAATATTAACCTTAAACAGCTTCATCCTTTTCACTGCTGGTAACATGAAAGTAAGCTGACTTGGTGTCATAAAGTAATTTTTACTTTTTACAACAGTTAATCATTTTCATTTCTCATTTTCTATGGTGGAGGGTGGGGGTGTAAAAATCATGTTTCTCCCATGATTTGGACAATATAGCAGTGCAGTAGTCCTAGTAATTTCTATTCACATTCCACTCTAACATACATTGAATATATGTTCTTGTTCTACTGTGAAATCATTAATGTTCGTGGGCATGAAATTTCGTGGTTTGCCGAAAAAAAAACAATTTCGTGGGTACTTAAATTCGTGGATTTTCATTTTTGAAAAAAAAAATCGAAGATGCAATCGTCCTAGATCGTCTGCATAATATCCACGCGCTGGCCCGTGATTTCCGTCTTCTACGTCACTCGGTTTATGACACTCGCTAATGTGGTACGACATGCCAATTAGTGCATATACTCATGTCACTTATCGATTTAATTGGGAATAAAGGTAATAAAAGAAGATGTACCCTGATCATAAGTACAGATAGGGGAAGCCATTTAATGCCAATTAAGAATTTTGCAAACTGTGAAAACACCGAAAAGGTGCGTATATTGTCACGTTCGGTGCTTAGTAACCTTCAATGTACTAGTAATCGATTAATTATTTCATTAAATAAAAAAATCGAGTACAGACACTCATCACGCACATCTTGTAAACTTGGAGATTTTCATTAACAGCACACGTTTAAACACGTGCTTATAACTGTCATTTGCTGCATAAAACACATTTAATTGATTTGGTTCATTATTTGTTAAAGGCAGTTATAATATATTAACAGAATAATGATCGTAAGTTATACAGTGAGACAGGTTTTAACACTGTATACTGCGACCTCTGTAAATAATATACTAGAGTATGTACGTAACAAGGCAATTGAAAAAGTGAATAAAGGGTTTATATTTCTTGGGATCTTGAATTCGTGGATCACCTAACCCACGAAAACCACAAACATTAATGCCCCACGAACATTAATGATTTCACAGTATATAGTAATTTGTCAGGATTAGAATTCTAACAGACTACCTGACAAACCACAACTGCCATTATGACCTCTTCCAACTGTAATATAAATTAGTGACCAAATACCAGTGCAAATACATCAAGCAAATGTTCCAGATACAAATGAACAGGTAATGCTTGATAAAGCAAATTTAGCATCTGACATCAGCTTTCATGCAGAAAAATTCTTTAGAAACAACTGAAATAGCACCTTTACCTTCTTGCACGAAAATCATGAAATCAGACAGTTTTGATGTCATATGAAAGCAAACATTGAGGCATAAATAGAAGCCAACTGTCTTATACCTCTCCCACATTTGACAGATGAGCAAGTCCTCATTTAACAACAGAAGAACATGCTCTTCCTTTTAACACTTTTTCATTGTCAGACTCATAAATTGATTCCTAAAATACATTCAAACTCCTTTATTTCAAAGAACTCAAAGCTAGAACTAATTTACATAAATTGCTTCATGAGGAATGCTGAAGGGTTAAAGATGCTAAGGTTACACCTTGAAACATGAAGCTGGGCTCACCTGCAAAAACACTTAAGCCTAAGTGATCAATTTTCATTTTTCAAATATTCAGATCTTTACTCCTGCTAATAAGCCAGAACTAATAAGTTGGTAATAAGTAGGTATGTATACAAAATGGAATTGCCAATTAATCAGTACAGGGAGAATGTTGGCATTTACAGGACAAAGGTCAAACAGCAAAACATCTTCCAAATAAATAATGGGGTGCCTATTCTAGAACCATAAAGGCCAATCACTGGAGCCAAGGTCGTCACTTTGCAACCAGTATTTCAGCACTTCCTACAAACTAAATCAACAGTAGTCTAAACAATAGGAATTCTGCATTACTTATTTATCACTTGTTTATTACCTCATTTCTCAAGAAGCAAAGCCTCCCAAAGAGATTACAAAAAATCCTAATACTACTAACAGCAAATGTCACTTTTTTCAGCATATTATGTTTTTATCCTTTTTTATATAATGTGTGAATTTTTAACAAATACATTGTGTATTGGTTAATAATAGTAAACAGTATTGCCAAATGTCTGAGTAATTTCTTCATATTACTTAAATTATAACCGGAAAGTTTGTTTCCATGCCATTTTAAGCATATCATTGGCAATATTCTCTCCCCTTGAGCAGTTGCTGAAACTTCACAGCAAAAGAAATATCCATCATACAACCAATTTGTTTCCTTTTCTCTGGTACAGTGACCATCAAAGACCTCCACATAACCGCTACCAGATTTTCTATTAAAGCCACAAATACTTGGTCTCAGATCTCACATAGCTACCTCAGTTATCCAAATTAACCACTTCATCAGTACTTAATCAACCAACACACCAACCAAAATAAACAAATAGTTTTACATAGAAATTATGACATCTCAACAGTTTGGCCACAAAAATAATATCAGGAACATGGTTTTTATTCACTGCTGAGACACGTGCAGTCAGTCATTATTACTAGTAATCATTTCAATAAGAGCTGGTACCTTTGATAGGAAGATGTACTATTGTGTCAAAGGAACAATACATTACTTCCAATTACTTAGCTATGGAAAAAAGGATTGCAACAAGGCACTTGAAAAAGGAAGAAATTGTCGGAGGAAGGTAGAGGGTTTTGCATTAGAAAAAAATGCCCTACATTTTCAGCAAACTGCATTTTTATCAAAAGTTATTATAAGAAGGATCAGGGCAGATTAAAATTAAGACAACTCATAAATAAAACTATTTCATACAATTGATGAATTTGTAATCTAGGGTAAATACAAAGTATTTTATAATTCTTTAAATTATATATTTTTAACGGATTGGTCCTTGCCATCTTGTGTATCTTATTCTTGAAAACAGGTATTTTTCCCCTTTATTGTTCATTGCATATAACTATTTTCAACATTTCAGCAGTATGTACCTAGATAGAATTCCAGTTGCAAATTGCTGAAATGCAAAATGCATGAACTTGTCCTGCATTCTTGCACAAAGCTCTAAAAATGAATAAACTTGTCTTGCTTTCTTGCACAAGGCCCTAAAAATACATGCACTTGTCCTGTATTCTTGCACACGGCCCTAAAAATGCATGAACTTGTCTTGCATTCTTGCACACAGCCCTAAAAATACATGCAATTGTCCTGTATTCTTGCACAAAGCCCTAAAAATGCATGAACTTGTCTTGCATTCTTGCACACAGCCCTAAAAATACATGCACTTGTCCTGTATTCTTGCACAAGGCCCTCAGAATATATTTATTTGTCCTGCATTCTTGCACACGGCCCTAAAAATAAATGCACTTGTACTGCATTCTTGCACACAGCCCTTAAATGCATGAACTTGTCCATTCTTGCACACAGCCCAAAAATGCATGAACTTGTCCTGCATTCTTGCATACAGCCCTAAAAATGCATGCACTTTTACTGTATTCTTGCACAAGACCTAAAATGCATGCACTTGTACTGTATTCTTGCACACAGCCCAAAATTGCATCCACTTGTACTGTATTCTTGCACACAGCCCTAAAATGCATGCACTTGTACTGTTTTCTTGCACACGACCTTAATTGCATCCACTTGTTCTCTATTCTTGCACACAGCCCTAAAATACATGCACTTGTACTGGATTCTTGCACACGGCCCTTAAATGCATCCACTTGTTCTGCATTCTTGCACACGCCCTGAAATGCATGCACTTATACTGTATTCTTGCACACAGCCCTAAAATGCATCCACTTGTACTGTATTCTTGCACACGGCCCTAAAATGCATCCACTTGTACTGCATTCTTGCACACGGCCCTAAAATGCATGCACTTGTACTGCATTCTTGCACACGGCCCTAAAATGCATTCAATTGCCCTGCATTCTTGCACACGGCCCTAAAATGCATGCATTTGTCCTGCATTATTGCACAAGGCCCTAACAATACATGCACTGTACTGCATTCTTGCACACGGCCCTAAAAATACATGTACTTGTACTGCATTCTTGCACACGGCCCTAAAGATATATGTACTTGTACTGCATTCTTGCACACGGCCCTAAAAATACATGCAGTTGTACTGCATTCTTGCACACAGCCCTAAAAATACATGTACTTGTACTGCATTCTTGCACACAGCCCTAAAAATACATGTACTTGTACTGCATTCTTGCACACGGCATGATGTAAGCAAAGTGCATCAACATTTACAAAACTTTTACAATATCATAATAATAATTGGAATTTAAAATTAGAAAATCTAATCTTCTATGTACATATTTCAATTAACATTTAAAAAAAGTGATTATTATTGTTTTATGTATATTGAGAAACAAGAGATGTTAGTGAAACATTTATGCCCCCTTGGGAGCCAAATTGTTAGTAGGATTTGGACACTTAAATAAAATATGGACAATCAGAAAACCTTTTTTCAGCTTACAGTCACACTGACCTTGACCTTTGACCCACTGACCTCAAAATCAATAGGGTTCATCTGCTGGTCATGACCAATAAGCCTACCTAGTATGAGGTCCCTAGGTCAAAGCGTTCTCAAGTTATTGATCGGAAACCGTTTTTCATGTTAAGGTCACACTGACCTTGACCTTTGACCCACTGACCTCAAAATCAATAGGGTTCATCTGCTGGTCATGACCAATACACCTACCAAGTATGAGGTTCCTGGGTCAAAGCGTTCTCAAGTTATTGATCGGAAACCGTTTTTCATGTAAAGGTCACACTGACCTTGACCTTTGACCCACTGACCTCAAAATCAATAGGGTTCATCTGCTGGTCATGACCAATAAGCCTACCTAGTATGAGGTCCCTGGGTCAAAGCGTTCTCAAGTTATTGATCGGAAACCGTTTTTCATGTTAAGGTCACACTGACCTTGACCTTTGACCCACTGACCTCAAAATCAATAGGGTTCATCTGCTGGTCATGACCAATACACCTACCAAGTATGAGGTTCCTGGGTCAAAGCGTTCTCAAGTTATTGATCGGAAACCGTTTTTCATGTAAAGGTCACACTGACCTTGACCTTTGACCCACTGACCTCAAAATCAATAGGGTTCATCTGCTGGTGATGACCAATACACATACCAAGTATGAGGTCCCTCGGTCAAAGCGTTCTCAAGTTATTGATCGGAAACCATTTGGTATTCCGACCGACCGACAGACAGACCGACCGACCGACATGTGCAAAACAATATACCCCACTTTTTTCAAAAGGGGGCATAATAATAGGTTATAAAGCTTGCCAGTATGGGCACTGCTACAAATTAAAATGTCAGTTAAGTGTATTTTAATGCTCCAAATGTTTACTGATTTAATTCTTAATTTACTAGAACATGCTTTAAACTTTTTAATATTCATATAAGCACTCAGTAATTTATGAATTTAGGAGAATCAAAAGTGCTTTTGATACAATAAAGTCATGTTTAAGTGCACCCATTTCTGATTTTATGTTTGAACAAAAATGAAAAATGTTTAAGATTTATTATCACAAAGAAGAGTCACTATTAACAGAAGTAGATATTAAAAAAATCTATTTTTACATTTTCACTTTTTTCGCTCTGTAGACAAAACAATTTGGGACAAAAATATGATTGATTAAATTAAAGTTTAAAGTATTAAAAGTTAAGTAATCCTGTGAAATAAAATTAACAAAAGATAACATAAAAGAAAACAAACCTACCTGCTAATTCATTCCAGTTTTCTGCGAATTCCAATGTAAGTGTCTGCAAATGTTTTGCAACCATTCAATTACCTAAAACCATTTACAACGTTACCCATGCAACAACTTGAGCTGGTTAAACCTGCACCAATGTATATGAACAAACTGCACAAACACAATGGCATTTATTGTTCTCCAAAATGTTATTATTTTCACAAACTACCAGGCAATAACATGTTGTCATGAATTTTCACTATTGAAATATTTCAATATACACACAAAAATGAAGCTTGAAAGTCAAATCAGATGTCTGCCCAGCATTTGTACAACAGAAGTGTCAGACTCAATTTCAATCTCTGATACTGATTTCACAGGAGTAAATTCCAAATTTTTCCCTTGGAAATATATCTATCCATTTATTCTCTTATAAAAATATATATGATAAATATTCTAAGTTTTTCATTCATATCATAATATCATAGTACTCTATCAAGATTAATTGCACATTGATTATAATCAAGCTGCTGGTGACTACAGATTAAGCCATCTTAAAAGCCGAATTGCTTATAAGCAAACTGTATAATGAGCCACTAGCCAGACTAGCTAGCATTAGTGATGTGGTAATTATTATTGGGGTACACCTGATCCATACTTCCTACCCAGCAGTTGTAGTGAAGAGCTCCACATTAATTATATAAGTCAGCAGGATCAAAATTTGAGCCCAACATAAATTTACATATAACTTTAGACTTATGATAAACTATCAAAGTTCATCTCAAAGTTCCTCTTCTTTCATAAGTCCAAGACATTTGTGCACATCATATAATTAACTACCAAAGTCATCTGAAAGTATTCACTCCTTGGTTTGGTAAAACATTTATTAATTTGCCAATAAATCTTTGATTTTCTTTTAAAAAAAACCTGCATGATGGATGTAATTTTTTTGCAATGGTAAAGACATCAATAACTTTGTCAAAAAGACATGAATCTGCCAATGATAGGCCCAGATACATCCCGGACAATCAAAATACAACTAGAGCTGTCACAGGAGTGACGAATACCCCCAAATGCCGCCTGGACACAGGAATGGCAAACCATTCCTTTGAAAAGAGGCCATAACTCCAGGTTACTGCACACTGCATCTTCTTTTATCATGCATGTATTGTTTGTCCGGAAACCGTTTTTCTATTTTCGTAACAGTGCACAAAAACCTTTACTCCACTGGCCCCATTTTCAATCACAAGCATTGTCTTCACAGAGGCTGCCTATACAGCAAGTTTCATCACAGTATCTCATGCCTAATTAAAGTTATGACGCAGAAACCATTTTTCTATTTTTAGTAACAGTGACCTTGACCTTGGCCCCACCAGCCCCAATATCGAACTTGACTTGTATCTTCTGAAATGTACACCTGTGTACCAAAAAATGTTCAAATCTGTCAAGCCTTTCATGAGTTATTGTCCGGAAACCATTTTTCTATTTTTAGTAACAGTGACCTTGTCCCCACCTGCCCCAATATCGAACTTGATCTGTATCTTCTGATGTTACACCTGTGTACCAAAAATTGTTCAAATCCGTTTAGCCTTTCATGAGTTATCGTCCAGAAACCGTTTTTCTATTTTTAGTAACAGTGACCTTGACCTTGGCCCCACCAGCCCCAATATCGAACTTGACCTGTATCTTCTGATGTTACACCTGTGTACCAAATTTTTTTCAAATCTGTCAGGCCTTTCATGAGTTATCGTCCGGAAACCGTTTTTCTATTTTTAGTAACAGTGACCTTGACCTTGGCCCCACCAGCCCCAATATCGAACTTGACCTGTATCTTCTGATGTTACACCTGTGTACCCAAATTTTTCAAATCTGTCAAGCCTTTCATGAGTTATCGTCCGGAAACCATTTTTCTATTTTTAGTAACAGTGACCTTGACCTTGGCCCCACCAGCCCCAATATCGAACTTGACCTGTATTTTCTTATGTTACACCTGTGTACCAAAAATTTGACCGACCGACCGACCAACCGACCGACAGACCGACCGACCGACCGACAAGCTCACTCCTATATACCCCCTCAAACTTCGTTTGTGGGGGTATAATGAACTTTGACCTTTAATCTTTGAAGGTGACCTTGACCTTTGTCCTACTGACATGGGTCTTGCATGCAACATACAGTCTTCTTATGAAGAACAATAATGCAAAGTTATTTTAAAATTCCCCAATGCATGGCACAGTTAAAGCCTGGACAAACAAAAATACCAATTATTCTGACCAATGCCTCTTAAATGTGACCTTGAACTTTGATCTACAGACAAGGGTGTCTAAAACTCCATACACTGTTTTATCCTGATAAACATTAAAACCAAATTATTTTTATATCCACACATGAATGGCTGAGTAAGAGCCATGACAAGAGCAAATACACAGATTTTTTTACCAATGACCATTGAGTGTCAGGCCTTGACATTTGACCTACAGACATAAGTCTTAATAACAATGTATCAGCCATACTATCATCTTTTGGTAAATAAACTGTGTCTAGTTATTATAAATCATCGAATGCATGGCGATGTTACAGCCAGGATATATCAAAATACAAGGTTTTTTACCATTGACCTACAGACATGGGTCTTGCTTGTGAAATGTTGTCCTCTCATTGTGAACATTTTTGCAAATGCATTTCCAAATCCTCTAATGCGAAGTTACAGCCCAAACAAGCCATAATATGAGGAATTTTTACCAATGACCATACAATGTGACCTTGACCTTTGACCTATTGACATGCGTCTTGCACACGACACACACTGTTTTCTTATGGCAAACTGTTGTGCAAAGTTATTTTAAAATCATTCAATGCATGGCCAAGTAACAGACCAGACAAGCCAAGTCTAACAGACCATTGCATGCACGCAAATACACTAAAGAACCATTGTGGCAAGTATCATTGCAAGCTTAAAACAAGATATGACGTAATGCAATGAAACTAGGTTTTCAATGATTGAAAGAAAAACTTCAGTCTGTGTTGTGAGATTCAGTTTTTTTATTTATAGTAACAGTGATATTGACCTTGAGCCTAGGTGCCCTTAATGCAATCCCATTAAAGGTCTCAATAACTTCTTCACTATATACCAAGTTTGGTCATGATAAGTCAACCTTTTATCCAGTAACAGTGATCTTGACCCTAAGGCCCAAAACACCAACCCAAAGAAAGATTTACATTAACTCTCCCTTTTTACCAAGTTTGGTCTTAATATGTCAGCCAAAACTTCAGGTTATCCAGTTTCAACCGATTTTCTATTTTTCGTAACAATGATTAACCCCGTGGCCCCAAATGTAATCCAATGAAGGGTCGTAAAAACACTTCCCATATACCAACTTTGGTCATAATATGTCAACCCTAACTAAAGTCGTCAAGTTTCATAGGTGAGTTTGACCATTTGCCTGCTCTCACGCCAGCCAGCCCTAAAAACGACATACATCATTCTAATAACCAGGTTTTAGGTGAAAACCTGGTAAGAAATGCTAAACCTGTTCTTAGCATGTCCTGATATATATATATAAAGGAAAACGATTTCTTTAACACATGATTTTCTTTACTACTAGAATGAGTTTAGTGTACCTTTTTTCTTCTTACCTAATAATTGTCAGCAGTTAGGGAGGCACATCAACACATGGGGCTTGTATCTGAATCTCCCACTGCAAACATAGAAATCCAATCACCTGTTATGTTTTCACAGAACCTGCAAACATGTGAAATGCATGAACATAATAATAACTTATGTTATCCTCCAAATATCAACACGCTTTGTAGAGACTAATGCAACTCTCATCTGGGTAAATAAATAAGTTTCATTGAATACTGTTAATAACAGCGCTACATATGTAAACGTATTAAAGCTTGAGTTTCCTTTGATGGTTAACAAGTGCGCTGCAAGCATTGTCCATTTTACTCACAATTGACCAAGGGCCATAACTCAGTGAAACATTAAGTCAGCTTGATAGAACTTGTCACACAACTGCATTATTGTCACTGTGAAAATATGCATCAAGTTTCATGTAAGTAGCAAGAAACTATTAACAATTACCAAGATTAAAGTTGTCCATGCAGCTGACACTCCCCTTTACTCACAGTTCACTCAAAAAGTTTTTAAGCTTGCTACACAATTGCATACGTCATTGTAAACTTAAATGCATTTCGATTCCTGTAAATATCAAAGCTAACAAGCAAATTCATTGAATTGATATCCCCCGCCAGATTAGGCAACGTAGATGGTGAATTATTCCAATCAAAACATACAATATGGCTGTAGTGTGATGGACTCTTAAAATCATTGGATATGAGATGTGAATTTAATTGCAACTGTTTGAAATAAAATAATTTCATAAATTATGTTGCATTTAGATTTGACTTACTTTATTATTATTTATTTTTACTTATTTTTCAAAAAAATAATAGGTTTCATCAAAGCCAGATTTTACCAGAAATATTGCAAGAATATAGCCTCTAGAGTGTTGGTTGCAACTGTTTGAGATAAAAGAATATCATATATAATTTAGCATTTAAATTTGACCTAGAAACCTAGATTGACACCAGATGACCTAGTTTCAAATTAATCCTATAAATGATCAAAGGAAAACGTTCTGATAAAGTTGCACCAAATATAATGTCTCTAGTGTGTTCCAAAGATTTTCCTAAGATCTGATCTACTGACTTAGTCTTGACCCCATTTGACCACCATTTACAAGCAATAATTTCTAAAGGGGGATAGTTTGACAAAGTTTGAACATTATCTGACCAATCTGTAGCACCATATGGTTCCAGAAAGAAAAAAAATGTGACGGACAGACGGACAGAATGACATTCGGCGGGGGGGATAACAACAATCTCCAACTTTTAAAGTTTTTGCATGATCAGTATGCCTTCAAAGTCTCTTATTTCTTAAGACAGCTGTAATATGTTATGCCAGATTACAAATTACCAACCATGTTCTGCAGTAACATTATTTTTACAGCATTAGCCTAAAATCATTATCAGTAGGATAAACCAGTGCAAGTTCATTAAACATTTAAGAAAAATTTATGTTTAAGGTTTTTTTGCAATAATATTTTCATGAACAATTTATTATCAAAATGAAGTATAAAACACTATACTATCTCACTTAATTGTAGAATAGCATCACTCTTGTGTGTTGTTTTCTCAGTGGAGCAAGGGGAATAACCCAGTAGAATGTTAATCTATACAGATATTACTTTCTGCACAAATGAAAAAACGTAGTAATATGAACATGTGTACTAAGTTTTATGATTATGTCTTTAATTGCAAGTCGCTACCTCCAATACACATGAACGATGACACAACTGTTATACCAATTCCTTATCTTATCTCATTTCATAAACATCCAAGCTAAAGATGCAATTACTATTAAATCTCTCTTATGCATAGCTTAGGTTGAAATACTTTAAAGGCCAAATTCTATGTAGTCCCAGGGCATGCTTTTTTCTGCTAGATAGTTTGAAGTGTGGTTTGTAATTTTAAATCTTCAGCTATTCGGGGGAAAAAAGTGTATGCCTTGGCCTACACAAGCCTCTGTTATTTTATGCTACACCTCTTTTAATATTTTATGTCATGCTATTTAATTGATTTCTTTATCTAGATGCCATTATTTCATATAAAGCATCATTTGAATGTTAAATCAGATAAAATACACACTAATGTTTAGAAATAATGAGTATTTTAAGTATACAATTAACAGGTATATTACTGATAAGCCTCCCCACTTCTTGTCACTGGCTGCTGTGGAAAGTTGTGTTGCTGCATGCTGGCTTTCAACTTCATTTCCTGTGAGGGCAGCCTGCCACCTTCCGTCCATGAAACAGGAAGTGGTCCTACTCAATGAATATCCACATAAATTCAATGGGATGCTCCCAGTAGCTTTCATCACCTGGAGGAGGCAGATATTAAGGATTCAATTGTAATATAAATTTAGATAATTGTTTCAGTATGTCAGTGCAATACATTGTTAGGAATCAATTTTATGAGAGTTAACATACAATGTATATACCAAAGGAGTATTTCTGATTAAAGATGTCAATTTGTTACACTTCCACAAGTATCACCAATACCTGTGGTAGGTAGTCAACTGGTATACAACCAGTTCCTGGCAATTTCTGGCAGGAAATTAATAAGTATAACAAGGTTGCTGTGCGACTATCAAACATGATTTAATAGACTCATTAAACTAAAGGCAATCAATTAGATTGATGTCATATTATAAGTTCATTTAAGCCTTTTGTAAGTGCTTATAAATTGCTGATCTGCAGATATCTAGATATTGGCATTCTCTGTCGACCAGGTGCCATAACTCAACATTTAATTCAAGCTAAAAGATCAGAGGCTTGATTAACATGTCATAATATAAACAAGGTAAGAAAGTTCTTTCTTTACACTGACATCCCCACCCCCAGAATAGAGTAGGTAAGTAGGCATAACCTTTTTTTTGTTCTATTTTTTTTTTTTCAAGAACCAATATTCTGTTCCAAACCGACCTATATCCGGGTATATTGCTAATGTAGAAAAATTTAAACATAAAATGGTCAAATTTGAACATGTTCACTAAAAAAATGCACATTTTGGGGGAATAACAAAAAAATCCACACTACCACAAAAGTAAGTGCCAGGCCAGGGGAAAATAGGGTCTGTTAGATTAGTGGAAACAAACATTCATCTTTTTAAGCCTTATCAAAATGCTGTCACCCACTGCCACATGTGAAACAGTCTCCTTTTTAAGTTCTTAAGGAATGGCCTAACCTTTCTGGTGTTACACAAATCCTATGACAATACCTTGTCTGTACCTTTTCTATAAAACCATATGAGGCACAATGACATGTACAGTGGAAACTCACTACACCGGACAAGGTCCGGACTGGGCAAAATTTCCGGTTTAGTGAGGATTCCGGTTTAGTGGGGATTTGATGTACGGGGTAAGTTTACTCAAAATATTAACTGAGTTAACCTTTAAAGTCTTTTGTCCTTTAGGGACAGTTCACTTCTCCGACGTTTAAACGGAGGTTGAGACGTGATTAAAGCACTTGCAAAAGTGATAAGCATAATTAAACATTTCTGCGTTTTTATAATGATCTTTTTTCCAAGTCTTGAAATAAAACAACTCGCGTAATTTAATGCTTGTTTAGTATGTTTGTGATTTAATTAACGCACTGCTCTAATTTGATTCAATCATAGAAGTCTTAAGATAAAACAACCCTCCAAAATTATCACTATTAAAATATCTGTTTCTAGTTCTTTATTTTCTGCAACAAACAAATTAATGTTTCAATCAATTTTCTTTTCACAAGTTTGATTATCGTTTGATTATCGCGCGACAGTCAATCCACAGCACAATCATCATTATCGAGTTAACACAACATCACAGGTGTAATATTTAACGACGCACCGGCTGTCAAAACAAAGTGACACGCGATTCGCGAATTCCTAATACACAAAATTATTTTGACATGTTTGAACAAATAAACGTCCCGTTTTGTGAGGTAAAATTATGTTGACAACTAACAAATTTTCTCGATTTTTCCGGTTTTGTAGGGATTTTTTTACATTGAAAATAGAAGGGGAAAAACGGGACTCTGAAAAAAGTCTGATATCCCGAGGATTCCGGTTTTGTGGAGATCCAGTTTATTGAGTTTCCACTGTATATCATTTCCAATATGCAACAATTGTTAATTCATTATATTTTATGTAAGCCCTGGCATGCAAATGAACTATAACCTTGAATGTAGGCTGTCCCCGATCCCACCCCCACAGGTTAATTTGCTTCTCTAGATCTATAATAAGTGTCTGGGAGTCATGCCCAAAGCAGGGTCCTGGGTCTTAAACACCCTTTTAGAGTTGTATCCAGTCATTTACATTCATTTTATTTGACTTTGTATTGCTTATAATGTTTGAAGTTAAAAGATCTATTTCTTGATTGAAGATGGGAGACAATCATGCTACAACATACACACAAAATAAATAGTTGCTTCCCTTTAACTCTTTTCCAAATTTAAAATGTTTTTGGATAATAAACTGGACACAAAACCATGCTTGTCTCATTCTGTTAAAGGACAATTTGACATAGAGATATTGAAATCAGCTTGTTGATGTTGTGGCTATAAAGGAGACGTAGGACACATGCCTTATGAAAATCATTGAAGGCTTCAGAAACAGACTGATATGATAAAATAATAGTTTCTTCGATTCATGCTGTACTGAATTACCCTTTTCTTGTCATACTCTCACGGAAGACAGCAAAGCCTGATATGGAATATAGAAACAAACCATAAATGAAACTTTTTTGTTTTACAATTATTTATTGTAGTGAATCAAGCGTTTTGTGTCATTTTTTACACAGTTATGAAAGGCGATTTAGATCTGATATATTGTACGCAGCAGGCACAAAATCTATAGCTTTCTGACCTTGAATTGTAGCCTTGACCTCAAGTCTGCACATCTTAAATGTGAGTTCATCTGGATGTGGTGAATATTTGACTCAAGTAATTTTTGTTTGAAAAACATAATTAATGTTTATATTCATGTATTTTACTGTGTAAGTGCAAAGATATTTTGCACAAAACAAGGATTAAATGCATTAAAACACAGGATTTGCCTATCCAATAAAACAAAATTGACTGACATAGACAACAATTATACCAAGGGTAAAAAGTCAACCATCTCCGGCAAGCATTAAGATAGATCTCGTAAATACAATCAAATCAACTCTGCCATGGCCGAAGTGTTCAGATTGTTGTAAAACTGTGAACCGCAGCCTTGCAGGTGCCTTTCATGTATATATTGTTATGTTTTCACAGTATGAAATGGAAAAAAACCGCATCAAACTCATAATAATTTGTTGGATATTTATTTTTTATGTCTACGGAACTAATATAAAATAACATAATCTGGTTATATTTCTTGTTTTTATGATATTTTATACACGCAATATGTATTAACATTTCCCAACTGCTTCTTTTTAATAAACCTATGTAGATTTTTTGCCTTCATTGAATTTGATAATGGGGGGACGAGGCTATAAGGTGTGGCATTACCTAGCATCCTGTCCCTGTGGTTAATACATGTTTTTCTGACAAAGTACGCGAATTGTTTCCCGCCATCTATCATCGTCAAGCTTGATTTTTATTTATTATTTAATCGATTAGGTCAAACAGCAGGAAATGCTAAACCGGGTCATATGGGTATATACATATATGTACATGTATATACACATCACTTGAAAATGCATGAATAAACAAGAAACAAATGTTGTATTTATTTGAGTAAAAAATGGGGCTTGTCGGAATTTCCACCGATTGCGGTTTGCGGGTTTACAAGACAACCGAGGTAGAATTGTTTTTTACGACGCCACAGACTTACCCATGTGCGCCGGACGCATTGGGAGTATTAGGCTTGTTGAACGTGCGCCAGTGCATATAACTTTCTCATAGGATATCCCGAAATATGATAAGTGTTTTGAATGATAAAACGGGGAATCGAACGTGCGACCTCTGGGTTGCAAGTCAAGTGTGGTACCGCACCTCATCGTAAAGAGGTCATGCCCCATGTATTGTAAGTGGATTTTATTGGCAGCAAATGGATAACGTTCATTTTCAACGAGTATGATTATCTTTCAGAAAAAAACACGATATCAATATCTGCATTACCACGGACCTACAGACCTACATGGTTCATAACATCATACTAATTAGCAACTGCTGATTGACCAAAAAATCAATATAATATGGAAATTAATGAAACATAGGAATATGTGTCTTATGTCATAATCGAACAGTTACCTTTTCCCAGTTTGTTTAACTGGTGGTTGTATTTGTATAATATACACAAACATACAAACGTCCACAATATTTGCCTGTCTATCATAAATCTTGATTATGAATGGTTTGATTGACAGTGACCACGGGGAGTCGTAAATTACGTGTAATTGGTCACTAATTATTTCGGCCGGAGGGGGCTGCTTTCAACATCTGGCGGTGTGCCTTTGATACATTTAGATTATTTTATTGTACAATTTTCGTATTTGCAATGTGGCTGTTCATTTTATTTTTCAGAGTTTTATTCAATTCATTTAACATTATTTTGGAGCGGGCATACAGTTGTCGACGCGAGTGACGTCTTCATAAAAACTTAAACATACTACATTAAAACATCACGACGTACATCAGAAGAGATAGATTGTATTTGTGCGTCTCGCAAAACACAGTCGCCAGTCCGCTTTGGTAGTTTTGATAGTTTTGTTCAACAAATTGACGTATGTCAATGTAGTATGTCAAAAATAATCCTCGAATATGACGTCTGAAGTATCGAACAAGATTTACGAGAAGGGCGCACACGCCTCTATTTTACCCGGCTTTTCGGCACCCCCTGTCGGATAGATGTCGTTCAAGACGCCATTCATATTTGTTTTGCCTTTTGAAATGTATATTTTGTTGAGTCATTGCAGTTGGTGACAAGTAACCTTAACACAAAAAATCAGATCGTAGATTTTAAATTAATGTTTTATGGCTTAAACCGTTACTTACGGTTTAAGAAAAATGCATCAAGCACCATTTTTTTAACTTCAATATAAAAATCTGAGATCTAATTTTGTCAGCTGTCTTATATAACTGGTTTCCATGGATTTTCGCAAAAATTGGCTCTTTCCAAGACAAAACATAAAATGGTTTTCAAAATATTCGATCTGTGAGAGTGCAGCTTTTAAGAAAGCTTATAAGCAACTTTTAATTTTTAATTTGAATGAATGTTACGTGAGTTTAGTGCATTGATCTTTTTGTCACCGTAGACGACAACAAATAACACTTTTTACATCTTAAAATAAATAGCCGAGAAATATGAATATTAAAAAAATGATAAGTTCATCATTATTAAAACCTTTCAATCAATCTGTTTCGTTTGCCAGAGATTGTTGTTGTTTTTTATGCGTGCGTGCATGCGTGCGTGCGTGTGTGTGTGTGTGTTTTTAATTAAATCTTTATTTTTGTTTATAGATTAATTATACGAAAAAATCAATCAGCTATTAATCGTCGTACAAATGAATCGAAATTTTAGTCTTAAATGTGCCTAGTTTTTAAAATCATTTCCCCCAACGATAGGACAATGATGTTCAGAATTATGACACGTATTTGTAAAGAGGGTAGAGAATGCCTCTATTGGAATTTGAATTGAAGAAATTTTATCATATTTCACAACGTCCCGTGGGGTATAGAACGGCCATTTCGTATCTTTATTATAGCATAAATTACAAACTAGCAATAACACGTCAACATCTAAGTTCCGCCGCCCATAAAAACTTAAAACGCATTTGTTCAAAAAAATATTGCCATGTGTCCACGACAACGATTGGTTTGATGGATAGGTGGGGATCACATTTTGCGCCACAGGGAGCTTACTGTCATGGACGGAAAATGGACGGTATTTTAGATAAGTGTTGACAGCCAACAATAATTTCTGGAAAGGATTTTTATCTATTCTGCGTTAGGTCCAGTCCTTTTTTAGTACTCAAACGGTACATTTACTGTGGTTTGCTCGTTTCTTCTAATGGCACAGCTTCTTTTACGTTGCCTCGTTGACATGAGCCTATGAAACGGTAATTCCAGCCACGATTTATGAGACAGGCTATAAATTTGAGATGAGCATTGGGGCAGTCCACACGAAACAGTGTCATTATTTTTGCGTGCTTAATACGACATTGGTCTTTAAAATGATGTCGATAAGATCGCTTTGATAAAACTTTATTACTGTTTTCGTTTCCACTATTTTATTTATTATGAGCACACATTTCCAGGGTATTTGTCTCTGAAATTTGCAATGTCACTCTAGTACTTCAATAATCTGAAGGCTTGGTTCTGCAAAACAAACCTTACAGTTCTTGATAAAATATTCCAAGAGTTATGAATTAGTTTTTGCGATACAGTTTTATTTTTCACGTTGACACACAACATCGATAAGTTTATTACATCAATTGTTCTTTTTACTAATGCCTTTTTAGAAACCCTATCATCACTGTCCATCTTGCAATATAAGGATTTACATAAACTATTAATTTAATAGTGCTGAAATAAATTACAAAAAAAGTAAGTCTATTAGGGTTTAATTTGGGATTTTCTCAATGACATTTCAAGTGTCGTGTAAACAAAACCCAAAGGCTCAGGTCTTATACAAAGCTTGCGGATGTCTATGATGGCGACTGTGTTTCTATACAAATCTTATGTCAATGGTACTTGTGAACTGAATATACGATGAAGATGATACAAGTTATTTGATCCTTTCGTCCTTTTGCGGTTTAAGTAGAGCTGCATTAGACCCGTTGCATATTCGTGAATGGGTCTCAGGTCAATTAATTAGTTAAGTGTCATTTAAACATATAATTGCATCCTTCCATTGAGATTATTGTTTGTGTGAGGTTGACCACTTGAATACCGGCACGAGCACCTGACTCGAAAATCACACAAAAACATAAGTAAAATCTTATTCTCAATGTCAACTCATTTAATACTATCATGAGTTATTAAACATTGCATATGTTTTACGCTTTTTTGAAAGCGCAAGCTCTCGTAGAATATGTTGGGGTAAAATCTTTGGTCAACATTTCAAAGAAATATTAATCAGTTCAGCTCATTGTTTTTTTAAGCAATTACTCCTTAGAATAATGTTTTATTGAAATGATGGAAAAAGGTTTAATCATCATAATCTAAAACCCAACTCACCTTAACGTAAACTCAACTTTCCTTACGTTTTTAAAAAGAATAACAAAAAAACATGACATATTTGAGCCAAACTGTGTTTTTATGCAGTAAAATGAACCTGAAGAGATTGAGACTTAAGTTGTGTATTGTTTGTGATATCGGGCCCTCGAAACATATTGTGTTCCTTGTAAACGGATTAAGATAAGCTCACTATTTTTGTTTTTGTATAATTCATTTATTATTTACATTGTTAAGAGATTTTCGACTTTACAGAAAGTGTTTGCATTCACATTTCCAAGACGGTGGGCAATTTTGGACGTATGATGTATGGACTTTTAGAAAGCTGTATTGCATGGTTCTTGTTGAATTATTAATGGGCGAATGATTACTGCAAGGCGTTTAAGCAACATCTCCAATTTTATTTATATATTTGTCAATTTAAATGTGCCTATATTTTAGCACACTGCACCGGCTTAAATATTGACCTGGTCCATTCAAAGTGCAGAATATGACAGGGTGCCAACTTGGTATAATGTTGTCGTCAAATGTTCTGGAACATTCGTCACGAGAAATATCTTGTCTATAATCTATCTTTATTAAAAAGTACGATTATTTAGACGTTACCATATTCATTGGAAAGGTTCAAATTTGTATTTTAAATAACGCGCAAAAATATGGATTGCTCATTTTAGAAGTCTGTAAGAAAGAACGTAGAAGAAAGATGGTCACATATTGGATTAAAGGGTGATCGAGAATATTAACTCTGTGCCATTTTAGATGATAGTTTTTACGAAATAATATTGTAATGGGGCATTGTGGTACGTTTGCAAAGCCCCATCCTTGGACATAAACAAAAGTTTCAGTATCATGGTGAGTGCTAAAGCAAAGGAACGGACGTTTTTGATAATATAAAAAATTCTGAACCATAGCTTGTGACTCCACTAACGAAGGTTGGGTAGTTTTTATAGCAAAGGTTGTCTAAATATGACAGGTTTCACTTACTAAGACTTGTGCAAAGCAAGTAAAAGAGTGCATGCTTATTGCCAAAAAAACCCTGGACGTATGATATACATGTTCGCTCAAAAGTATTAGAATGTAAATTTAAATAAATCTAAGAGCCTTATCCCCAAATATATATGTATAAACGCTGTTTAATTACAAAGAAATTAAAGGGACTCGCTCATGTTTTGTCAAATGCACTTTTTATGACGAAATAAAGTGTGGCAATGGTTAAATTATCCGTCAGCTTATTCATGTGGGCAAGTGGTTTTGTTGTCAATTTTCGAACGTTTGTATTGACTGTTCCGGCGTGACTTCGCTCCGCACTAAAACCAGTTTTATTATACTTTAATTGTATTACTTTCTGCAATCTCGATATCAAACTGTAAACAATTTGTAATATAAGTGTTTTAGATGCTTTACCGTAAAGGAAAAATGTTCCAAAAACATGAGCGAGTCCCTTTAGATGCCAACCGTATGTGTCCAACAATAAACAAATGTTTAGGTGAAATGTTGTTCTATAAAATCGGTAAGGAGTTGAATTTTTATTTAGCCCAGCTTTACAAAATTCCTAAGCAAATCCCAAATACCTCATACAACATTACTTGCGCATGAAATGTCTTGCGTGATACATGAATGTTGACTTGAAATTTCCTCGAATTGCTTATTTGAGCTTAATTTATTGCTTATTAAATTTTAATTTTATTTGTTGATAGATACAATTGTATCCCTCATTTTTTATATTTATAATTAACTCTTCGGTGAGAGTTTTGCCAATAATTGTTTAAAAACAACAACAACTAAAAACAAATCGTAGTTGATATTGAAATTAACAAGACGTCAAATTACTCCCGGACTCCCGTCCACCATGTGGATGACACCCCCATCTCATCGAGTACAAGAAATGTTGGGTCACACTACGCCCATGCCTTTTAAGAGACCAGGGAGTCAACAATATCCATATATTTCTGTCTCCGTTAAGACAACATGTCAGAAATAGTATTATTCAAAACCTTGAAAGTAGTATTAATGACTCTTCATGGGCGATATTTTACAGGACAGTCATTCATTTTATTGTTCAACCTTCATAACTGAAATTGCACTAATATCCCGAAATAGAGAATTGCAAGAATGAGCTCACATTGATTGAACGTAGAAGTCGGTAGATAGAATAGAACTCATTTGAATGAAAGACTCTGTTTTTGTGTTATGTACTTGAAGACGAGTTCCTTTTAACTTTTGAATCTCCGATGAATGTTTAGATATTTAAATCAATTATTAAAAGTATCTAAATATTATCGTCAACGCCTTTCTATGTCATTTTTTTTTAAATATGTTTCAGCCAGAAAACAAACGCATACGCCATAACTCATCCATCTTTGTATATAATGCCTCTAAATTAAGAAATTGAAATGCTCAACTGTAACTGCATGGTTGTTCTGTAACCTGTCGTATTTACAGATACGTTTTCATAGTTATTGTATAAGATTTTAATTTTCGCATATTTTGATGTTTCTATTCGCTTATAATTTGCGGATATCATTTATGAATGACACACCGAATAAGATACCGATTCAAACATGTTTGTGTATTGACACCATTACAGACATATGAATACATCAAGGTTTTTTTTCATATAGATAACTCTTATTTTGACACAAATTGCCATAAACTGCTGAAATGCTATTTCATGTTTTTTTTAGCCTAGGTATTCATACAGTTTGGGTTTTTTTTAATTTATAAGTCAAATTCTATGACCTATCGCCATGTTTATATGTATTAAATACAATTTTCAATGAGCAATGGTGATTCTACCTATTTTATTGTATGAAATGTTTAAAAATATTTTTTTTTACTTTTCTTTTTAATATATGCCGATGCTACGGTGGTGAATGCTAATTTCGAGGGCGACTTAAATCTGTTCTGATTACTAATCGAACCTAAACATAAACTTTAATAAGTCACAATTTGTGATATTATGAGGCGAAATAGAGATGATAAAAGAATAAAGTATGAGCCAATTTTGACATATGGTTGCGAAGACTGGGTGTTTCGTTTGACCAAATACATACAAAGTTGGATTGTTGATGTTAATTTTTTTAAATGTTTGAACTATAAAAGGCTTTATGATATATTTCGTTATGAATGCCATTGTGAAAATATTCTTCATTTATTTTTGCAATATTTGATAAAATTTTGAATGTGTAATCATTGTCGCAAAATGGACCATGGCTTACTATTAAACGAAATGATGAGGAATGTCATTTTTGTCAATCAAACGATATTGGTGAAATGTTTTTAAAATGTTTTAGAATGCTCTTACTTTGTTATTGCAAGTCAACGACCTTTGCCGTATGTTAAACATGTAGTGCAATTTTGTATAGATGAGTAAAACAGATGAAAGAACTTGATAGACCTAGCGGAGTTTTCAAAGATCAGATAAATACACCTGGCTAATCCTTACTTTTTAGTGTAAACCATAGCAAACATGTATACATATTCTATGCCCGCCCATTCATTATATTAAAATACTTTGTTCATATTGGAGTTAGATGATATTCTTGGTACTTATATTATTGTTTTAAACATTGCAGGCCTTTTTTGTCAATTTTGGGATAAAGTACCAGCAAAAATTGGGATTTTTTTTAATCATGAAATTGGGAATAAAAATCATCAACAAAATTATTATTTTAGGAAACAATTCTCAGTGAAATTAGTATATTTAACCATGAATGTCAACCAAAAGTGCTGATGAATGCATTTATAATTGCTCCTGCATTAACGGGCTCGGTGTCAGTCGAGAAGCCATGCAGGTCTTTCGGGAAAGCAATTTCATCTCGTTTTGGATTTTTTTCTTGAAATTGGGATAAACATATTTGGAATTGGAAATGGGTCAAAACATGGGTCAGATATTCTGACCAGTAAGATGGACAGAAAAAGGCCTGCCTAGTATCACATGAGACATATGTGCAGAGAGTGCAATACACTTTGGAAAATAGAAAAACAACATTTATAATCTCAAGTATAGACATGTTTTATTAATAACATAAAATTACAAATACTTAATCACAAAATATGTAATTTCATAGAAGGTATATTCCATATAACGACACAGAAAATCACTGGCATATTTTAAAAAAGAAAAATATAATAACTACTTATAGAAATCGGAGCTCATGAAAATCTAAAAATCGTCTTTATATTTCATTTGACGATCAATGTGTTTGATTACAATACATCCACTTATTACTTTTTTAAATTATTTTCAAGTAAGAAAACATCGAAGAGGTCATTTTGGAGTACTTGAAAAACTGCTGAGTCACACTGTTGTAGAAGATATATATGTACATTCAAATGTTCGCGTTATACTAATGAGGTAGTTATTGTTAATTAATCATAGGAAAATCATCCATTTTCTTCACATTACATAGCTGCATGCCTGATACAAAATTGATACCTTCTATCACCGCTGTGCTATTTTACTCATTCTGCCCCTACCATCACATTCTTACACATATTTTGACAAAGTGAATCATCTTGAAATGCGTACTAAATATGCAACACATTTCACAACAAGTATACAACATATATCACAAAGATACGATTCAGAAGAAAACTTATAATGATAATTTATGTATAACAAAGATCATAAACTTCCCTACTCTTTCTTTCAGCTATTGCTTCGTCAATAAGTCTTTCATTACTAGTCATGTGAAGGCAAAATGCAAACGTTATCATACATATTTTGCATGGTTTGCTATTGTTCATAAATATGGTGAGACATGGTACACCGCACAAATTAGCGGCTCAATCCCACCTATGGGAGCAGTATACAAGATATATACAGCCAAACCCTATGAGACACAACCCCCACCATAAAGTGGGAACAAAGTCCACTGTCATTTAGAATGTCCCTGAGTTTTAGTCTCCTGGGGCCGTTCTGTCATTGGCCGATTTGTCTAAAACGTATTTGCTGCCATAAGTGTGTGTGTGTGTCTGTTGTATTTTGTCCAGATGCAGTCTGTTTTGGTGTCCACTACTAACTAAAGTTGATTTAGTTACTGATGACTGGAATTTTACTCGAAGATTGCATCAAATGTGCGCAGTGGTAGACACAGGTTCCAGGTGGTGAGGTGATATATTTGCTTTGTAGAACTACTTTTTTTATAAATATGTTTACCGACATGCGCATTTTTGAACGGTCATGTTCGGGTAGTTCTTTAAGACCACGTTTCCATTTTCATCGAAATAGAGCAGCGTGATGGACGATAGTTTGTCAGGCACACAACAGGGTGCGGGGACATCAGGATCAATCCCAACAGCATTCACAAGACTCTGGATGGTTGCATGATTCGAGGGTCTCATTTTCTGAAAATACAAAAAAGAAGGTCAGTTAGAACATATGTTTATTTTCAAATTGTAAAAAGCATTTGGGAAATTTGACTATAATCATTATTTTATGAGGCCTCGAACGTTTTTGTTGTTGTTGTTGCTTTTGTTGTTCTCTTTGTATCTTCGAACATTGATTTATTTGAATGTACTCATTTTTTGTAAGCCCCATGCAGTGTGAGGTAGAGTCGCTGAAGATTTTGCTGAATATGTTTTCCGTACAAGTTCAAAGGCGAGTCCGCCAAAAACCATGTCAAATATTCATCTTGAGATGGATAACATTATGTTACATCATAGAGCATAGCTTTGTAATGAAATTGAAAACATTGCGATACATCATACAGCATAGCTTTGTAATATGATTTAAACATGTGTACTACAATAGGACACGACTTAGAAGCCTGGCGAAAATAAGGTCAGAATGGCTAAAGAGAGAGAACTACAAAGATGAAAGCAGCCTGACGCCTGTAAAACAAACACTCACACCTAACAAAGTGAGCCGGGTTACGCGATAATCTTGCGTCTACTGTCGCCTTCTGATGACGATGCATTTTGAATGAATGGTATTTAACATGTCAAATTTGTAGCTCACAATAAACTAAATAAAGATAATGTACATTTGAAATATATGAACACGTCTATTTTTTCATGAGAAGCATTATCATATCTCGATAGCAGAGTTTAAATGCTATTGCTGGAAGCATTTAACGGGTATCTTATTTTACTGTTTACTATACATTGAAGCATAGAAAAACAACTTCTGTCACGTATAATACAAAATGAATGCCGCGGAGCGAATGTCGAATGTTCTTCCTCTTGTTTGTGTGCTTCTTTTTTGAACAGGGGGCATGACTGGACATAAGTCAGAAATCGATGGACTTTGCTTTATAGTAGATCATTTCCTTTGACAACAAGTGTACCAAGTTTCATTTAATTATGTTGAATATTTCTGGTGTTTGGTCACAGTTAATGTTTTTAATAATTTCTGGTCGAAAATGGGCATATTAATTCAGCATCTGTTGAAGTGAAAGCTGGCTGTCTTGCTTTACATGTGCGAATTTTCACTGGGAAAATATGCACTTAGTTTGAATTGGATTTAAAATATCGAAAGCTTTTAGTTTTTTTGCACGCTACCGATGACAACACCTAGGCACACAATACCTTCGAAAAACAGTCTACATGTAGTTTTTCTGTTTGCATTTTTTAAAATATGTGTTCATGTACATTTTAGTTTGAAATACCAGTAGGTATCCGCTGTTTAAAGATCGTTGATGTTCTTTCGCTTATATAATTGTTTATAAAATTATATATTCGAACAGGACATACTCTCCGTGTGAGATGATGTGCTTATGGATGGGTAATGCGTTTAAAATATGAAATCCTGTTTGTCATATCGTAAGTGGTGTACCTTTTTAGATCAAGTCCTACTTCCCCCATTGAGTTGAACAGTTTGGCTTTTACATCGCCCTTTCTTGTCTCTTTTCTATTTTTCATTTTTATCTGATTTGAAATATTTAAAATGTTGTTTAATGTACCTGAGCATTCATGCGCATTGCTTTATGTATCAATACGAAACAGACTCATTACCCGAAGAAAGCTATAGGTTTTGAATTAAAGGATTATAAAATATATGAGCCCAGGACATAACTATCATATCAAAGATAATTTGGACGCCAGCTCGAAAATAAAGACTGATTTAGTGTGGTGATATTTGTACATAATTTACCACACGCGTGACCTTAAATCCAATGTTTTATCGCTTTGTTAAGTGCTGTGCCATTTGCACAAGCAAATTGTTGTTGTCACGTATTCGACATTTCTTACATGGCAACATTCAAACTTCTTGTTAAAGTAAACATCAAACTATGAAAATGTTACTGTCTACTTATAGATACAAAAACTATCGACCCTCTACGAAGGCGTCATTGCTACAAATTATTATCATGGATGGTTGTAAGACAAAGATAGGTCATAAACCATAAATAATAAATTTCTCGGGATCACAAATCAGAAAATCATCAGCCTAGCACCTCCGTGTCTGCACTGTCACTATTAGTAGGTTTTCGACGAAGAACTTGTAGTGTAACTTATGATTATAGACAGCAACACACGGCGTCAAAAAGTCCACGTTGGCCAACTTTAGAATACTGCAAACGTCATAACGTTCTCATTTAATCATCATACTATAACGCAAGTTTGTTTGCTAGGCGCCATTGGATATACTCGCTTCATTTACGTTCCTTATTGTTATTGTCGGCATGAGGTACAAAACTATTACTAACTTGCATTGTACATACGAGTCAAATGACCATTAACATTTCTTAATCACCATGTATAATTTTGAATTTACTTTGAAAAAACAAATGATCTACTGAAGTCTTACTTTTACTATTATGGTTTGCTCAACGCGTAGTTTTGTTTAATCACTCGTAATTAATGACTTCAATGTATGACATTGTACGACACTTAACACGTCCATAAATCATATCTGCAAGATAGAAGAAAATTGAAAACAGATATGATAGATTTTTTGCCAACTGATCACCGTCTGGGAGTCTAAAATGCTTCCAGGAGCGTCCAAGATGAAACCCAATAGCCGCCTGTCTAGCAGGTGTCTCGGTACGAGGGCATAGAAAAGTTCACGTTCGTTTGTTTTAAGTAATTTAATTACTTCAGACTTCTGTAGGCAAGAGTATAAGGTTATCAATATTACTTATGTTACTGTTGTCTAGATAATGATATGTTTGTTCACTTTACCAGCAATAAATAATTACATATCATTCCATGGCTCTGTATCGCTTAAAATCCCAATACATGTATTTTACTCTTAATTACAGAGTGCTGTAGGCAATAAAAGAACAAACGAATTCACCGATGAAACGAAGACGAGTTAAACAATAATAGACACACGCTACGTGAGGAAATCAACAACAATGAACGTATTGTAGAATTCTAAACACGAATATTAGGTGACAGGAACGGGATAAACGATCGAGATTTGGTCGAAAAAAGAGAATTTCATACCCGCTGACTTCAACGAAAAGACCGCAATAACCAATGATTAGAGGGCGAACCGATTTGACAGAGGAAAGTGACTAGCTGCTCAGTGGACAAGAAAAATAATTGGTAGTGTCAAAGATAATGCTCGAGCGAGGATCAGATACAAGCCGTGGCACAAAGAGAGTCATTGAACCGCTGGCTCGACCATACGACACCTATAGTTCTCCGCCAACCCCGTGAACGATTCTTGCAATTTGTCTGATGGTTTCGGAATCTGATTTATTTTAAATGGTACCTGACAATTGAGATTTAACATACTTGCGAACTGCCTGAATCAACACGAACAAGGCTCGAAAGGCTTTGATGTAATTACATGCCCAATCAGGAAATGCAGAAGTTAAAACTACCTTTACCATTTATAAGGGTAAACACTAGATTAAAATCTTAATATTTTTTGTTCTTTATTAGAACCATAAAGTTTATTTTAGATTTACGTAATTATTTTAAGTGGAGATCAACTGTTTTCCTACCTTTGTCAATGGAAAGGTGCATGATCCAGCGCAGTAATGAGCCTTGAATGACTTCGGGGAGATAATCCACTCTCCCCAGCCAATATCGCTGAAGTCTACGACCAACTTTTTCCTTCCACACGATCCGTCCTTTTTCTCGTCCTCAGCCAGTTCCCGTAAATCGTCCCACTCCTTTGGCAGTTCCAAACGGTTGCTCATCCGATCCTTTTGGCCTTTCTTTCGTTTGTTCCTCTTCCTGTCACGCCTTCGTTTCTTTTTGCTGGCATACTCCCCGGGCAAGGGAATTAATCTAGGATCAGATATTTTATGTCGTGATTCTTTCCTCGTCTGTAACATTCCCGGATGCGTCTGCAGAGTCTTTGCATGGATTGGATACGGTTTGTTATAATCTTCAGGGTCTTCTGGAATTTCGTTGGTCAATATTGAAAGTGAACGAGCACGTGACTGATAAATGGGGTAGTCAGCGTTGTTGTCTAAAAGACTACGTTTTGATCTTCTAGTTCTTGGAGGCAAAAGGGATTCTGTTTTCAAATATGCCTCGTGCAAGTGATCGATACCTTTTTGCTTCTCAGATAAATCCTCTAACTCATCCTCATCGATAGTCTTAGAGTCATTTGAGTAAACAACTAAATATGGCACTGAATGTTTATGCATGAAACGTTTTAATTGCAACAAATTGGAATTATGATGAGGCTTTGACATTTTGAAGTTCAACCCCAATGATTGAGGGTGTAAAGTATTTTCACTTACACAGCTTTGTACAATGTCACTAACATCGACACGCTGCCAGCCGTAACTTTCTAGGGACACTGACATTGCACCACTATCTTTAGTGTGTCCAGTTGCTATCTCATGCAACGACATTGTCAAATGTGCCTTTTTATTGTAGCGTGATTTTCTGCGTTTGTAAAAATGGATTTCTGCACTGACGTTTTGCTTTTCCGCCGACGAAAGCGACGTCAAGTTAAAAACGAACATGGGCTGACCGTTGACCGTCTCTGGAAAGATAAAAGAATAGAACATAAGAATGGTTGAAATACAATGCCTTGTAAGATCAAGGAACGTGTACTTCTGTATCTCATTACAGGATGTTTTCGATGCCATTCATTCGTAAAGATATTTGTATACATTCCTTGACGGACGCAAGGTCGACTCCCTAATGTTTGTTTGGATAATCCCTTTAATCGTCAAAGTTAGTTATCAACATAGCAACGTTAACAGCATTGTCAACAGAGGGTTTTTGTGTGTTTAACATCGTTTTAATGATGGAGTATTAAAGAGCTGTACAGGGTCATAGGGCAAAATGTCACCAACTTAAGGCATGTTTGTTTGCGCATTAATATCCACTGAATATTTGCACGTAAAACTGCTAAACATCAAAATCGTTAATAGGTTTCAAATTCAGACTGCTGACAAGCGTAGAGCAAAGTAAATGATTCTTAAGTTTTGGCATTAAGACGACACGAATAATAATCTTCCCCCTGCATTCTAGCAAGCGTTTTCTCTTATACGATTTTAATGACAATTTGTTACGCATTATAGATATTTAGATTCGAGTTTGTAGCTTATTTGCGGTTAGGGAACATATAAAAGAACACACTATAATTCGAAAATTGATTTCTAATGGAGCTGAGTCTCCAGCTAGGATATTTTAATAACATACTCGGCTTATTCAACTCGCGCTGTGACAAAATTGAATGTTTCCTTTAAAAATGCCCTGTAACACAAATACTCGCTCATTGAGGGGACTCAATGGAAGCATTCAGCTTCGACAGCAAAAACATATCCTTTTGTGATGGGCTTCTTTTCAGGACCCTCAGTTGCTACTTAATAATACAAAATACTTTGAAACCACGGAAAAGGCATAACAAAGAAATCAATCCAAATGACCGGGTTTGATTAAAAAAGGCTAATTTAAGTTAAGCTGGTCGCCAAAGTGGCACATGTCGGCACAAATAGAAACGTCAATTTATTGAACATAACAAAATGGCAACTGTTGATTCATCAAAGGAGGCTAGTAAAAAGACTTACGGGAGTTTGCACCGAATAATTTGAGCGTTCCCTGCAATTACCCATACATCAATGAAATATATTTACCGTCATAAAATAACTTCGCTACAGTTCAGTGTTTTATTAAACTGGCTTTTTATATTTTATTATTGTATTTCAAAGCATCTTAATTAACTTAAGGGATTGTCCATATAATGGTCGTACTATGTATACTGAAGGTTTTATATTAACCCTCTCAATGAATGTTGACAAGAATGGCGCTGACAGAAGAATGCAATTTTGCTGTGTAAGGTTATGCTAATTTTGCGGCGCATCTTTCAAGTGTTTGATCAATATTTTAATATTTGACCACATGAAGATAGGTCAAGAGCTAAGAAAACAAAATTGCGTTTATTTAACCTCTGGATTAGTGTACGGTATACGTTAATGGGAAAATCCAAGCTATGTTTAGGAATCTTTAGTCTGTACCTGGCATGCTTATTGATCCCAAAGAAGAAATAGAAAGGAAACTGTCCGGAGCAGAGGCACCGGAGTTAACGTCGTCAGAATTGATTGGTTATTTAATCGTGCAAGCGTATGTTTGGTTAGTACTAAGTTCACGAAATGAAATAGCTTGCTCATCCTTCAAAAACATATATGAACAAATGAGCATGCACAGGACAGATGTTTATTATTATTATCGGTTCAATCTTAGCATTATCGGTCATGTTTTGACAGCGGTTAAAAGTAACATAAAAAGAAACAATGATTTGTATTTTTAAGCAAATGAAGATGATATCAAGGCATGTTTAATGGATCTTAATTGGTGAATCACATTAACTTAACATCAGTAAGCTAAAATCACTTTTCTTGATTTCCCTCCTCACCCAAACCGTATACATGTGTCCGTACCATTCCGGGAAGTGTTACATTTTGTATTCAATATATGTGTTATTTATTGTTACTGGTACGCAGGGTCTAGATTTTCAACTCTGTAAATACATTTTTGTTCTGTTGTTATTAACACGGACATAATTTAACGTATTATGAATATCTCTAAAAAGGGGGTATATTTTGGTTTATGCTTATTTATTTTAGAATCGCTGTCGAGTCCGTTACATTGGTAGAAACCAGAACATGTGTTCATTATGAGATGTCACGTGAATGACCCGATTGTGGGGCTTGAATCCCCGATCACTAAGGTGAGGGACAGACACCAATACCAGTATACCATTCTCAGGTTGACATTGGTTGTCGATAATACAATGAAATGATAACAAATAGATACGCATCATTTTTAATTTACTGTCAATTAAAAGCAAAAAGGCAGTAAAAGATTAGCACGTAAACGTGCTGTAAATTAGTGTCATGGAAATTTCTGCTACATTTTCTTCAACCGAGTCACGCCAGATCGAGTTCCTCATAATATTATAATGAATATGGAATGTTTCGCAAGTTTGCATTGAAGAAAAATACAGAATAATATTTTAAAAAGGCACTCTCACAGATTGACCGTTTTGACAACTTTTTTTTTATTTTTTGTATTAAAGTGAATCAATTTTTGCGTAAATATCAGCAAACAAGTGATATAGGACTGATGACAAAATATCAGATCGCAGATTTTAATATTTCCGTTCGAAAATTAATGTTTTATGGCTAAACGCGTTACTAACGGTTTAAGACAAATGCATAAAACATCAATTTTTTAACTTATATATGAAAATCAGGGATCTGATTTTTTTGTCAGCAGTCTTACATCACTGGTTCCCATGCATTTTCGCATAAATTGGCTCGTTCCGAGACAACAAATAAAAAAGTTGTCAAAACGTTCAATCTGTGAGAGTGCAGCTTTAATCACAAGTTTTGGTAATGAAAGACAATGTTCGAATTGACGGTGTTGTCGTCATGATACTACATGCACACGCGTAGTAATAACGGCAATGCCTAGTATGTCTGTTTTAAGTTGCACATAAGCCTGGCTGTGTTCGTTAATCACTTTTTTCTCGGCGGTTCGTCAAGCTGTCTGTGAGGGAATAATTAGTTTGCTTTTCCCTGACCCTCTTACGATATCTTGCAAATCTTTATTATTAAACTTCTATTTATCGCCCATGCTTGTTTGTTTAGTAAACAGATTTGTAGATAAATCTCAGATATGATACCTTTAATCCGACTTTACATATCCGAATTAAAGCCTGAAAGTAAGGGAAAATTAACTGTTCGATGCGAGAATTTAAGACGCCAGGAAACACCGATTTCCATTCTAGTCTTTTCAGAATTGTTATAATTCCTGCGTCGGGGGCTTAAAAGTATTAACATCTTTATTCAAATATTAATGTAGGTCGAACATCAATGAATCCACTTTCCTAGTTAAATGGGAAAAACAAAATTTAAATTACGATGTCTAGATATATACAAAACTTAGTAGTAGAAGGTTACATAATATTAAATCTAGTGTTTTTCATATAGATATTTAACACCGTATAAGAATAATAATTTGAATTTCTCTCATGCTTAATGACGTTAACCGTACAAAAAAAGAATGGAATTTTAAATCAAGATCAAATTTGATAAAAAAACAACCTTTATAACAAAAACGAAATCAATGAACACGCTTCTAGAGTTTAAAGGCTCAAAGATGAAGAACAGAAAACTGATCGGTATAAGAGACGTCTAAGCAGCTGATTTACTGTCGGGATGGCCTCTTAAGTCATAGTTTTATGGTAAAAACTTCAGGCCTGTCACACTTTCTCTCATTAGTTTAAATATATACTCTCTCGTATCACTATGTTGATGACATTGGGAAAATTTATCATTGAATTAATCAGATGTACAATTGACATTATTACTGTCAGCGAAATAACTGATAACATTTTAATAAATACACATGACATCATTGGTTTAATGGCCTCCCTTGTCTTCATCCATAACGAAATTGCTTAATATACAAAACTGCCATCTGGTCGTTTATACTGTTTCACTGTATACAATTATATATTAAATGTATAATGTATATATCATGAGAAAGGTCACTGGCTATCAATCTGAATGTTTAGAAATACAGAGCAATAGCGGTCTCACCTACGACGCCTTCATATTTCAATGTCATATTTATAGTCTTGTTCTTTGGTATAATGTCAGGTGTCTTACAGGACAGAACGTGAGGTGGCAAAACAGAATACAATGGCAGATGGTAATACAGTTAAATGATGTCATGTGGTAAAACACACTTTAAAGGCACGTGGCAATATCGGGCGGGAACAATAGGGTAGGTCAGGAAACCAAAAACAAACATTATGTTTCACTTCAACTTGCCCTGGCCAGTGCTTAGAGGAGTAGATGTTTGTGCCTTCAATTGCTTCCAATGAACAATCTCAATGAATCAGAGAGCTAACTTCATACTTAGCATTCATTTCGTGTTTTCGAAAAGTATCTGTTTCCAAACCGAATAAGGACTCTGTATCTTTAGGCGTGCTTTAAACAAACACATCTCTCATCTGCAAGTTCATATTTTAGAAACGCGAAACTGGACTTCAGAATTGGTTTCTGCATCGGTATCATTATAATATCAGATGCGGCGTAATTGGATTCGTTGAAAAGAAGTTAAGTATATGTATACAAAAATGATCGATTGCTATCGAAATTGTAAGACAAAACACACAGGTGTATACGGTCGTTATATGTTTTATCATATGTTTTCTGTCAGCGATGATATCGTATATGTTTTTATAGTGTCAGTGTCCACTTGTGTACATTCAGACTGGTCCAATACGTAGTGACATCTTTGAAAAGTGGTAGTGTGTCATGAATACATCTGATAACCACTTAATAGGTTGTTGTTTTGCTACCAAATAATGGTATATTTTGATTTCAGCTTATCTGATGACATTTATCATGGGGCTAATTTATCACATAGTTCAGAACAATTTTATAATGGATTTTGAAAGCCCGGAAAAAATGGGATGATTGATTCGACAAACATAAGATGCATTTCAAATATGAAGTTTCATATTTGTAAAGTAACACTATTTTATAGCGCAGTTTACACTTAATATACTGGCGACCAAAGCAATGTTAATTTACCTGCAACCAAACAATCAAACAGGTTGTAATCAGGAGTGCAACAAGCCAAAACATTGCACAGGTGTTCGCAAATAATGTAAACTTTCTTCAGTTTCACGAGAACATTTGTTTGACATTTTTGTGAG
Source organism: Mya arenaria (assembly GCF_026914265.1). NCBI lineage: Eukaryota > Metazoa > Mollusca > Bivalvia > Myida > Myidae > Mya > Mya arenaria. The sequence continues at coordinate 67,964,894 of NC_069123.1, forward strand.
GTTGTAGACGCAAATCCAACGTAAGAGTATGTAGATTTCCACTTTTATGGAGTGAGGTGACCCAATTCAGTTTATCTAATTTGAAAGATTTTGTTAACGAACAAAAAATAAAGACCTGATCAGGGCGTCCTAATGGCAATGTTGGAATAAACTAGCAACACTCATATTTTCAGCTCATTTTTATTTGAAATAGCTTGAAATTGCTTTAGATTCAGAGCATTTGTTGTGAGTTCTGTATATTATAAGAAACATGCTTTCGTCTTTTGTTTTTCATTTCAAAATGCTCTGACCTCAAATTAGTCTTCGTATGGTCGCTGGAGAACTACAAACAGGAAGCAATAAGCACGAATTTGATAACGGTGGAGTCCTCATGATAACACAGCCTCTGTACCTACAGCACGGGGCATACCTACATTCAATAGTAAAGGTATTTGAGATGCAAATATATATGCAAATGTATTTTCTTGTCTAAAACTACGATGACATGTTGTATTCATTTGTAAAATAACTCAATTTGCTAGCATTGTAATCATACCAAGGACTTCAATATAGCGTTAGTTATGCTAAGCAAGTCGACAAGAAACTTGGACAGGGTGTTGGCTGGAATGTTGAAGAGTACATTATGAAAGTGAGGAATTTAATGTGCGATATGCCTAGTTTTTCATTTACAAGATAAGGAATGTCGTAAAGATAGTCAGGGAACGGCTGGCTTTGTACTGAATGGTTCTAACCCCGAGCTCAACCCATCAAGGCGCCGGGGTGACTAAAAGCTGAGAGCTACTTTAAGATTATGATCAATTCTTTGTACATATATTAATTTCGAAAAACCTTGTCATATAAGATTAATTGTCCCCCACGAGGAATGTTCTTACGTTTGATTCCAAGCAGAGAGATAATATATCATCCACGATTTCCAACAATGATTTCATAGTTTGAAAGCTAGCGGAACTACATGTTCGAGCGCACTGTCGACATTGTTTATAAACAAATTGGCTGATACATAAGATAAGGAGGCAGAATATCACGATTTGATTGCATATTTCTAAAGTGAACATACGGTCAAGTTTGCTTCATGTTGAAGCTGTTATATGGCTGAACGTTTTCTTGTCAACTTATACGGATATGAAGCTTTATGTCTGATAAACAAATAGTCATAATAAAGGGTGCATATGGCTTGGCCTTTACATTGCATGCGTCCTTTTGTCACAAATGATATAACAACAGTTTGAGTTATATGTGCACCGATACAGGTGTATGTGCACCGATACAGGTGTATGTGTACCGATACAGGTGTATGTGTACCGATACAGGTGTATGTGCACCGATACAGGTGTATGTGCACCGATACAGGTGTGTGTGTACCGATACAGGTATATGTGCACCGATACAGGTGTATGTGTACCTATACAGGTGTATGTGTACCGATACAGGTATATGTGCACCGATACAGGTGTATGTGCACCGATACAGGTGTATGTGTACCGATACAGGTGTATGTGTACCGATACAGATATATGTGCACCGATACATGTATATGTGCACCGATACAGGTGTATGTGTATCGACTTTTTACTGTTATTTAATAACAGAAACGCTTAGGTCATCTACAAAATGTGTTGTTATGGAAGTGGTTCATAAATGATAACTTGCAGGGATACCAATGAGTGGAAGTGGACGATAACATATAGATACAAGTGTCAGTAAAGAAATCATCTTTCATACAGACAGACCTGTGAAGCTTAAAGGTTAAATGTTCTTTGTCAATGTTCAAGCAAATTCATTAGTAACAGCAATAGAAGTTGGCAGTCGGAAACAGTAGTACTAAAAGTGTGTCGTTATCTGTCGCGTGACATTATCAGCTAAATTGTCAAAGGTTTACTCAATAATTTTGTTTATCCCTTTTCTTGTAGCAGTGTGAACTATGTGTTAAATGATGGTGTTTTGACTATAAGTCGAGAACATGATCGTGGAACACCACGTTAAAGTATATGAACGTACCACACAAGGTAACAGTTGAATGCTCGCGTTGTTGATTAAGCACTTCATGCAATGGGCCCCAATTTCTCGAAACTTCTGAAGTTCCTTATAACAGGATTAAGCTTATCTCACTTTTATTGTTTCACTATAATTGCGTATTGTTTATTGCTTTCAGATTTTTTAGACGTTAGATAAAAATTATCTGTATGATAATCAGAATAAAACATTTTTCATTTATCAAAATCAATTTTAAATATGTATTTTGACTAACTGAATTAAGCTACTTAAGTCTGTTAAGATATTTCGAGAAAATGGGGCCCGCAGCTATAAAGCTTGACAAAACAGCCAAATGTACAGACTGAGATGAAATAGTTTAAATACGAAATGACAGAAGTTATGAACCACGCTGATTTCTTGATATTTAATTTTGAGAAACATCTAAGTTACTTTAACAGGTGTGAGGTATCAGTTTAAAATCGCTCATTCGAAAAACACTATTCTTCCAATTATTTTTGTGCTCCATTATCATTAACATTTTTAGGTTTACGTGATGTTGCAATGAGTTCTGGTTGCTTGAATGATAATCGGCATAATCTCTCTCATCTCAATCTCACCTAATTGACAATGTGTCTTATGACTTTTTGTTTGAGTAGAGTCTTTTTTTTATTTTAGCTTTATTTTGTGTTATTAATTAAAATGGTCTGACATCTTCATCCTATATTCCTATATACGCGGGATAAACTGTGTAAAAGACTCGAGCATGAAACTGTTATTGGCCCATTCAATACTGTTATCAACATTTCTTGGTAATTATTCTAACTGTTCGGGACAAACAATCAGACAGTGTTCCCATATTTTGAGTTGTGTAAGTTGTGTATATCTGTTCATCAAAGTGGCGTATATACGTCATATCAATATATTCACATTATCATATCTTTTTACTTCCAACATATTTTATTCCCAACATAATTGTATGGTATTAGTTTGCCATCAGTCTGTTAGTGCTTTCCAAGAAAAGGCTTTAAACATCAATTTTGTTAACTGCTCTTTCGTGAAAACTTCAACGTAAGAAAATACGGTATTCATAAAATTCAAATGATTTTACACTCCAGGTGTGAGTGCAGTGAAAACTGAACATAATGGATATGACAGTAATTGCATAATTATTTTAAAATGATGTCGCCTCTCAAGGATATTTGCCTTGTTTTCCTCTCTTAAATCACATCCTAATCACATCTGAGTAAAGGTAAGTCGTAAAGCTAAGTCCTATGACGAAATAAATAGAACAAATAAGTATGCTGGTAGTCTGGCAGGAACATGCAATAAATCATTTATATAAATCGTGCTCTTTTTGATTTCATTTACTCTGTGTAAGCTGATACTTGTCGTTGGCAAGTATGCTGTATAAGTAAAATATATATAATGCGATTTTGGTCTTTCTAGTGAACCGTTATGAAATTAATGGTAGTATTGTGATGTTTCCTGTTTAGCTTTTCAAATAAGGTGGAGTCGAAGGTTGACGAATTTTCTTGCGTCCATTTGTTGCATCAGGTATCCAGATTTTTGAACTGTGTTAAATCTAGGTTTCCATTACACCAGATTCTTGATTGTACCCAAATTGAGTGGCAAATCTAGGTTGTCTTTCATAAAAACCTTGTCTTACATCTTACCAAAAAAGAAACTGGTGCAACGTGTTTTCAATAGATGATATAAATATAAGAGTATCGCTTGAAGGGATGTTTGCAGCATACAGTCTTTGTTTTTGCCTGTCAACACTGCTGTTACAATTAAGTGTTGACTATCGACTACATCTGAAGAAACACAGGGCAATTGCCCGTTGTAAAAGAAATATTGAAAACCACTTTTAAGTGTCGAATTTCGAGATTTTAACAATATTATCATCGATTTCGTTATCGTTTCAATCAGACTGCATTTCACTTTAACACCAAACCAACAAAAGCGACCGGTGACACTTTTTCAATATCTCAAATCTAAGGACAAAAATCACTAAGAAGGTCCAACGTCGCCGGAAGATATAGGCAGAGATTGTGAGAGGGAAAACAAAACTAAGTTCACGGATCTTGAAGTGGTTTAAGAGCAGCATAATGAATAAAGCTGTGTGCTAGAAACACGATATCCAACTATTTTGCTGGCTCTTTCAATGAATTATATTGTGTTACCAATAAAAGGCACTGTTTGACACAAGTGTTTTTATCAACTCGGAAAGACTGATTATTTAAGCGGTTTCTTGTGGCAAAATGTCCTTTTTAACTATCATGCATTTCAAGTTTTTTCCCATCTACTCACCATCATTAAAGCCCAAGCCTGTAATAGCTTCCTTCGCTTATAATGCTCCTCAACATTAAAGGCTATATACAATGTGATGGAAGCCATTAAGTGTCTTTCGTCAGTCAGTCTAAACGGGGATGTTATTTTTGATATAGCCTTTCCATATCAACCATGCATTCGTTGCAAGAAAAAATCTACTGGGGTATTGTTTGTTTGGCTATTGTTACATCTGAAATAATCTGTAACATTATGGTGTTTTATCGTTTATCATTTCCGTGTGTTCCATATCAACCTTTCCCACGAACAGAGTGTGAATACATATGTATGGGCGTGACCTACCTTAACGGTCGCATAATAAACCTTCAATAATTACTTTCAACTAGATTGTGGAATTTATCACAATATGTTAATAATATTCGTAACCTAGACAATTTAATAGCGATAAACTTACTTAAAATGTGATAATTTTATTAGACGTGCAATCAATGTTAGCATATCGCCATATGACATTTCTACAATCCCCTGATGGCACATTGTTAAGTAGAAGTTGTAACGTTTTATTGTTGTAATAAACGAGTATCTTAATTGAATATTCAATTGGATGGACTGAGAGTATTATAATTGCATCACCTTGAAATTCTAAGACAGAAATGAATTTTTGCACATAAAACATATCATTATTTCTCAATTAATATTATTTCATTTTTTGAATGATACTTTAAAAGCATTTAAAAGTATTAAAAGCATAACATCTATCAACTAAAATTGTATTATGATAATATCAAATAACCGGTTGGATAAAAACAAACTCAGATGCCAATATCTGTCTGAATATTCGTTTTTCTCATAAACATGGTTAGACTACTTAATTAAAAAGACATTTCATAGCAAACCTGGTCAAATTGTATATAGTCTTTACACCCGAATGGTAACACGTGATGTATTCGTTAAAGCTGAATTACTTCTAATCCCTTTGCTTTATCTGAAGGGCGCCTGATTTATGAGCTAGATATGTCGAATATTTTCATAAATAGGAAATAAAAATGCACAAGTTTTATGACTACTTTGCTAAATTAGTTTCGAGCTATCAAATAAATATAAAACGGAAATCGCAACACACAATATTTATGAATGAATTACATTTCTTTTGCCGGCATGTATACTTTATGGTCGCCAAACACTTTTCAAAAGGTGATCTTTTTTTATTTTCCTGCGCTTCCAAATCTATTATCTAGTCATATCTTGTATGAAAAAATCATGCTTAAACTTTTATCTTGTTATAAAATAACTATTACCAGAATATCTGTAAATATTATCAGAGAACAAGACCAACTCTGCTCGAGACACGAGTTTCGCGTAGAACTGGCGTCAAAGGTTTTAAGGGGCAATATTGATAAGTTTTTGGTGCTTAACTCAATAAGACTTTATTGATAAGCATGCCACATTTAATTTCACTCATAAGACCAGTCTTTCCCTTTGTGATTGATGCGCCACCATTTTACGACCCCCGCTTCTACGTTGATTGCCATAAATGTACCCGGCATGGCATTACATAGTAAATTACAGAAATGCCAAAGCCGAATGGAAAACAGTTTCAAGATTCCGACACTTTTATTTCCCTCGATTCCTAATGTTTCATCTCTGTAATGCCTCCGCTGACTCAAACTAATAACATTCATTGGGGGGGGGGGGGGGGGGGGGGGGAACACATAAATATTTAAGTATAAAATAAAAAGTAAAATTGGGAAATTATCAGTGAGGTCACCACCAAGAATGTATTCATCAAATCTTAATAAAACATTTCTTATATTTCTGAATCATATATAGCGTTTCATCTGTTCAATTATGTGAAATATTTTCCCTTCGATTGAATGTATATAATGCTTTTGTCTTTTCTTCTTGCTATAAAACTAATATTAATTCACATTCTTTTTCACACCTGTTTATGACAAATACGTAAAAAATCAAGAAACGGTTTAGTAGTTTTGCGACAGTTAATGGCAATTTTACTTCAATCTTAAAGCGGAAAGTGCAAAGAAAAAATGTAAAATATTAAGGAAACTGTTGTGGTGGTTTAGAGCTTTTTCATACGCCCATGATGTTCATAACTCATTATACAATCACATAAAGTGTTATACATTAATGCGAATACTCCCTTAATTCAGTGGCTTTATATGTTTGTGTATCAAAATAAAGAAGTTATAGTCTTACAACTGTAAATATATTCTAATTCAGCGAGTATAATGTTTCACTTTAATGCCCTGTCGATTCTTAATGATCCTTAATGTTCTACTTTATTAATGCTTAAAGTTTTAATTGAATATATTAGTTTGCTTCAATAATAACATTTCCTAGAAACGGCTATAAATCACCTAGTGTTGCACATGGAATGCTGTTTCATCCTCTTGCCATCAAATTTGCCCTTTCACATTTACGTATCATAATGCTGTTAGTTCACTCTCTCAAGAAATATTTTATCTCAGTAATCAATTGTCAAAAGATATTGCTTGTCATGTCAAATAAGTAATTCATCAAACAACAGTAAAAGTTATAGCAAATTACTTTTAATGAACATTCTTGTATGAATATATGTATCAGAGTTTAAGCTTATTTATATACCGCATAGAACGTTTCTATATAGTTCAGATGAAGTTATAGCCGTTATTGTTTTTGAATTTAAGACAGTTATGATTTTGATATCATTTTTCTTCCTCACCTATCGAAGACTGGATGCTTCGGACAGTATTTCCTTGTAACTGTTCTGTGGACATGCGACCCTCGGAGATCATGTTATATAAATCCAGCATGTATTTTGGCGCATTGTCCGCACTAAGCGCTGGCCTTGGTCCTCTCGGCTCTCCCGCAAATCCAAGCATAGACCTCACAGCTAAATGCATACGGTCATTGTCAACCATCACATCACTGACTTCGGGCTTCACGATGGAAAACACACATATTGTGCAGAAGGTGCACAATAACGTTCTTGAACAATGCTTCATGATTCACGCTGTTTTCTAATCCTTACATTTGCTTATAATAATTACACTCATTCATATAATTTCAACTTTCAATTTCAGCGTCACATTATACACAATTTCTTTGCTCAAGTATTTCACATTTTAGAATACGTATGTATAGTCACTTTATAAGAAGTAAAACACAAGTATAATCCGTACAATTCTCAAAGATATTTGTGTTATACAAATCCGAAATGTCACGCAAAATATAATATTTTCAGATATTGATATGTTTCAAACTATTTCCACTTACGGTAAATCACGGTCTTTGATAACCGCGTACACTATAAACCAATCTTGTTATCAAGCGATATCCTATTGGCTGATACGTCGCTAACCCCACCCACATCTGTATGACGACAATCGAATTTACTAGCGTTCATTCAGAAATCCTGTATGTCGAAACGTATTTCTCCTTGTAGTAAATTGCTTTAATGAAGTTAAATCACCGAATCATCTTTAAAAAACGCTCCTATGAAATTCGAATTGAAAAAAAATAATAAAATATAATACAACTATACACATCTGCGTCTTGAAAGACTGTGACCGTAACTTCGAGTTATGTGACCATATATTTAATGCAGCATTGTCAGTGCTACTTCAAGATCGTGTAAAATCACCATAATCTTTTATTCTCAATAACTTTTTAGATTATTTTACTGATATTAGGCTTATGTCTTACCATGGACAATTATGGCAGCCAAGTTACATGAATACTGGCGCCATTGAAACTCTTTACACGCACACCTTCTTTTGTTAGATATTATCCGATTGGTCAGTACCGACCAATCAATACCCCGAGGGCATTTAGTACTTATTGAAAATTAACCGCGGGCCTGACATTAATTAGTTTTCGAACACAGGAAGTAGCTTTTTATCACAATGAACAGTGCTGTTATTAAACCTTTCGACTTATTATGCATACCTAAAACAGACATCTTTGGTAATGTAATACGTTATCAGGTCAGATTAAGTAGTTAGTTTGTTTATCCATATGTAATGAGTTTAATGACTCCAGTCCGGAAGAATTAGCGCCCTCAAGCCTGGTAGGTCGCAGTTCTACTGACCAGGATGACCACAAATATGCTGAGCATGGTGTGCTGATTTTGTGACCATCGTCTGCAGACCGCAATAACACTAAGTGCACTTAAATCCACACTTTGATCTTAAGTGCACGCGGCATTTATTAATGTATGCCCTTAAATTCATTTAATATCTAATATTCTCGAAGAAATTGTTGTACAAACAGATGCTACTCAGCACAGGAGAAGCGATGTTTCGACATTCTGTTTAATCACACATGATTAAATCTGATTACAGTGGTTCTTGCAGATCTTAAACATTGGCCTCTGTTGTTTCAACACAAGAACAACAACCTCCTCACTCCGGTGCCACCCACAGACCTGGAGATTCAACACCAAGGCTTCAGGTCTATAGGTATATTTTTGATACTTCTTTCTGAGTCTGCGTGTGATGAAAATGGAAAACGTTAATACCGATCGGAGGTCTCCAATTTACAAGATGGGTGTTTTATGTTCCTCTAGTCTAAGGTTTCATGGTGTTCTTATCTTTATTTTATTGGCACTTGTAATTGGAGGAATTGAGTTGGTTGAAATAAAACAAGGTGTAACGAGATAGCTCCGAGAGTCCCATGACGGCATTGGCATCTTTACTGTAGGCTGTGAACTTGATAATTGGATTAATTTTCTTAATATAATTATTATATACCGTGTGCTACAATATACATATACATATGAATACATCCCAATAGAAATATGCATAATTGTATTGTAATTGCAGATGTGACACGGGATTGTCGAGAGGGCTTGTATGCGCGCTTTTTTCTGAGAAGAACATGTTTAGAGTTATGAATCTAGTGGTTGGGACTTGCCCCTTAAAGGGCTACAGATAAAAAAGACTGCAGGGATATTCACGAGTTCCTATATCGAACAATATTAACTGTTTACTCACTACAAGTAAAGGCTTGTGCGGCACTGTTACCCTGTTTGGCCATATATTTTGAAGTGTTTACTGTGTGGACATAATTTTGATATTGGTTTGTTGATTTATTATCCATTATAGGTCTTACGAATTGGCTTGCTTATTGGATGTGGAACTTTTTAAGATATCTAGGGCCACATAAACCTGTCTGTCCGTGGTGTCTGTGAAATTAAGGACTCGTACAAGACAGTCAAGTGCGGGAGTGAGCTTGATTTTATTGCATGTTTCTAATATTCACGCTTGTTGAGTTTAATGACAATATTTGCGGAATATCTGTTCTGCAATGCGAACAACTACTATTCATTTGTAGTCATATGACCATTGTTTTATAGCAGGGAAATGATTCTGTTTACTCCAGTAAATCACGTTGCCAATACCTTGGGCCATTTACCAGCATTATTCCTACCTTCATGCAGACAAGTTGGAACCAAGTTTTTATAACACAAGTGAAACAGCAACTTTCCTAATTACGAAGATGGAAAATGTGCCGGGCATTAAAGAGAGGCCTAGAAACCTACGGTTCCAAATGTCTGGTAACAATAAATCCTTTTGCTGAGTATAGGTATTTATGAACTACCCACGCCCAGTTTATTGCGCCAATATTTTCATTAATTGGCTTAAATTTTCATTCCGACAAAAGCGCTACTCTGATAATATAGTGTTCATGAATTTCATCATTGGACTTACATGATAAATGGAATATCAGCATGAAACATGAAAATAATGCGGCAAAATACTTCATTTATTTATACTGTTTCAAGGCTTCGAGTTTGTTCTATCAATTTCATGTTAGCTACGATCGGTGATTGCTTCTTGTTTGTTGCGTTCAGTTGGATATTCAATACAATTCATTCTGACAAATTGGCTGGAAAATACTCAGTAATTTCGTTCTATTTTCACTAAAACTTGACTTCTTGTGATAAAGCACCTGTCGGTATCACGTAATTGCCAAACTGATATATTAAATGGAGTGATTTATGTGTATTAAACAGTCAAATCAGTCAGAAATAATTGACTGGTTTTGGCTGCTAGCACAATGCATTTATGTTTAACACCTGGTGTGACCTTATGTATTTCAGGAAAACAATTCTGCAATTGACATTGCTACTCCTTACATTAGAGTTTAGGGTCAATATCAAGACTGACTTAGGGGGACCAGTATACTAGACTAGGAAAAGTTTCATCAATAATAACTGTTTATTTCTTCACAATAACATTGATCTGAAACATAAAAATTGTGGCCAAATACACAATATTAGAAGTCAGCAAGAAACACACTTGTATAACATAACATGAGCTTATCATATTAACAAATCATGAGACTAATAACTGCTGGTATCATTTTGGTAGAAAATATATGTAGAAATAAATATTTCCAAATAGTAAAATCAAAAGGATAGCAGCACATCATCATCTTTACAAAATTATTTGTAGTTGGACATGTCAACTTCTTCTTCACAGTGATCTTAAACATGCATATCATAAAAAATCGAAAGCAAAAGATAAAGTATGTTTGAAATCAAAAAAAAAACAGGATAAAAATGACTACAAAAATATTGTAGCAAATAAACATAATATGTCTGTGATAAAATGTGCATAATAAAAACAGAAATATATCACAGAATAACTAATAGAGTAACTTATGAAATAAGTGAGGTATTTTAAATTCTGTATCAAGCATTATCTTTGATGGAATAAGTAAAATTTATATTCTCATGTAATGCCATACCGATGCTGATATTTATCTATATCAAATGTTTTTTAACAAACAAGAGTGCAACATCGATACATGCTTTAACAACAGATCAATTCAACATACAACACTGTAATTGATTAATATGAATTGTATGAATAGTAAAACGTTATGCTGACAGTAACAAAATGTGAGAATACTTCAGTACACAAAAACTGTTAAGGCATCACTTCAATGACATGTTGGCATAGTACATGTATACACTGTAGAAGTATCATTGGAACATGATCACAGGCTTATAATCACAGACTTAAACATATCATGTCAAAGAAAACAAATTCATTACAGTCATACAGCTATTCCAGATAGGCCCTATCTATATAAAGACAACAACAATTTAGAATTGAACATTTTAGTATAGCCGTTCATCTTGGTTAATCAGTATATTTGGTCAGTGTAATCAATGTTTATATTTACACTTATTTATAAAAAAACTATTGGAAATTCAACAATGGTGCTAAAATAATGCCTCCAAGACAATTGAATATGGTGCTTAATTTGGCCTATAAACAGCTGCAGCATCAAAAAAATCACTGGATTCCTTTGACCAATAACAACCTTTGTTGTGTATTATCAGAGGGATAACATGTAGCCTTCATCTGAGAATGAATGCAATTAAATGGATATATGCTCACTTAGGAAATGCAATTGGTATGTTAATTTTAATCAACATAGTCCTAAAGACTCCATACCAATACATGAGCACCTGATAGGCACTGAGTCAATGGTACATACTGTGTGAACTTAAAATTAGGCACTCTAGCAAACAAATCCAGGAACATCTCATATTTCTAATCATCCCATACAAGTGCCCTTATGTCCACTTCAGTGTGTCATACCCTACAATAATCCAATATTTGTTCACTTAAATTATGCAACTTTTGAGAGTAAAATCATATCAGAGTTTTAAAAGTTTGTTTACAATTTCAAGGATACGGCTTGCAGTTACATAAGATTTAAATTATATCAGAAAGTCAGACAAAACAACTCAATTATAGGGCATGTAAGGGAGAGATGGCATATTATACCCAACATTGATGGACAGGCACACTCTTCATATTTTAAAGAATAGCTTTATATCATATCTATACAAAGTAATGAAGTTTATTATTCAGAGCAAATCTGAACATTCAGCAAACTTAACCATAAAGGTGAAGTGCAATTACATTATGAAGTAAGCATAACTTGAGATTGATATTTGTTTTGCAATGAAAACTTGCATGTACTTCCATCATAGGTACACTGAAATCGGCACACAGAAAAGCAAATATAATTTACAGCAGGCTTGATAATTAATTTATGGATGCATTGTCAATGCTTAGGCTAGCTTTTCTCTTTCCACCTTTAATACAAGCAGTTATAATTAATTTCATATTCATATTACAAGTATACTTTTTTTTGGACAACCCAATGCCATTTTTTTCATAAATTTAAGTAACAAGGAGTCAGACAGTTTTCTCTGTACTCAGCCTGTAACAAGCTAAGTCACCTTTGCCTAGATGAATGTGATCTGTTTGTAAGTACTGGAACTATAATATTATGCAGCATTTCAATGCCCGTATCATATAAATTGAGGACAAGGCACACAACAGTGCTTTTCACTGGTCTGTGAAAACACTGCAACCATAGTGTCACCATGGGGACACATAGTGTCACCATGGGGACACAGGTTTTGAGGAGTAAAAGAAAGTGGAAAGGTTCTAACTGACATTAAATGAAGCAGCAGATAGAACGTTTTCACTTTCACCTCTCAATTTAGTAACAGTCAACCGACTGTTGAGTGCGCTGTCCGATCCGCTGCAGTCGCTTGTGTCCCAATTCATGTTCCTCAAGATTGTGTTTGTCTGACTGAAGGTGGAATCTGTGTTTCTGGAGACGAGTGTAGCTCTCCTCACGCTCAGCATGGGTCTGAAAAAAAAATACTAGTATTATTTTACAATTAAGGTATGGTATAAGATTAGTTATGTTGCAGTTACAGTAAGTAAAGCTAAACAAGAATTTTAGTTATAAATTCACTCGTTTTTTCATGCAAAGGTTAATTAACAGCATTAAAACTGAGTGAATAATGACATAACAGTAAATGTTTAATGATTATAAGCTGAAAAAAATGTCTTAAATCACAGAAAACAGCCAATTCTCAAAAACCATAGCTCAACTAAAAATACTTTTTATCCAACTATAAGCATACAGCCCATGAATGATAAGAAGTGAAATAACTATGGTAACCAACAGTCTTATATTTCATAACGACTCTCGTTAATCAAGTATAATGTAGACTAAACATTTCCGTATTCTAAAGAGTGATTTCAAAGTCCTACAAACTAAATATTTCACTCTTGCGAAAAAGTACAGTATTTTATTTAATAAAGTCATTCATTAAACTTTTTTTTTATCATAATAAAGTTTAGTCAAATATTTTTTACTGGACCAATGATTATAAAACTGTACATCATGATTTTTTTCCATGACAAACGGAACAGGACAATTTCAGAATAATACATTTATGTTGTTGTTTTTTATCATAATAAAGTTTAGTCAAATATAATTTACCAGACCACTGATTTTAAAACTGTACATCATGATTTTATTCCATGACAAACGGGACAGGACAATTTTAGAATAATACAGTTATGTTTTTTTGGTCTGCAATTGCTACACGAGTGCATGGCTATGGGTTATATTTACATGTTTAAGCATAAGCTTCTAGTGTGTCTGTGGTGTTTCCGATCCCTACATTTCTAGAATGTTGCTTTTCGAAACCAACGAGATTTAGTTTGTCAGTTTTAAGGCCCTGGCGATGACTTTGCAGGGTATAATAAGTTTCTTCTCTTTCAACATGCATCTGAAGTAAAGATATCAAGAGTAGAAACAGTCTTCACAAAGGCCCATGTTTGGTGTTAAGCTTTCTCATTAAATTAAAATTTTGTAAACCTAAAGTTTCAAAGAATTGTGCGAATTGACTCCCTGGAATTTAAATATTAAAATCTTTTCCATTTCTCTGAACAAAATGCTATTCATCACTATATATCACAAATAATTGTCAACGAAGAATGTTATGAATAAGAAGTTGATTAGTGATTAAAATACTACACTTTTCACAGTAAGCTTGATTAAATTTATGAGACAAATTTATCTAAATTACAAATATCAACAGTAGACATGTAATCCTAAACCAAACACTTACTGGCCAAATAATCATAGAATAAACAATATAAAGTCATTGTAATCAGTTACATGTTGTATGATGATAACTTTCGAACTTGATGAAGAAAGCCCTTTATCGTTAAAAGATAAAAATAATTTAAGTTTGATGTTCAAAAGTTGCAAAAACAACACAGAACATTCCTTTTAAAAAAAGGAGAAACTGCCATCTTTGTTCTTTGGCTCGTTTATTCTGATTTGTGGTATCATTGCTGATGGTGAGTGTATAATTAATGATAGGCTCAGTTTTTAAGTTAAAAAAAAAATCAACAAAATAATCCAGACCTGTCTGTATGTTAATCTGTTATGAAACATTTAGGCAACTTGACCTGAAAACTCGGAGTACCAGTTTTGAAAAAAACTACAACATTATTTAGATATTTGAGTTAAATGTGTATAATCATGTCAATGCCTCTTCTTGGCAAGTCCCTAATCTCATCATTCTTGTATGACACTGTAAACATGGCTGGTATATTGTTGTCCATTAGATATAATGGTCATCGTAATTAATGTTGTTTTTTCTTGTTTCCATGCACAAAACTTTATCGAAAGGCATTGCCAAATCTGACAGTCTGCCGAATAAGACAAGATGTCTATTATGACAAATCATCATTGATTGAAGTATGACATTTTTTCAAAAGCTTATTTACAGACTTTTTAAAGTTGTGTATAAAACCAATGCCATAAAACCAACAATGAAACCAAAAGGAGAACAAATGACCTCAGACCATGACACTAACTGCCAGTAGTCAGCAAATAAGGCAATCATAATTAATGCCTATTGAACAGAATGTTCCTGGTGTAGTTTCATGATACCAAGAGCATTTGTATTGAGACACAGGACATTTCTTGGATCTATCACCTGCAGATGTCCTAGGGATTCATGCTGAGTTCCTGATACTGTAGCAAGACCAGCTTCTCGACTGTTTTGTCCATCTTAAGGCTTATTACAAAAGCTACAGGTAAAGATACATACTGAATGATGCAGGTGGTTTTAACCCCCTTTCTGGTACACAGTTTCAAGGATGTTTTACAGAGGACTTGAGACGGGGGTATGCAGTTTGCAGAAACTTAAAATATCTGTCTTAATTTGGTATGCAAGCTTACAAAATAGTTTTAAATTATTTGTTATGCAGGATCTGACTTTACCAAAAAAAGAAGAATATATGGTCAGCAGGGGGGAGGGGGAGTAACACCCTCAGCAGTAAACAAAAGATAGAATGCCATGTTAGGCCTTACAGTAATGATCATTTGTACTTGTTCAAGGTTTAGATTGAAAGCAATATCACTGTGACAGTTCAGTTTTTGTCAACAAATAAATCAGAAGGTATCCTTGTTTGAAGGAGCGATTACCTGTCAAGAGCAGCCCAGATTAAAGGCTTCCGATAGAAAAGATACTCTTTTGAAGACCCCAACATTGTAAAGGCCATCAATTTACACCAAGAAGAAACTTATGAACATATTAGTTCCATACCAAAGGCAAAAATGGTTTTGTGATCAGAGACTGCTTCAATAGGCATAATTACCACCAAAACTTTTGTGTTATTTTGCCTCATTTGAAGTTGACAAAATGATTTAGTAAGATTTTTTGTACAAAAAAGATTTTAATTGACTGACTGTTAGATCAAGGAAATGGAACATCAGAAAGAGTAGTTAGCAATAATCTGTGAAATGTGTGTATGTTTTCTTGAGATTGAATACCATCTTCCCAAACAACTTGTATTGCCACAGAATGAAATATGTGCTCTTCACATGAATATATAGAAAAAACAATGTATATGAGAGAATGTAAAGTACCGGCTGATAAAAAAACCCCATTCAAATGAACTTAACTATTTTCAAATTAAACCAAGAAGCATTGCATTGTGAGGTACTAAAGTATGCAAGGGTTACTTTGAAAAGGCAGCTTTAGGTATAGAATATAGCCAATCAATGATTTTGTTTAGCAAATCAATTATTTTGTTTTTACAAGAAAATAGGCTTACCAGTCTGGTGTATTTCTCATTTAAAAAGAAAATGAAAATTATGAACAGTATGTTATTTTTTCTTTAAAGAAACCTGCTTACTTCATGAATATCATGAATACGCCTTGTACCATAAAATACTACATGGCAAAATTTATAACAGGCCTAGGGCATGAATTTAACAATTTCATAGATGGAGACAAGGCCTTACATGCCATATCCCCCAGTGGGGTAAAAACAAACTTTGTAGTTATCATATCAATCTAACCCCTGATCTTAGGATGAATATCCCCAGGAATTAAAAAGAGAACAACCTTCAAGAGATCTTGCCCCAGCGGACGCAATTAATGATGATCTATGAAAATCCCCCTAGTTGAAGGGCAAAATTACCCCTACCTGAAGGGCAAAGTCCCCCTTGATGAGGGCAAAATCCAACTTGCTGAAGGGCAAAATCCCTCTAGTTGAAGAGTGAAATCCCCCTAGTTGAAGGGCAAAATTGCCTAAGTTGAGGGCAACTTCTCCTAGTTGAAAGGCAAAATCCCCCTAGTTGAAAGGCAAAATTCCCCTTAGTTGAGGGCAAAATCCACCTAGTTGAGGGCAAATTCAACTTGCTGAAGGGCAAAATCCCTCTAGTTGAAGAACAAAATGACCCCTAGTTGAAGGGCAAAATCCCCCTAGTTGAGGGCAACTTCCCCTAGTTGAAGGAAAAAATCCCCCAGTTGAAGGGCACAATCCACCTACTTGAAGGGCAAAATTCCCACTTGTTGAAGGGCAAAATTCCCTAAGTTGAGGGCAACCTCTCCTAGTTGAAAGGCAAAATCCCCCTAGTTGAAAGGCAAAATCCCCCTAGATGAGGACAAAGCCGCCTCTGTTGAAGAGCAAAATCCCCCTAGCTGAGGGCAAAACTTCCCTAGTTGGAAGGTCAAAATCCTCCTAGTTGAAGGGCAAAATTCCCTTAGTTGAGGGCAAATTTCCACCTGTTGAAGTACAAACTCCTCCTTGTTGAGGGCAAATCCACCTAGTTGAGGGCAAAGTCCCCTGGTTTTCTGAGCAAAATACTTTGAGAAGCCTTTTAGAAATATGGTATATATGCAGGGCCTTTTTAGCACATGACATAATTTTATGCAAAATGCTTTATGGTCTATAAAAAGCATGTTTTCCAGTTCAGAGCAAAACTTTATACATGATGTATTAACTTTAAATCAAAACTTATAAGTTATTTAATTGTAAATCTATCATAAAGTTACTGGCCATTGTCAGAACATGATAAATAACCCATGAATGAACATTTTGATTTCATTTTTTCCTTTGTAAACACACTTTAATATTTATGCCCAAATTTGATTGATGATTTCAATAGATGTAATGGATGAGCAGATTATGTCATTTTATGATAAATGGGACTTTTAATGGGATTGAAAAATTTGTCAGATATAAAAATATGTGTAAGTGTATATATTATAGTATTATAGTTTGATTTATATAAAATTTACTCAGCATTGAACTAAAATGATGTACAACGACTTAAGGTTATATATTGACAGAGACAAAGATAAACACTTAATGTTGAAGAGGAGCCAGAAATGACAATTGTGAGCTAATTGATTGATCAAAAAAGAGCCTCAATTACATAAACATATTTTTTAGTATTTTCATCCGTAGCTCCTTATTTGGATCCCTGGGCAGGTTTTGATTTATTCCTTAGAAAGCTTCAGACAACCCCCAAAGTTCCATTTAGTCATTAACTGGTTTATTAAGTGGATTATTCAGGGGTTCATGCATGTGCGCTGGCTAGTAAAGAGACTATTGCGCCAACACTAAGAGAGTATTAGTTAATTTTGGTCTTAACAATTCAAATGCCTGATAAACTTTTACTTAGAGCAACTGGTTGAAAAATTCAAAGTTATAAAAAACAATTTGTATTTTACAGCATGAGAAACATACCTTCAAATTGATATGAAGAAAAAAAGTGTTTATTGACATTATTTAGAATATAACATATTTCCATTTTGATGTGTAAACAATATGACAGAACCCCCCTTTAAAATCTACATATTACGGTGAAATGAATGAAAACCAAAATCATGGTTAACCACAGAGTTAGATACCAATCATGCTGTAATTGATAAGTTCTGTCAAGAAGATAATAACCAAAGTCCATGCACACAATTGTTGTGACAAAAGAATTAAGTTTAAAAGAATTAAGATCAAATCTGCAGAAAAAAGGGACGCAATTTTGCACATATTAAAGAACGACCTTCTCCATAATGATAGCAATTTGTCAACTGGTAATCGCTGTAAAATATCAAAATTATTCAAACACTTAAGCCAGCCAGATTATGACATTAATCTAAATGAATAAAAGCTACTGACATTAAAATGTGCAAAAACTTGGATTCACAGGTGTTTACAATTAATTATTTCAATGGAAGCATGTCTTCTTTGCATTTCTCAAATTATTATCACAAATGTCAATGTATTAACTTGATCTTGACACAAAAATTGCTGCGCAATATTTACGATGAAACTTGATAACATGGCAAGTTTTTTAATCATTTGAAATTACACGCAGATCCATTGTGGCAGAATAAAGCCATTTTAACATGAGTTGGTACATCATGTTCCTGGCTTATAAGACATTTTTCAAACTCGTCCTAGTTTGGACGAGTTTGAAAAATGTCTTAAACTACAACATGTTTAACAATAGTTGCACATACAATGTGGTAAACAAGTATACAGAAAGGGAAACGTGCAATAAAACATAGTATGTATATACCACTGTTTGCATATGAATTAAGCATTTCAAGGTTTTGAAGCACCAAAACTAATAATTTTGAATCAATTACAACTTTTGCCCATCACATCAAAATAACACCGACTGCCGCCGTCAGTGATTTGGCATATTCTTTCTAATCACATGGAATTTAGTTCTTCAGAGGCAGGCTCATAACCCTGTGAAGCATCCATACATGTATAGTTGGCATTGGTTTCATTTCAATGGGCAAATTAAATTGTAGCTTTAATAAACATGCAAAGTTCTGCTGGTGACAAATGATTCTCTTCAAAGATTTGATTCTGACTGCCAAAGGCACTGACTCTTCAGTGTTAAATGGCAATTTGATCATGATTTATTGCTCAGCTTATTTGCAGACAGTTGTATCTAGAAATACTAATGTTTGCCCTACATTTTCAGCCAATTAGTGCGCTCTATTTTTCAAATGTTAAGTTTCTTAATTGAGAAGAATTGTTACTTATTGCTGAGTATAAGTCTTCAAGATTAAGTAATTTGCAATAACTACACCTGCGCAATGGCACAATTTCAGTGTCTCTGCTATCGATTGTTCCGCCATGCAGTGACAGCGCTCAGCTTAATTGTAAAGCTGATGCATTTTGCGAGGGGCTACCACTTAAGTTGGTAAGAATTTATTAATTAATTTCTTTGAGAATAAGAAACAAGGGTTACTTTGCTGTGCTCTGCTTCCTCGCAAAGAAATTACTTAATTAACTCTTACCTATACATGTATAGCACTTGATCATGCATCAATAACACATTTTAAGGACAGGCATGCAATTAAACACAACACATGAAAATCCAGTAATACCTTATCAAGCTCAGCTTTCTCCCTGATCAGAGCCTGCTCCAATTCAACCTCCTCTTGGTTACGTTCCGCCAGCGTTTGCTTGACGATGGCTGCATTACGCCTTTTTACTTCCGCCAACTGTTGCTGTAGACGTCGCACGGCCTGATCCTGTTTCTGGCGACTGTATTCAGCATTGCGAACCTTGCCATACAGGTGCTGCTCCTGCTCTTCACCTTTCGTTACCATTTTCTGGAAAATATCCGGAACATTTTAGAATGTTTCCAGTCCTTCCTTATGTGGTTATTTTTTCTGGAGAAAATACTTTGCATTAAACTATGAATTGTCTGCCTTCTCCAACACAAATGGTAAACTCTGGATCTTTATTGCTATTTTCTGTGAAATAAATAAAAACTTCATAAGGTCAATAAACCTTCCAAGGACCCCCCATGTTTAAGACTTGGTTTCCAGTTGGTGTTTCCAGTATCAACTGTTAAGTATCATGTGACAACATCATAACAAGACAGAAAAGCAACTGGTTTAAAAGATAACAAGAAAACTGATCAACCACAAAAATGAGATAGTTTACACAGGAACACTTTCAGATACTGATGAATTCAAACTTCAAAAGTGCAAAAAGCTATCAAACTAAAATAGGTTCTGTTTAAATTATATGCACAATGTAATTAAAAGGGATTTGAACGTATATTTGAAATGCACCGATGAAACTATGATATCTTCAATGGGGTGTTTCTCTTTAAAATTTTACCCAGAACATAAAACGTACAGACATTTTAATTGTTATAAGTTGATATTATCACTGAATAAGCTAAACGTTCTTAATTTATAAAGACAAATGGTTATTTTATTGGGCATTTTACAATACATCAAACAAAAATTTAACTCAAACATTTTAGTCCAAAGTGCCCGAGATAATCTACATATTGTTATTTCTCAAGATGTTTATATTACTCAATTCAGTGTTTGAGAAATTTACAAGCATCAACCAAACTGGATATCAACAAAGAGAAAGTAAAAAAAAAAACTGAAACAAGTGCATCTGCACTGATACCAGAAAACAAAACATTTCACTGTTTCTCTATACACATAAAATGAAATTCACAAAATAAATTCTTCATACTGTTTTCCCCTTGAGTCTACATTATTATACCATGGAAGTTTATATGCTTTCAATATTGAAGCTCATACCTTGATGACTATGAATTATGCCAGTGTATGTACTTGTACCAGTTCCATGGAAATCCTGCAAACCTCATTCCATTCTTATCAAACATTGGGTTCTTACATACTACAGTACACTACAGCAATGCATGTCAACTCCTGGCAAATATGGCACATAACTGGAAGTCAGCAATGTAAGTCTTCACTTTGTGCCCAAATCTAAATGTCTGCATAATGCCATCCTTAGAAGTTCATACTTCCAAAAAATATTTATCATGCAATGTAAGCCCCTACCTGGAGGACAACATACACAGTTTATTTGACGATGATTGGCCACAAAGGTTTATATAGCAATGTAAGCCCCTGCCTGAAGGACATTTATAGCTTTCTGAGAGAAAATACAAAACTTGTCTACACTTCAAAGTCAACATTGAGGAATGTTTTGCAAAAAAAGCTTTATCTGGAATGTAAGATTAGATCATTTTACTAAGAGAGATCATCTTGTGCTGTAAGCTCATTCCTGGATTTGGTTTCATCTTGCAGTGTTTGTCCATAACACAACTCCTACAAAGTTAGCTGTAGTGTGTGGCAGTCTGATGAGAACAATACCTGGAAGAATTTCAGTGAGTCCTCATGTTCAAGTCTGGCCTTCTCACTGGCACGTTTCCTGAACCTCTCTTCCCAGACCTTCTGTTTGGCCTCATCTGTCACCTTCTTCTGCTTCATGGTCTTCTTCATCAGGAGAGCTCGCCGCGATGTGTGGACCTGGAATATTATGAACAGACTGTGAAAATTGGAAAAACAGAAGACAATATATAAGAACCAGAAATTAGGAATAAACTATGACACCAGTGGAAAGGATAATGAGCAGGTACAGTGTGTGAACCTGAAACATTTTGAAAAAATCATGAGCAAGTACAGTGCGGCATTCAGAAAAGCTTGCGCACAACACAGTGAGGGCCTGGAATGTGCTGAAGAAACATTACATGACATTTGAAAATATTGAGGAGAAAATGTAGACAAAACATGCCACCTCTGTTAATTGTGATATTGATCTCACGACTGAACCCCAATTAACAGTAATGTGCACCTTGATCACAGGTATTTGCACAATATGTGCAGCACCACAGAACAGTTATTGTAAAAATACTGAATAAAATAGATAATTATCATCATTAACAAACAGACTTGGAATGTTCAACAATAACCTGTTGACTGCTAACAATAGTTGTGGGTACAATAATGGCTGGGCACAAACATGCAAACTATTTGCTGTATCATGTGGGTACTAAATCAGGGAACTCTAGACTTGGAGGCATCATACAGTCAGTGATGCAGAGTCAGTGCTTCTTGCTTGAATTTACTATACCAAATCTAAATTGCATATTTGGCATTTATCAAAAACTCCACAGTCTGGATACCGCAATTATACTTCAGCCCACTTTTTGATATTTACAAAATATTGATAATTTTGGACTATCAGTCTCTGTTGAGCAAATACTATCTTATTACCCTAAGATTGGATTTTATTTCTCTGTATTCCTATAAACATACATTTAGATTTAGCCACAAAGTTTTTCTGTGTGATCATAGAGTTCAAGTAAATACAATTTCATATCGTACTCTAATCAAAGGCATGCTTTGGATAGCACCTTTATACACCCTGTTTACTCTATATTAGATACATATTCTGTCCATTCCAAAATTATCTACAAATTACATGGTAGGTGTTGCAAGCGGTGTGTTTGCATTCGACAGTTTGATTCAACTACCAGGTAGTCAACAAAGCCCGTTGTAGTAACCTTTAATGTCAATAATTCATAACTCGTAAAGAGACTCCAATCCAATTTAACAAAAAAGTTTGCAATACAAAATTAGCTGAACAAGGATGTAACTGTTTGTTTCAAAGTGAACCCCACCCAAAAAACTTTGTTGGAGGTCCAAAATCTTACTGTTCTATTTTTTTTTAATATGTAATTATCTATAATGATCGGAGCACCTTGGCTGTTTTCCTTCGAAACAACCTCGGATGTATAGGGATGGTTTACAATGTCAGAATTCTTAACATTTAGCTACATATCAAGAAGATATCGTATTAATTCAATTACAGAATCATCTCACTCTGAGCTGCTTTGCTATTTTTCAGGTAAAAAATCGCCCATCTGACACTAAACGAAGTACAGACAGACATCAACTTTGTAGGCGCACGCACGCGTCATCGCCATTTTAATTTTACAAGCAACCTTTATTAATGCACCATCATACATCCAAAGCTAGTAGTGTGGCCAAGTTTTTCCAATTGTTTCCATTAATATATTAGTAGCTACAGACTAGTACATCTGTGCTGTCCTAGGCCATATTATAGATGCATCTTAATTTAATATGGTGCCAAATTCCTTTACTGTTCAATTCCACTAACTGAAAGTCCTCTGCTTAAAGTATATTGTGCAATAATTGAAACTTGAGTGTTGTTGTTGTTTAAATGGAAACATAGGTTTTAAGAATCTTAAGGTTTTGCAAGAAATTATAACAATTCAAAATGTTACACTTCAGGTGAAATATCTTATTTTTTTTATATGCTTCCATAAATCAGCCCCCATATTTGAAGTTTCCTAACACATAAATCACAAGGGCAAGTAAGAACTAATAGTGTTCATAATTATAATATAAAATATAAAAGTAAGATTTATTCATAATAACATGATTTATTCATATTTTGATTTTGATTATGTTATAAAGTATTATAAATGTGTAATATACCTATTAGATATTTTTGCACTGAATTATTTGACAATAAATCTCTGCAGAATGCGCAATAATATTCATATAAATGACAAAATATAACCAATATCCGAGTGAAATGGTACACTTTTTTTGTGCTTATGGTGCGAATATTATGGTTTCAAATGGAACGCCTCAATGGGAGATACTGGAAAGCGTGTGTTTCAAGTTTATAGACCATTTATGACAGAGAAATTTGTAACAAAATACAAGATTAAGGTACAATTTGTCACAAAGAAATTACTTTCATTTTTACGATCATATCTTGTGAATGATTTAAATCCTAAGTGAAGATAAAATCATTGTAAATTAATGCCTTAAACCTTTTTAATGGGTTTTTACAAAATAATATCTGATATATACTTTGAAATGAAAACTTTCTTCATTTTTACAGGCAGCCTTGAATTTAATGTTAGCGAATGGAGCAAACTTTGTGAGTAAAGGGACAAGTAGTAACATGAGCTGATGTCACGAGAAAGATAAAAAATAATAGTCGACATGAATGAAATATATGTAACAATTAAAAAACACTTAAACATAGATTCATTGACAAGAAAACGTTTTGAGACACATATTCGGTTCAAACATGAAAATAAGGCATATCAACCTTTCACTTGCATCTTTCATCATCTGACAACAGCTTCACAGACAAAGAACATTTTGATCCAGGGTGTTCCTTGTCTATCTTAAGCTACAGTCACGCCAACACAGACTACCCCAGATGGACAAGGAACACCCTGGATCAAGATGTATCATGATCCAGTGTGGTCTTTGATGCTCCTCGACATAATTGAGTGAATGGTCTCAAAACATTGGACCAGGCCACACCCAACATGGCATCACAACAGATCAACACGGAGCCCAGACAGATGACATCCCAGACCATCGTGGATCAGCTACAGACTGTCCTGGACACATTATGAGCTGCCCGGGAGTGGTTCCTGTTCAACAAGACACGCCGGATTGCTTGGGATCAACAAGGTGCCACTATGTTTTGCTTTTTTTCTTCAACATGTTGGTGAAAGTCAAAATCAACAAATTATTTTTCAAACAACCAGTAGTATTAGCAGTTTTTGGCAACAAATTTCATCTTATTTGATAAACAAATAGAAGGATGTAATTCCCCCTTTTCTTTCCAAAACAATCAAAAAGCTACAAAAAAATGTTTGCAGGGTTTTAGTATACAAAACATGTTTATTTGACATCAAAAGAGTCCTAACAATCATCATGAATTGGCAAATAAAAAATCAGAATAGGGTCATAACTCTCAAATTACGCTCTAGAATTATTATAATTGATAAATTGCTGAATGGACTGACATTTACATTCATGGCAAAAAGTGACATCTATATAATAAGGTTTTTAATTAATTTTGAGTAATGCCATTTCATCTCCATAAGTGGATAAACATAAATACAATACTTGTCATTTTTTTGGCTTTTTCTAATAGAAAGTCATCCCTAATTATCACTTTTAACATTTATATAAAATTTATCATAGAGGGTCGTTTATAAAGTTTGTGGGCAGGAGCAAATTCATTCCATCAAATATTAATGTAAACAATAGAACATTAAAAACAAGTTGTGCAATATCTTAATTGTAAGTATTGAAAATTTCATTCAAAATTTCTGATTGGAAGCCTTTTTATGTGCATTTTTTAACAACCGCCCCACACGGCATGGAGCACTTTAACATGTCATAATGTGAACTGAAAAATGCAATTTATTTCAAGAACAGTATTCTGCCTATATCTTAACTATGTTATATCTTAATGAGTGTTTTCTTCATCATTATTTATGGATAAATAAAGATCAGCTATTTGTTATTTATTTATTTATATTTCATTTTGATCCTTTTTGGATTTTTTCTGATAATTCTTTCCTCATGTCTTGTTATGTAACTAAAGGTAAATTTTTGTTGCACCATGTTCATGGTAACCCTCAAAGGAGCATTAAGAAACAGTTTCAAGGTCAGAAACCTTTTGTTTTAGACAAAATGGGGTGAAATTTTTACCTATAATTGAATAAACAAGTCTTTTTTTGCAAATAAAGGGCCGTAACTCCTAAATGACAAAAGCGATTTCCATGGCTATCGAACTTGATCAAGATATTATGGTCACAATCATGTATGTAAAGTTTGGTGAGGATTGGACACATACTTTTCAAGAATTAGATTGGAAACATATATTTTTGAAGTATTTTTGGCAAAAAAGGGCCGTAACTCCTAAATGACTAAAGCGATTTCCATGACTATCGAACTTGATCAAGATATTATGGTCACAAACATGTGTTTAAAGTTTGGTGAGGATTGGACAAACGATTTTCAAGAATTAGATCGGAAACAATCTTCGGGACGTACGTACGTACGTACAGACAGACAGACAGACGTACGTACGGACAAGGGCAACCCTATATGCCGCCACTTTGTGGGGGCATAAACATGTGCACATTCCTATCAAATATAAAGATGATCAGGTGTAAGTTATCATTCTGTATATGTTCAGAAAGAGCCACAAAACATTAAAAAAAGGACTCCTGCTCCTTATTTAACGTCTATTTTTTGTTGTTGTTTTTCAAGTTTTCAAAGTTGCTATTGTTCATTTATGTTCCATATGAAGTTTGTATCATGCAAAATTGGTTTAAAGTACAACCCAAAGCATTTCAAAGTGTTCCGTGTTCCATTCATCCATACTCTTAAGAGTCATGTCTACATACATGTGTCTAAATCATTCAAAGTAGATGACGTTTTAAAATGTAAGATCAACATTACATAACTATTGATATTTACAGATATGAAGCCTGAAAGGCATCTTTATAAACATAGGTAAATACATTTACTGGACATTACGAGCCACATCTGTTGTTTTAAAAATACATACAATATGATATAATTAATCAATGTTAAAAAAGACTAAATTATTTTGGAGAGGTGAAGCCCTAATTAAGGTAAAAAATTCATTTTCAAACAGGGGAAATAACTCTTGAATCTCTTGTGAGAGAATATGCCAAATTTTGGTCATTTCTGCCCAATAAATTACAAGTTAAGATCATTCAGTTACTTTTTCATATTCTCTTTTCTCATTTTGCAAAGAATTTCATCTATAAAACACAATTGTTATAAACATTCTTTTTCAACATGTTATACCCATGCAAAGACTTTTTTAATCACTGCATGGCCTTTTTGAAGTTATTTTTTCAGAACATCCATATCATTTATGAGCATAGGTCCATGAGTGGAAACTCATTTTTCAAATTTATAGAATCAACATAGTTTTGGGACCTTGAAATTAGGTATTTAAGTGACACAGAATATTTTAATACCCCATCATTTTGTATCAATTGTGCTTGTACGCTCCTGGGGGTTATTTTACACTTGCATGAAATCGGTAGTTTGTCAGCAACAATGATTTATGTTTATTAAAAACTATAAAAGTCACAATAATTGGAATCGTGAATGATTTGCCACTTTTTAATTTAGCATTCTTAATTTTATAAGCCTTTGGCAAAATGATCAGTTATCATTGGGCCTTCTGAATTAGCCATTATCTTTTAAAAGTTTAAGTGCAAAGCTTCAAAACTTTCTCTTATTATCCGCAGTGATTTGGGTCAAATTACTGTCAACAGTTTAAAAAGAACCTGCAGCAATTAAAAACACTGTAAATACATATATTGTATTTCAAAAATGTCCTTTGAAGAGAAAAAGTATATTGTTAGGAAAATAGTTTGTGAAATATTTCATTTCAAATGGGAGTATATTGGAATTCTTTGTGGACAAGGCTGTACACAGGCAGAATCAGAACAATTAACAAACACCTTGTTTAAGTTGGGAAAATGGTGTGTGGTTCACACACTTTACTATGAATCCAAAAAGGGATTTCTTAACATAAAAAGCCGAGTCAGCTTGAAGTATTTTGCTGTTAAACACAAGTCACAAATATTCTCAACTTGTTTTTAGATTAACCCAGTCCTTATTTATGTTTTACCCACTACTTATTTACGGGATATGCTTTACCCAGTACTTATTTACGGGATGTTTTACCCAGTACTTATTTACTGGATATGTTTTACCCACTACTTATTTACGGGATGTTTTACCTAGTACTTATTTACGGGATGCTTTACCCAGTACTTATTTCCGGGATGTTTTACCCAGCACTTATTTATGGGATGTTTTACCCAGTACTTATTTACGGGATGTTTTACCCAGTACTTATTTACGGGATGTTTTACCCAGTACTTATTTATGGGATGTTTTACCCAGTACTTATTTACGGGATGTTTTACCCAGTACTTATTTACGGGATGTTTTACCCAGCACTTATTTATGGGATGTTTTACCCAGTACTTATTTATGGGATGTTTTACCCAGTACTTATTTACGGGATGTTTTACCCAGCACTTATTTATGGGATGTTTTACCCAGTACTTATTTATGGGATGTTTTACCCAGTACTTATTTATGGGATGTTTTACCCAGCACTTATTTATGGGATGTTTTACCCAGTACTTATTTATGGGATGTTTTACCTAGCACTTATTTATGGGATGTTTTACCCAGTACTTATTTATGGGATGTTTTACCCAGTACTTATTTATGGGATGTTTTACCTAGCACTTATTTATGGGATGTTTTACCCAGTACTTATTTATGGGATGTTTTACCCAGTACTTATTTACGGGATGTTTTACCCAGTACTTATTTATGGGATGTTTTACCCAGTACTTATTTATGGGATGTTTTACCCAGCACTTATTTACGGGATGTTTTACCCAGTACTTATTTATGGGATGTTTTACCTAGCACTTATTTATGGGATGTTTTACCCAGCACTTATTTATGGGATGTTTTACCCAGTACTTATTTACGGGATGTTTTACCCAGCACTTATTTATGGGATGTTTTACCCAGTACTTATTTATGGGATGTTTTACCCAGTACTTATTTACGGGATGTTTTACCCAGCACTTATTTATGGGATGTTTTACCCAGTACTTATTTATGGGATGTTTTACCCAGTACTTATTTATGGGATGTTTTACCCAGCACTTATTTATGGGATGTTTTACCCAGCACTTATTTATGGGATGTTTTACCCAGCACTTATTTATGGGATGTTTTACCCAGTACTTATTTATGGGATGTTTTACCCAGTACTTATTTATGGGATGTTTTACCCAGTACTTATTTATGGGATGTTTTACCCAGTACTTATTTACGGGATGTTTTACCCAGCACTTATTTACGGGATGTTTTACCCAGTACTTATTTATGGGATGTTTTACCCAGTACTTATTTATGGGATGTTTTACCCAGTACTTATTTACGGGATGTTTTACCCAGTACTTTTTTACGGGATGTTTTATCTAGTACTTATTTACAGGATGTTTAATCCAGTACTTATTTATGGGATGTTTTACCCAGTTCTACTTTACAGAATGTTTTACCCAGTACTTATTATGGGATGTTTTACCCAGTACTTATTTACGGGATGTTTTACCCAGTACTTATTTACGGGATGTTTTACCCAGTACTTCTTTATAGGATGTTTTACCCAGTACTTATTAATGGGATGTTTTACCCAGTACTTATTTATGGGATGTTTTACCCAGTACTTATTTATGGGATGTTTTACCCAGTACTTATTTACGGGATGTTTTACCCAGTACTTCTTTAAAGGATGTTTTACCCAGTACTTATTAATGGGATGTTTTACCCAGTACTTATTTATGGGATGTTTTACCCAGTACTTATTTATGGGATGTTTTACCCAGCACTTATTTATGGGATGTTTTACCCAGTACTTATTTATGGGATGTTTTACCCAGCACTTATTTACGGGATGTTTTACCCAGTACTTATTTATGGGATGTTTTACCCAGTACTTATTTATGGGATGTTTTACCCAGCACTTATTTATGGGATGTTTTACCCAGTACTTATTTATGGGATGTTTTACCCAGCACTTATTTATGGGATGTTTTACCCAGCACTTATTTATGGGATGTTTTACCCAGCACTTATTTACGGGATGTTTTACCCAGTACTTATTTATGGGATGTTTTACCCAGCACTTATTTATGGGATGTTTTACCCAGCACTTATTTATGGGGTGTGTACTTATTTATGGGATGTTTTACCCAGCACTTATTTATGGGATGTTTTACCAAGTACTTATTTATGGGATGTTTTACCCAGCACTTATTTATGGGATGTTTTACCCAGTACTTATTTATGGGATGTTTTACCTAGCACTTATTTATGGGATGTTTTACCCAGTACTTATTTATGGGATGTTTTACCCAGCACTTATTTATGGGATGTTTTACCCAGTACTTATTTATGGGATGTTTTACCCAGCACTTATTTGTGGGATGTTTTACCCAGTACTTATTTATGGGATGTTTTACCAAATATGTATTTATGGGATGTTTTACCCAGCACTTATTTATGGGATGTTTTACCCAGTACTTATTTATGGGATGTTTTACCCAGCACTTATTTATGGGATGTTTTACCCAGCACTTATTTATGGGATGTTTTACCCAGCACTTATTTATGGGATATTTTACCCAGTACTTATTTATGGGATGTTTTACCCAGTACTTATTTATGGGATGTTTTACCCAGTACTTATTTATGGGATGTTTTACCCACTACTTATTTATGGGATGTTTTACCCAGTACTTATTTTTGGGATGTTTTACCCAATATGTATTTATGGGATGTTTTACCCAGTACTTATTTATGGGATGTTTTACCCAGTACTTATTTATGGGATGTTTTACCCAGTACTTATTTATGGGATGTTTTACCCAGTACTTATTTATGGGATGTTTTACCCAGATGTACTTACAGGGTATGTTTTACCCAATATGTATTTACAGGATATATTTAACCCAATATGTATTTAAGGGATATGTTTTACCCAGCACTTATTTATGGGATGTTCTACCAGTATGTATTAACGGGATATGTTTTTACCCAGTACTTTTTTTATTGAATAAGTCTTAGCCACTTCTTACTTACGGGATATGTTTTGGTTCACAAAGATAACAAAAACTTAAAATAAAGGGGAAAAAAGGTTGGTAATCCTTGACACAATATTTTATTAAACTAATCCATATACATGGATACTTATGGACAAGTATGCTAAAAATAATTTCAGTGCTAAAATTTATGATTGAAAATTGACAAAACACTGTCAAACCTGACCAAGGAATCCATAAAACACTTCAAACAGAATAAAACAATTACCAATGAATTATTGCTGCATCATCTTGCCCACTCTGACATGGTATTTACAGTGGGGGTTCAAAGCAAATATTTATAAGACAGTAAATTTCAATGGAAAGTGATTTTGAATTGATTGTAAAAATTGTTTTTATCAAAGTAACTGATTCTACACCTCTTTGTCACATAGAAAAGAGGTGTATTCACTTTAAATCAAATAGTGTGAGCAATTAAGAAACGTTTCAAACTTAGATACAAAATATTTTCTCACAGTTTGTATATAGCTTCGAAGGGGATGTTACTTATTCCTACGATACGAAAGTTCATGACATCACATCAAAAAGAAGACATCAAATTAAAATGCCTTCAAAGAAAAATGACCACCACACCTGTTTTGATGTAAATATTTCACCATTGTGACATAAAACAGTTTTATCCAATTAAATTATATCAAATTAAATTCTGGATAACATTTTTGAATATATTACTGAAATTAAATATACCAAGGTGGCTTCATAAATAAAGTTATATAACCATCAACACCTCATATTCACCAGCCTTTGGGAAACATGAAATTTCAGAATTGTATTCAGACAGTGAAGGTAAAACTTAAAGTTGCAAAACACTCCAATCATGATGTGTAGTCCTTCAAACTAGGCAATGTGTGGGCTCAATCTTATTAAAAATATATCCTTATATTCGCTTTGCCATTAGCATTAGTAAGATCTAGTACAGATTGTTTATATACAAACATACAGAATAGGACTGGAAGTTTATCATTATCAGTAAATGACTGAATTATATAGGGGTTGAAGTTGATCCAGTGGTATAAGTAACAGCCCCTCATTGTAGAGTTCCAGCTCCACAAGGGACACGTTTTCTTGGCCTCTTAGTTTAAACTTTATTTATTTGACAAATAGCATACAAACATACATACGTTTTATGTATAGAAATGAAATACATCACAATATGGCCTCTTGAAAGGGATACAGGTACTGTCCTCAGTTTCCACCCCGGCAATTAATGGACATAAGAGGGAGTCACATCCTGCCAATCAATTTAAGAAAAATATGGAGGTATAAACGAAGCATACTTATATTTTACCTCAATGTTTTGCTGCATCTGTTTGCTGCGGAGATCCATCTCTGCGTGAAAGGCTGCCTCGTTCAGATCACGCTGCACGTTGGAATTATCGTCCAGGCGAATCAGTGTACTCTTCAAGTGACGCTGGTCTGAAAGAACATTTTATTCCTTAGGTTTCATTCGAAATACTTGCTCTTGGTTATATCTCTAGGCCTAGTTGTGAAATCCCCCACACGTACATGTCTGACTTTGAAACATTTGACTCATTTGTGAACAAGGTGTTCATGTACATGTATTGGAATATGTATGTTATGTACATCCATAAGGCTGAAAGGTTCATTTTCTCTTGCCTCATCTAATTCAAATAACATTTAATATGTGTGTGTTTTATGCATGGTGTCAATAAATAATGAAAATATCACCTGTTGAAACATTCTCGGGATGCGTACAGTTTGTAAGGTTTGTGGCTTTCATTATATTTTTAATACAGAAACAACTTGACTAATGCTAATTAGCTGTTCAAACAGAGATTACTTCCTTTTAAGCGGTCACGATTTATCACATCTGCTGTCTTACATTGTGATATAAAGATGATTTACTGGTAAGCAACATGGTTTTAGTAACATTTCTAAAAAACAAGAGCTGTCACAGTAAGTGATGAACGTCCCCCAAAGTACCATCCAGCTCAATGGATTATGCACAAACTAATATGTCTACATTCAGAAAGAACTATCATAAACTTAAAGCATAGTCAGTTTCCATGATGGTTGACGTCAAGTGCGGAGGAGTGATGCAATTAGAGGAAGATTATAAGTATCTTCCATGGCCGAGAGTGTAAGATAGGTTCATTCCTACCCGAGCGTAGGGTGTTTTGCGGAAACGTGGTTTACCGAGTTTCCGCAAAACACCCTTCGCAAGGGTCGGAATGAACCTATCGAATATGAGCAGCTATGGAAGATGCTTTTTCTCCCACCACAGTTAAACAAAATTAAGTAAAAATGTATTTTTTTGCTGGAACTCTTTTGTGATTAATGAAAATAATTGCGTACGGATATGCGATAATTCGTGGTTGTCATGGATATTCGCCCAGTGATTCAGAGTATGTAAATGGTCTGATCGGTCTTTAAATAGTTCTAAGAAGAGTGAAGCATTATTTCTTGAAAGGTGCGTGAAAACTGTTTTCTGGTGACATTTGAAGCGAGAAATAATTAACTAGCGTTCTAAATATTGCCACAAGACAAGGTTTCCATGATGCTACAGACGACAGTCTTCAACAAGGGAGGTAATTACAATGTGGCGACCATTAAAAAGAAGTTCCATACGGGCATTTTATCTTCGCCCGTGGGCAAGATAAGAATTTCTAGCATGGTGAAATTAATGGATCCACTTATCTGAGGTGGGAGAAACATGGGTCTTGAACCGGACACGTTATCTTTATATACTGTACATGTGCCAAGTAATTTTGAAATCCCATGATGGTTGACGTCAAGTGTGGAGGAGTGATGCAATTAGAGGAAGATACATGGGTCTTGAACCAGACACGTTATCTTTATATACTGTACATGTGCCAAGTAATTTTTAAATCCCTTTATGCATGACAAAGGTACAGCCTGAACATGTCCAACTATACTGTCTATGCATATATGCAGCATTCCAAATGTGACTTGAACTTTGAGGTAGGGAAGCTGGTCTTGCATGCAATACCACGCCTTTATGTGCTAAACACATATTTTAAAATCACTCCTGTGCATGACCACTGTAACAGCCAGGACACAATTTACTATACTGTATATGCATATATGCAGCATTCCATAATGATAAACCTGAAAATGTGACCTTGACCTTAGAGGTAGGGCACGCAATGAAATATGAAATAATTCACTAAAGTTTAAGACTCATGATAACTTAAAGATTTTTCATCTTGCTTTATCAGGGACACAATTGCATAATTCTTAAGGATATCTCCTGTAACCAATTGTCTACCATGTAGAGGTAAATAATTTCATGTCCATGAATGGAGATTTTGATTGGGGGATCATGACTGTTGATGCAGTATGTTTTTTATGCCATCTGGATTATTAACATTTCCCTAATTGAACATTAAAAATTGGTGGTGTGTTTCCTTAGAGTAGTATTTCAGGGTACATGTTTATATGATGCTGTCCTGTCAACTAAATGGCTACTGATACATTGTTTAACAGACAAAAAGCTCTATTTGCTCATGTTTTGAATTGGGATAAGCACTATTAGGTCCTAGAATCCCCAAAATGCTAATGAAAACACCATCCAGTGTCTCTATCAGGGCATGAAGTCAGTAAGGTCAATTATGGTATTTTCAGTGTACAAGAATATGGTTCTGTTACCTTAACATAAGTACACCAGGATTTTAGAAAGATGAATTGATCTCATGACCAAATAGTTATATGTACCAGCTTTGTTTTACAAAACTTTATAGCATACCATCTCTCTGTTTGATGGCGATGTGTGCCTTGGTGAGTGCAAGATCGGCAGCCAGCTTCCGCTTCGTCATCTCGGCCTGCTTGTTGTCACCATCACTCTTCCTAGAATTGAAGAAAAAAATAGGATGTTTCAAGGTGATTTTTTTCTTTATTTGTTTTTGCATACGTAAATGACCAAGAAGTGGGTTTGTGAAACTAATTATGCAAATGGCTTGTGTTGCAGGTCAGGAGCACCAATAATTATTCTAATAAAAGTCACTATGACCATGACCTTTTATCAGAAAGGAAAGCGCCCATCATTTTTCTAAAACAGGTCATCTTAACCTTTGACCTAGGGTGAGGGGTATTTACTGACCATATCCAATGTGTATATTAAGTTTAAAGACTCTTCACAGTCATTCAAAAGTTATTAACTGGAAACAAAAGTATGATTATGATGCAGAAATAGCTTCACAGCCAACACAAAAAATATAATGGTATGTCATATGTAATAAATGTTACAAAGATATTTTGTTCTTTTACCTCCAAAATGGGTTGTACTTCTTATGATCATAAACAATCCATATAATGCAAGGGAAGTAACTTACGCAAGTTTGTTTTCCAAATCCTGTTTGGTAGTGAGATCTTGCACAATTTTGTTTGTTGTCTCCCTTTTTTTCTCTCTGCAAGAATGGCATTCAATTGTTACACAAACATGAAAATCATTTTAATAACAATTCAAGATGCTAAAGGGAAGCTTTATAACATCATGTTAATTTATGAATGAATAAAAAAAACAAAACAAAGCCTTGAACTTACATAGTGTTTGCTGCTGGGGATTTTTTTTAACATAATTGGACTTGTCACAATTTTCAAAAACATGGAAAAGTAAAAGGCTTGAATTGAGAAAATTAATCAAAGAACACTTATCTTTTCTTCTTGTTTTTTTTTTTTTCAGTTTAATGAGGGCCATCAAAAATTATTACAGTCAGGGCAACGTTTTTTAGGCATTGCTTACGAAAACACTGAGGTTATTGCAATAGCCCAACTTTTTTTTCTTTAGAAAAACAGACTAGCTAAAATCAAATCAGTCTACAGTCAACAGTTACAAATAAAAGCTTTTTTTACTTCTGATAAATTTTGGTAAATAATTCCACCAATCATTTGAATGCTGTACTTGGGGAAGGAAGAAATCTTGTGTACCTGTTGGCCTCGAATGATTGTACTCGTCCTTTCTGTGCCTCCATGTTGAGAGCGATGGCCAACTCCGCCAGCTCCTGCTTCAACCGATGCTTCTCTTGCTGAATTTACACAAAACAAAAGTTTCAAGCATATTACAAAAGGTCATAAATAATTTTGAAAATGATGATAAGTTTGCATATATCTTTGTCAGCAATAAGTGTTATCCTTATTTATCACCGCAACTGCAAAAATTATAAACAGGTACATGTATCTTTTATAAAATATTTAAAACGACAAACCCGTTATTAAGCTTGATCTGACCTAAAAGTCTAGTCAACACATCCTGTCTCATCTTGGTCTCAAATTCTTGGTTGATCCTTGTCAGCTCTATGTGCCCCCCACCCCCTTTCACCCCTACTATCCCTGCCCAGCCCCAACATTCCCCACCCACCTCTTTCTGTCTCATCTTGGTCTCAAATTCTTGGTTGATCCTCGTCAGCTCTATCTGTCTCAGCTCCATCTCACTCATTTTGGACTTGTATGTTCTCGCAAGGTCAGACCTACATTACATATGGTAAACAAAAAATTGTCTTTACTGTTATTCAATTACTGGTATTATCTCTAGAGAGTTCATTTTAAAAGTAAAATTGGTAACCAAGAAAACAGACAGTGAAAATAAGAATAATTACAAATCATTTTCTTGAATAAAACACAAATATTTTCAACACAAGCCACTGTCCTTTTAATAAGATTACTTGCACAAAGTATGAAAGCCGTTTATTAAGAGAGATATTTTATATGGTTATGACAGTCATTCCTTAAAAGTAGTATCAACATTTTATACAAACGTTTTCCAAATTAAGGCGACTTGAGGCGTCATAAAATCTAAATCAAATCAAATAGTTACATGACTCACTTGGTCATTTCAGTTTTTCTGCCATGGTCCCTCATGGCATGTTCAAATGCAATATTTTGATGGGTTCTAGCCTTTGTATTCTGCAAGACACACACACATTCAACATTGCCAACAGAAGCGTATAAAATGCACAACATATGATTATACAACACAATAACATTTTATAGCCAATATTGTATACACTTGACACAACTAATAACTACTCCCTTACATATCAAATGATCAATATTAACATGTAAGAGGAGACGATATTAACATAATTCTCACATCACTATAAAAAGTAGAGTTATGCCCATTGACCTACTAGAAAAACAGTTTGTGGTGCTTTTGTTATTGCAATCAAGACTTTTTTTTTTTACTTTTAGCATGTTTTTAGTCTGACTATCAATAAGATTTGTCATTAAAAAATTTGACTTATTTTACAATCTCGCCCGAAGGTGAAGGTCACCTTTTATCGCAAAAAAAACCCTTGTAAATAAAATAAATTTTAAAGAAACTTTGTCGACCCATTCATTGTGGGTTTAATGAATACCAAATTGTATTTGTTTTGGTATCAGTGAATTCTTAGAAAGCTCAACTCAAAAAAGGACAAGTTAGAAGTTCTGTCAAGTGTATACCTAACAGCACATTACTATAATACTGTGGATTTGGCAGTGATAACCTTTACATCTTATTATGCTAGAAATAAATACTTTATATCTATACAAATTGCCACAATACACATACAAATCCACAATATCAGATATAACGCACTCCCTCCACCTTTTGCAAACAATGTTACACAAGCAGCAACATGGGTCATTAATAGTCACAAGTCACACTCAGCGGCCCTCAAATGGTATAAAATAAATACAATCATACAATCAAGTAAAATACAACATCATAATATTTTCACTAGCAGATAACTCCCCCCAAAACATGCATTGTCCAAGGTGTCTTTTCATGTCTATATTGGAGAATAAAAATAAAATACACTCCAAAATCACTATTTTGGACAATAATTTTCGTGTGAGAGTACCACCAAACCCCACTGCCAACATTTTTAACTATTTTAATTTGGGTTCAGGGGGACAGATGAATGTCAAAAGGTTGTGCCCCTAAGTTATAGACTAACTTATGTCAATCCTGGATCTACATCTGGTTTAGGAATCATTGTTTTAGTAAAGAATTACAATCAGTAATGGAAACAAGAAGCATTAGATTCCACTGGCAGGACATACATGAAATTATAGCACAGCTACAACAGTCACACCTCCATGTCATACGTCACATACATCACTTACACTTTGAGGGTGACCTTTCTACCAGAGGCCTTATTGATTTGCTCATCCTGCTTGGACTTATCTGTTCTCTGCTTTGCCAGCTATCATGGTTGAAAACACATAATTTGTATCATATGCCAATCTAAAGTGGAATTCAGGGGCCTTTTCATGAGTGTTCAGGGCTCCAGTAGGTGGAATAAGGAATCTTATAATCTGGCCTTCTCCAGAACACAGACTTTGTAAATAGTTTTATAATATTTGCTATACTTAATTTGGGTAGCAGATCACGGGAGTATTCTGTTACACCCTCATATTTTGTTGAAGTACTTGTGCATCAACTGTAACCATAGGATATATGTGGGAAAATATTTCAGCAAAGCACCATGTACGTCATGTAACCCAAATGAAGGCGTTATGCCGAAATGTTTAAGATAATAAACTTTAGGTGTTTGTTTGTCTTTTTATTCATGTAACCCAAATGAAATTTTACATTTTCGTCACAGATTTCTGTGTATGCAATATCCTGAACGTGTTTATACTTACATCATGGGCTTGGTGGGTATATTCCTTCCGGAGTACTGTGTATTTTTCCAAGCCTTTATTCAACTTGACTTCCTCTGCCATTCTCTTCTTGTTTATAACTGAAAATAAGCAGAAAAAATCAGCTTGTGAAATTGTTTACAAAATTTTACCAAAACAAGAGCCATCATAGGACAGCGCGCTCGACTACACCGCCTTGACTTAGAAGTGAATACAATAACGATGTAATATTACAAAGTTTGGTCTCCTTATGTCAAACCTAACTAAAATTATTCGATACATAAGGTGACTTTGATGCTGCCCTTCCACCAGCCCGCCCGAACAATGACGCAAGTCATTCAAATAACTTGATTTCCCATTATGAAAATGTGGTTAAGAATATACAAATATGCTTTTCAAAAGAAATAAAAAAAATAAAAAATTCAAGGGCCATAATTTGTATTTTGGGTTAAAATGGAGTTATGTTTCTTGTTGTAAGATGGTCGTAAATAATTTTGAATTTTATTAAGTGCATTGAATGAACGGTATAGAAGTTTTTTTTATTAAAACCCAACTTGCCATTAACTTTAACCTGCCCTAAATCACTCAAAGGCCATAACTTGTATTAAGGATATGGAGTTATGTAACCTCATTGGGTAATGGTCCTGAACAATTGTGTGAAGTATTAAGTCAATTGAATGAAGGGTATAGAAGTAATTAATAAATATCTCAACCTGCCCTAAAACTTTTACCTAAGTTCCATAATCAATCAGGGGCCACAATTTGTATAAAAGATAATATGGGGTTATCTAACCTCATTATGTGATGCTCTGAACAACTGTGTGAAGTATTAAGTCAATTGAATGAATGGTATTGTTTTAAGTGAAAATCCCAACTTGCCCTAAAACTTTAACCTGCCCTAAAACTTTATTCTAAGTCAATCAGGGGCCATAACTTGTATTAAGGATAATATGGGGTTATGTAACCTCATTGTGTGATGGTCCTGAACAACTGTGTGAAGTATTAAGTCAATTGAACAAAGGGTATAGAAGTTATTAATAAATATCCCAACCTGCCCTAAAACTTTAACCTAAGTTCCATAGTCCATCATGGGCCATAATCTGTGTAAAGAATACTATGGAGTTATCTAACCTCATCATGTGATGGCCCTGAACAACTGTGTGAAGTCAATACTAGTATTAAGTCAATTGAATAAAGGGTATTGGACTTATAAGTGAAAATCCCAACTTGCCCTAAAACTTTAACCGGACGCTGACGCCGGGGCAAGTAGTATAGCCCACCAATTCTTCGAATAGTCGAGTTAAAATTCACACTGTTTCATAAGATACTGTACCACTTAAAACATGTTCTACACAAAGACCGGATAAAGGAAGTCAAGTTTAAAGATATGCATGACAATTTCGATCAGGTTTGTGAAAACATATATTCACCATGACTTACAGAAGATAGCCAGCACATCCATTTCAGCACTCAACATCAGCTATGCATAACAACAGAATAAGTTGTGGTCTAACTGTTTGATAAAATTAAGATGCTACAGAAAACAAAAAAAATGTGTCCACAAAACTAACAGAAACTCATAGTTTGAAATCCATCAATAGACAAACATCTTACAATACCCAAGCTGGTACCTTGAGCTCTTTTCTAAACTGAAAATGACTAGAATCAGTTGTTTACACTGTGAGTATTCACTTTCTCAACCATAATACAAACAAAACCTAGAAAAGATTTTGTTTTACAGCAGTAAGCTGGTGACAATCAAACCCACAACCTCTTGGGTGAGAGGTGGACATTTATACCACTAGACCACTCTCACCCGATAATATCTGTGGTTAAAGCGTACCATTTTCATAGCCTCTGAGCATGTGCTTGACTGCCCGCTGGTTCTTGATGATGTCTCCCTCCGTGCGCTTCATCTCGCGTTCCTCCTGCTTGTGTTGCCACATGTGGTCCTGCACAGGTAACACGGCAATATATTAGAAGGTAAGTCTGATTTATGATGATTTTTAAACCAATTTAGCTATTTTTCCCCAGCAGAAGAAATTTGAAGAACACGAGAATAAAGTCAAATAAAAATGACAGTAGAGGGATAAAAAACATAAATTGAGTCAGTGTAGGTTAAGAAAATTACCATCTGATTATGTCCACCTTAAACAAAACAAAACTCATAATAACTTTCGTTCTCATATTTTGTCATCAGGCTTAAAAGGTGTTTGTCAATAGGAAAGCAATGAGTAGAATTTCAAAACTGTGTTGAACGTTTACAAGACGTTATTAAATAAAATGAAACCGTTTCTTGAAACAGCCTGAAATTATCTGCAGACTTTATTATTTTCCTTTAAAAATACTACTGTTAAAGATCAGAGTTCAACTGAAATATTAAACATTGAGTCAAACCAAAAGCATGTAAGTAAGATTAAAATAAAAAAACAGTTCACATGAATAAAAAGATTATGACAAATTTCAAAAATACATTATGACTACCAGTAGGCTAGTATGTTTTTTGACAGTAGAATTTCTTGATTTATTACATTGTTTTAAAAGAAATATATCAAGTGCCTGTTGGAAGTCAATCAGGTATTTATGATGAATCATTGTCTAATTTTAATCAATGCAGAGTATAATAAGCAACAAAAAGTTCGGACATGGTTATAGTTTAAGGAGCTATATGTTTGAAGAACAATATTATTTTAATGGCACTGGAAAGCTTCAAATTTACTTATAATTGTTCGTATTATGCAAAATATTAAACAGAAAAATTGAGTTCACTATCGCATGACCTCATTTTCAAAATTTGTCTGAGAAATACTAGTGTTTCACAACAAATTGGTATGCTATTTAATTTCATCTATTTGCCAACTGAAAAAGAGCTGAAGAAATAACAGATATCTCTACAGATCAGGAAAAATCTTTAAAAAAAAAACAACTTCAAAAAGTGTCTGAAACCTACACCCCTTCTGATATGCAATAAATCTACACCTAAATAAATAAAAACCTCCAGGTATTTTGCCTACTGTTTCTAACTATGCAACAAAATGACTTATTTGTATATTGAAGATAAATCGGTTCAAAACAATGCCCAAGGTTTCCTATTTGTTAAAACAAGGCACTGTTCACAAACACTCTACAGGTACAAATGTATTGAATGTTACCATTTAACCCAATAAAAACACAATTTCTTAGTACAAAGCCATCAAGCACATGTCTGACATACATCAACAACTTGACAACAAGGTTTGAATACCTGAAACTCTGTCTGTTTTTAAGAAGAACAAACTGATTCAGAATACCATAAAGATTTGAGTAATCATGTGTGTATAAATCTTAAATAGAAGCAAATATCTTAAATAAACACTCATTCAATACTATTTCTTTAAAAGTTATGATTGTATGATTGATCATTGTAACACACTTTTAATACAACCAGATACAATTATCATGCAATATGATAACCCAAATAATGATACACTAGTGTTTCATGCATACATTCTAATAAAACATACTATACTAGTTACATTAAAAAAACTAGAATTGAATGTGCCGATTATTGGGAGCGCAGATCATTTTTCTAGTAAAGGCCACCATAGCCATCACCTTGACCTACTGACCACCAAAACAATAGGGGTCATCTACTGACCATGATCAATATGCATACCAAGTTTGAATAGTCTACAATAAGTCATTCAAACGATTTTGATTGGAAAGGAAAGTGAGACAACGCCGTGGTTGACATGGAGGCTGGACAAAGTTATCCCTATCTGTTTGCCATGCCTCGAAGGCAACACAAACACACTAGCAATATATAAAAAAGGTAAATATTCATTGATTATGTATGAAATAATATATATATTTTAAAAATATCAACAATGAAAGATTAAAAGTATTCAAATATAAGAAAAACTCCAAAATTTCATGCACCATGTTAGCAAAAAAGCATAATTACTGTACCTTCAACTGTTGGATACTTGTCTGAAGAAGATTTCCATATAGTTTTAGTGTCTATTTTGTTTTCAGACATCATCATAAAATCATAATGAAAGATGCGTTGGTGGAATGCTCTTATGACAGATGTATGAGATATTATTAAAGTTGCATCACTAATTCCCATTCTTACAATGTTGATTGTGAGAAATGCATGTCACTTGTTTATGTCAACAATGTATAAAAATATCCATGCACTCCTTTTTACTTCTACAAGATAACAAACATGCACCATAAGATGGAAAAGTGATATACAATAGACAGAATACAATGGTAAAATGGACAAAATCATAACATGATCACCTGAATAAAGTTCTGCAATCTATTGTCTGAAAATAATGTTGCAAGATGCACAAATGAGAAGAGAAGACTGTTGAGCTGGTAACAAGAATATGAATCATTACAAAGTTAGTAAAGCTGCATGAACGTATCGAACATAGAACATGACCATTTTAATTAGAAAGTTGATATTTAGTCTTAGTCAAAAGTACAGACTGAGTGAAGAATGAAAATCATACCAAGTAAGTGCAAGGTAGTGCATGTAGTTACTCGTACTGTTGAGAATCATTCCATATTCATTAATATATTGTGTCTAACCTCTATAATCTTTATCCTTTTGTCATGCTCCTTTTTGTCGCCGTCAATCTGTGTGGACAAACGAACAACGGTCGGCTTGCTGGTTTCACCCTGGGTCTTAAGTTTCTCCCTCTCCTTCTTAACATGGAAGGTGTGGCTGTAGCGTGTCGAGTCAAGAAACCCCTCCGGTCCTACCTTCCGCTCTTGTTCCCTAAAAAGAAACAACCACTTAGGCTGTGAAGTATTTTGTTGAAAACAACAGGGACAGTTCATGGTATGATTCACAACAATAAGACATTAATGAAAAATTTACATAATAAAAAGCTATTATAAAATATTATTTATACTTCATATTAAACCATGCTTTATTTATACAACCTTGGGCTAAATAAGGAAATTGAAACAACGTTCACTATTTTTTTATTTGCAACTTACAGAGAATTTCTGAAATCCAAGCCTAAAGTCAATAAATTATCATTAGCTTTACTAACGCTTTTCGGCTAGATCATTTTCTGTCTATTCCTATTAAACATGAGAGAGTCCCATTAAAGGATATGTTTCAATTTATCAATTACTTATAAAAGGATTACTTGAGAAATGCTGCATATTCCTTGCTGATCTTGTCCCTTTTGTCCTCCTCCATGGGAGCAGGAGCGCTG
Source organism: Mya arenaria (assembly GCF_026914265.1). Classification (NCBI taxonomy): domain Eukaryota; kingdom Metazoa; phylum Mollusca; class Bivalvia; order Myida; family Myidae; genus Mya; species Mya arenaria. The sequence continues at coordinate 68,008,504 of NC_069123.1, forward strand.
TCAGGTCGGCGCATTGTGCTGTATCGACTGTGGATCAGCCGGCTCTTCTCAAAAGGCATGTCAGATAGCACCATGTTTACAGGTTATATCTGTCGCAAACAAATTGCTTTGTTACAAAATAACTGTAATGTGTGAATAGGCCACAAGAAACAAAAACAGTGTTGTTGATTACTTTCGAATCTGCAACACTGCCTAGCTGTAGTATTAATGCAAATAAACATTAAGTGGTCAAAGTTGTATTATAATAAAATCAAGGAATTTACGTGGAAAACAGAAAAATCTACATTATGTGATACATTAAATAGTTTTTTCCCAGTAATAGTTTGTCCCAGCATGTAACATATAACAAAACTTCGTCGAATACAAGATAGACTAAAATTTGGAGCAATTAAGATTTCAGCAGGTGCCCCATTTGAATTAGAAAATACAAAAGATGGAAGAAATATTGATGTTAACCCGAAAAAATGTACATTAAAGCTAAGAAAATGTGTAAGGCAATGCGTACTTTGTTTACCTACAGCACTGGTGAATTTAAAGTCATTTTATCATTTAATTTATTAAAATCCCGGAAACGTCGCTAGGGTAAACTTTTGTTAATCTCGAAACCGTTAAACTTTGACATTACCTTTAAGTTAAATTTAATATTTTTCGCTCCTACAAAACTTAGAAATGCATTTTCCATACAAAGGTTTATCAAAAATAAGACAGATTTATCGACTTAATCAATTTTATTTTTACTCTTACATAGAGAGTATAAAGATGGCGTCATTACTATGGAGAAATTAGTGCGCATCATAGAACTACTTTTAGTATTTTCTATGTTAATATAGTCTAAATATTAAACATGATAATAAAATTCCAGTCAGAATAAATTGATCAGACTTAAAAATTGTTTTTTCTTTGTTATTTTCACTGCTATTTTTCACTCACTATAAAGAGTAGAACTATATTTGAACGCAGTAGTTGTTTACATGTGCTGTTCTTCGGCTTACAAAAATGGAGGAAGAAGTTGCCAGTGGTGGTGACAATATTGTTACTGAATTTAACACTTATGAAGAATTTCTAAACTCACAGATAACGTCACTTGATTTATTTTACTTAGAGGTAACGTTTAGTCATATATTTCAATTTCAAACTTACTTATAACATTTTGACATTTATTTTGTTCCTATTAACGTAGGGTCATCAACAATCTTCAGACCACAGGCGTCTGAATCATTGTTTGTCAATAAAATATTGATTAAAACCATTTTGGGTACATAAAATGATATAAACAACACATCTAAAGATATTTAGTGTCTTTGATATACTTTTTTGTATGCAGATATTTAGTGTCTTTGATATACTTTTTTGTATGAAGATATTTAGTGTCTTTGATATACTTTTTTGTATGAAGATATTTAGTGTCTTTGATATACTTTTTTTTCGATGAGGGATCCATACCCTCCCAGTGGAAAAATGCAAATGTAACTCCTATTTACAAGAAGGGCGACAAGTCAAACCCAGCCAACTACAGGCCAATATCCCTTACATGGGTACTTTGCAAAACACTGGAGCATATAGTATCCTCATCAATTTCAAAACACTTTACAAACCTTGGCATTCTGTACAATCTCCAACATGGTTTCCGAGAAAAAAGATCCTGTGTGACACAACTAACAATGCTTGTAAATGACCTTGTAAAATCAGTGAACAACAAACAACAGGTTGACCTGATACTCTTAGATTTTAGCAAAGCCTTTGACAAAGTGAGCCATGAGAAAGTCCTCCTAAAAATGCATAATTATGGCATACGTGGTCAAACATTAAAATGGATTAAGAGCTTTTTAGATAACCGGCTTCAATCTGTGATCCTAAATGGTACAAGCTCAGAGCCAATACCTGTCTCATCAGGAGTCCCGCAGGGGTCTGTGCTCGGGCCCCTGCTCTTCCTTGCATACATAAATGACCTCCCACAAAACATCAAGTCTAAAGTGCGTCTATTTGCAGATGACACAGTAATATACATGTCACTTACCTCAGTCAAACAGTCGTATACCCTACAAAATGATCTTAAGACACTAGAAAAGTGGGAGTTGGACTGGGATATGGAATTCAATCCCTCCAAGTGTCAAGTTATCCACGTCTCAAGAAGGAAACATTCTATCCCCCAGTACAGGAAGATAGATAGATAGACACTAAATATCTTCAGATGTGTTGTTTATCTCATTTTATGTACCCAAAATGGTTTTAATCAACATTTTAGTGACAAGCAATGATTCAGACGCCTGTGCTTCAGACTATGGCCATAGTGCACATACAGTGTAACCCTGGTTTGAGCTGTTGTGCATCTTTACTGGAACATGCACCATGTATAGCGCTGTCACATGAGACTCTCGTTCAATGACACTCACTGAAGACATTTATTTTTGTTTATGCTTACCTAGTTAGGATTCTTGTGCATTTCCCTTTTCCTAAATGAGATCTATCTGTGCATGAAATTTGAACCAAATACCTCAGGGACTTTTCTTTGAGTTATGCGCCGGACCAAAAAATAAGTTTGAAAATAAACAAAATACTGCAGCCATAGTTATGATTCCTGTGCACTGCACTTTTCTTAAATGAGATCTATTTGTATATGAAGTATGAAGTCAATACCTCAAAGATGTGTCTTTAAGTAATGCTCCAGACAAGATTGCCTGGACGCACAGATGCATATTTAATTATAATAAGAATATAAAGGGAAGACATTAATCCAGTCCTAACATGTTATTTATGAATGAAACTTTCACAATATTCAGGTTCAGCATCGTAATTTGTGTATACTAATATTATAACACATTTTCAGTTATAAAACTTCAAAAACATAATTATAATACCAGCTAGATGTTACAAAGTCCATGTTACATTATTGTAGTGGTACAAAGTCTCATTCATTCTTATTTAAAAATATTGTGAAACATTTGTTTAGTCAACTTTATTTGTCTATACTTCCAATTTTGTGTTGTTTTTAAATGCATAAGTATTCATGTTGATTGGTCAGTAAGTAGTCTGGCTTAGTATCAAAAGTGGTATAAATAAAATGCTGAGCAATAAGTTCATATTTTTTTATTTTATTACTTTAAGGATGAAGAGCTGGCAAGGCAGTTGGTGGAACTTGGATATCGTGGTAGCGGGGAAGTCCTCAAGCGAGAGGAGTTTGAGGCGCGGAAGGCAGCAGCTGAAGCCAGCAGGCTTTCCAAAAGGAGTCAACAAAAGTATGACGCATCATGGCAAATAAAGTTATTGTGCCAAGCTTTATTTTGTTTTGTTTTTGCAAGATTTTCTCAAACAAACTGCTATTTAAAGGAATAACCAAAACAGCTTTTCAATCATTTCTAGGGATTATTTTCTGAGAAATATTGAATTGATTGCTAAATGTCTCATTGTGGCATTTCATAATTTTATGTGCTACTGTTCTTGGAAGTGACAACATTTTGTTCTTTGCTTATTGATAAGAAGGCGCCTGTATAATTTTCTTGGTCAATATCAAATGGTCTGACAACAACCATTGAATGTATTACAGGACACTTGCACACACTGGGAAGGACCTAAGAAATCCCTTCCTTAAAGCTCTGGCATCAAAAGAAGAGGCTAACAGGAGCGGGAAAATGACGGTAGTTTTCATCTTAGTTTCAACTCCTTCTGATTTTTAATTTATTAAAAAATATAACAGAAAATAAGGCACACAGTTTCTATTTTCTGGACTTTTTAACAGTTTGATCAACATGTAACTCCTAAATTTTATAATTGACTTAAAAGTGTATGTTTAACATTTCAGACCATTATCTTTATTCGAGACAAAAATGCAAGAGGCCAGGAGATATCAGGATACATAGATTATGCCCACAGGATGAAGACAGAGGATTTCGAACCATATTTTGCGGGCAAGAAAAGATTGCTACCAAGACCATCAGATTTAAGGTACTCTAAAACTAAATACCATTAAAAATGCTAACAGAGACAAAGTTGTTGTTCCGTTAAGAACTATGTTGTTATTGGAAAATTTCAATTCCCTGGAAGAAATATAAAAAAAACTTTTGGTAGAATATACATGTATGTGGGTTCTTTATGTTCTGTTTGTATTAAATTTTTACTGTATAGTGACACATTAAGCTTATTTTCAGCTTTTATAACTGGGAGACACAGACCTCAACATCGAACCCCACCCCAAACTACCAGGTTATTGCTGAAAATGCCTCAGGGCTGCTGTTCAAGAACAAAAGAGACAGAAAAATTATAAATGTGGACCCGAAGGTAAACTACCGGTACTTCAGACTGACATGTACAACTAGTGTATCAGAATGTTACATTATGGATTTAGATTAACAATACATTTTATGATTTTGAAGTAAGTGCATTGGTATTTAGAATTGTTCAATTTGTTCATACATTTAGTTGAAGAGTGTTTTTGAAATTTAAAGATGGAAATACATACATCTTAATTTTTGATACAAACTATCATTTGCGAATTTTAACAGGGAAGTTTGTTTCATTAATCAAAATGTATATATCAATGATTTCAGATTGCGAGTCCAGGTGACAATTCTACAAGGACTGTGATAACATTTGATGAGGAGGATGAAGCCCCTAAATACACACAAGTCGTTATTTACGATCACATCACTCGCAGAAAAACATAAACACTTTTTGCCTTTTTATACTGTTATAAGACTCTTTATAACTCTTTATTTTATTGTTTAAATATTCCATGAATCATTGTTATGATAATTTGTGATATTATAAATGTTGTTCATTGGCATATCAAAAAAATGATACTTTTACAAATCTTGTTTTTTTTATTTATAACAAAGATTATGAAAAACATAAGACAATTTAAATTATTAACTCTTTGTAAGTCTGTTCAAAAACAAAATGAAACCCTTTTCGGAATGTTGATTCCTACAGTTTTAAAAGCAAATTTATTATCTTATACTTCATAATAAGATTTTATCTACATCAAGAAGTTAAATTACTTTTACCTTTATGGTTTTGAACAGAACCAGTAACAAGAGGTGATACTTGTTGATGTGAACTAGAAATTATTTCATGGCATGCTTAATTTGAGAAGTATTTAAGTATTATTCAGAAGAAGTACACAATGGAAATAATGACTTCTGTGACTTGATAAGATCAGTGATTGTAAATTCAATCTCAAAATAATTCCATTTATCTTTGTAACTTATCAAATTATGACAACAATCACTTATATCGTGTTATAGATTCCTTATACATGACTTATATCGCTGATCGATTTAAGTGTTTTCAATGAAAAAATTCTCCATATGACGACCTATTTCCATCACTGTCACAATCATGAAACTTCTCTGAGAGAGATTGTTCTTAAATCTTGAATGAAAATGTTGGAAAATTGATGGCTATACATTCAGATTCTAGTGATGTCAAACTTGTAAAAAAAACAAACAAAGTTTGACCAATGACTCGGCAATGAGTGACCTTGACCCACATAATTATGTGGGGTTTTGCATGAGACACACAGTCTTTATATTGTGTACATTTGTTATTTTCAAATCCCCCAATGCATGGCCAAGCTACAGCTAGAGATTTTTATCAATTACCCTCGAGTGTGACATTGACCTTTGACTTTGACAAGCTTTGACCTTGCACCTGACACACAATATTTTCATTAAGAAACCACACATACACTGAGCCGCCATTTTGACAACTATGTCAAGCTCACTAGACCATCATTATTGTTAACCTCCACAACAATAATGGTTGAATATAAAAACCTTTAATTACAGGTTATATCACACCTTTTGGTGAATATTAGTGTATTCATTCAGCGGTTTCATCATTCGTTTTATGTACATTGGTTGTGGTATCATTGACATCCATTTTTCAGTGACATGTCATAACTCTGGTGTTACATTCATATGTCATCTTATATCGTACTTACAGACATTCCATTGTGTGTTAAGCAGCCCATGCTGATAGATAAAACTGTCAATTTTAACACAACCTTTATTTGCAACAAAACGCACAATCATTTTACTAAATATTTTTTTTCCATTTTTACTCTGACGGCCATTCCGTAGAAGGATACTATTGACAATTTGTCAGTAAATGTTTGGCTGTATAATTCTGTCAATATACTCATCATATCTTCAATATGGCCCGCCCACATTCAATAGTATTGCCATAAGCCTTTATTAATGATATTACTGTTGATCATGGATTTGGCCCTTATGACATGTTATCAGTTTCTATTTTCAAATGAATACACAACGCAATGATTTTCCTATGTTTATTTCATTGGCATCCCACATTATATGCTGATGATAAATGTACACCGACAAAAAGTAATGAAACCACTAACATACAGTAACCATGCTATTCTTTCACATAAATAAATTAATGAAGCAATAACTGTTGCATAAACAAACATAAATAATGTAGTATAGGGCAAGGAGTATTCCATTAAAATAACAGCAAAATACACTTACATTTCAGACAACCAAGCTGGATTTTGAAGAACAAAGATTATCACAGATTGCACATAAAGAAACCACTATTCCATGTTTACATGATATGACCACAGTATTTAATACTGGTGCATTGAGAGCATTAACAACATATACAACAACTGACAGAACTGTGAAATGAAGAATGACTGATCCTTGTTGGAATGTTCACGGTACCACAGGACTTTATGTGCAGCGTCAAAGACATGCATCGTAGCTCATATATTTGTCTTGTTCCCCAAAATAAGTAATCAACCCTGCATATATACATACATACTTTGATAAGTTTTACACGTAGTCTATTCTTGGTTTGGAATTTGGTTTCATCCTAGATCAAAGGCAAAGCAAGGCTTATGATTACAACTGTATACCCAAGAAACCATAATCAATTGTACACATCAATATGTATTGATTTGTTTTAAAACACTTGTAGCTATTACGGTATTTCCTAACTTAAGTATAACTGGGATACAGGATAGACCACGCCAGCATGGTGAGTGAGTGGCCCCACAGGGGCAGAATGTAGGTCACATGACAAGACATGGTCATCAGGTATCACAACAGGATGTATTACACATGCCGACATTATATAATTCACATGACAGAATAATGATTCACATGTCATTTGGCTTCCTGAAGGTCACACGATACACAATCAGTCGGACAGAAGGTAGATGGCCCACACTGAGTGAACCCATTGGAGCGTCCCTGTCACGACTGGCTCAACAAGTGATTGATCTGGAAAGAAGAATCAGAATGAACTGGCCTTCAAATTATACACTTACATTAGAAACCAGCAGCATCATCTGACAGAAGTATTCATGCAATGTATCAAGTATGACAACAGACAGAAAAGACCAATTCTAAACATTTAGTTTTGAGCATGAGGTAGTATTAGTGAGTCAGGCCTGCCCAAAGCAGGGTAAGGGTTTTAGAACCCTGTTGAAGTCGTTTTCAAAAACAATTATATCTACTTCAAGGTCATTCTTGCTGTTTCTTAATAGGAAAAACAAGAGCTGTCACAGTATGTGACGAATGCCCCCGAATGTGAAATTGACCTATGAACAAGGTCAGTACATGAAAAGTTGATCTTGCCTTTACGTGTCAAATACATATGGCAAGTTATTTTAAATTGCCTCTAAACATAAAAAATACCACCCATACTTGACAACCTACACTGTTATGTCCTTATAAGCAGCATTCCATTGTGAATAAACACTTAGTGTGACCTTGAACTTAGAGGTAGGGACATGGGTCTTGCACACTACACGTAAAGGTTGGTATGTCTGACACAAGTGGCAAGTCATTTTTAAATCTGTCCATACAAGAGAAAGTTACAGCCCGGACACTACAACCTATACTTTATGTCCTTATATATGCAGCATTCCATTGTGAATAAACACCTAAGTGTGACCTTGACCCTAGAGGTAGGGACACGGGTCTTGCATGTGACACGTCGTCTTGGTATGTGGAATAAATGTGGCAAATTATTTTAAAATCTGTCCATACAAGGGAAAGTTACAGCCCGGACACGACAACTTATACTCTTTGTCCTTATATGCAGCACTCCGTTGTGAATAAACACCTAAGTGTGACCTTGACATTAGAGGTAGGGACACGGGTCTTGCACCCGACACGTCGTCTTGGTATGTGGAACACATGTGGCAAGTTATTTTAAAATCTGTCCATACAAGGGAAAGTTACAGCCCAAACACAACAACCTATCCTCTATGTTTTTATATGCAGCACTCCATTGTGAATAAACACCTTAGTGTGACCTTGACCTTAGAGGTAGGGACACAGGTCTTGCACGCGACACATCGTCTTGGTATGTGGAACACGTGGCAAGTTATTTTAAAATCTGTCCATACAAGGAAAAATTTCAGCCCGGACACGACAACCTACACTCTATGTCCTTATATGCAGCACTCCGTTGTGAATAAATACTAAGTGTGACCTTGACCTTAGAGGTAGGGACACGTGTCTTGCACGCGACACATCGTCTTGGTATGTGGAACACATTTGGAAGTTATTTTTTAATTATGTCCTTACAAGGGAAAGTTACAGCCCGGACACGACAACTTATACTCTTTGTCCATATATGCAGCACTCCGTTGTGAATAAACACCTAAGTGTGACCTTGAAATTAGAGGTAGGGACACGGGTCTTGCACGCGACACGTTGTCTTGGTATGTGGAACACATGTGGCAAGTTATTTTAAAATCTGTCCATACAAGGGAAAGTTACAGCCCAGACACAACAACCTATCCTCTATGTCTTTATATGCAGCACTCCATTGTGAATAAACACCTAAGTGTGACCTTGACCTTAAAGGTAGGGACACGGGTCTTGCACGCGACACATCGTCTTGGTATGTGGTACACATTTGGAAGTTATTTTTAAATTATGTCCTTACAAGGGAAAGTTACAGCCCGGACACGACAACTTATACTCTATGTCCTTATATGCAACACTCCATTGTGAATAAACACTAAGTGTGACCTTGACCTTAGAAGTAAGGACATGGGTCTTGCACGCAACACGTCATCTTGGTATGTGGAACACATGTGGCAAGTTATTTTAAAATCTGTCCATACAAGGGAAAGTTACAGCCCGGACACGACAACCTATACTCTATGTTCTTTATGCAGCACTCCATTGTGAATAAATACTAAGTGTGACCTTGACCTTAGAGGTAGGGACACGGGTCTTGCACGTGACACGTCGTCTTGGTATGTGGAACACATGTGGCAAATTATTTTAAAATCTGTCCATACAAGGGAAAGTTACAGCCCGGACACGACAACCTATACTCTATGTCCTTATATGCAGCACTCCATTGTGAATAAACACCTAAGTGTGACCTTGACCTTAGAGGTAGGGACACGGGTCTTGCACGCGACACGTCGTCTTGGTATGTGGAACACATGTGGCAAGTTATTTTAAAATCTGTCCATGCAAGGGAAAGTTACAGCCCGGACACGAGTTATTGAGCCGGACACACAGACAGACGGAAGGACGGATGGACAGACGGACAGTGCGATTTTAATATGCCCACCTTCAGGGGCATAAAAATCTATAAAAATGTAAGGCAATGAGAAAATGAAAGAAAATCTCTCAATTTCTCAACTAAAACATCCCTGAACTATGTCTCTTCAGCATTTTTTTTACAATGCTACAAAAATATATACATTTACACATCTTTAATCCGGAATTGTTGGGACCCAGATAAAAATTTAAAAATAAAAATATTTCAGATTAACAATTTTTAGAAACTTACAGCATCTACAAATTACAATTTTTTTTTATTGAAACAACATTATACATTACACTTTAAAATTTCTAAAACCAACAAAAAATGTCCATTCGATTTCCATGTTTTTGTTGATTTCTGTTGTTGTGTTTTAATTATTAGCGTGTTTATATTTGTTATCATACTTATTGCACAATGTTATTCTCTAAGAAGCGCTAATTGTACTTCATTATCACCTCAAGCAGATGCCGAAGTGCTATCAAAGTATGGTGTGAAAAACTATGCGATAATTGTGTTTGAAATAAGGATTGATAAATAGGTGTGAAATACCGTAATTTTAACTTCGAAATAGCGATTAATTCGGAATAGTGATTATGGATTATTAATGAGAAATTTAGTTAAACAAAGAAAGAATAAAATAGGGACCGAAAAATATTTTCGAAATAGCAATTATTTCGGATAAGCGGTGTTCGGAATAGCAATGTTTAAATGTATATCAAACCTACTATTGACATTACCATAAACTTCTCTGACACAACACAAATGGCCCCTGCACGTACCTGAGCCTTGTACATGTCCTTGACGTCTTGCAGGTCCATCTTGAGCTCATCAGCCTCCTCAACCTTCTCTCCATACATCTGCAGAAGGGCATTGTAACGACCATCCAGCTCCTACATGAAAATACAGATTTTCTACTTATAGTAATGATACTGGATAAAATTGAAATGCACCTATTAAATTAAAACATGACACTGGAAAGGATATTAAGAACATTAAGAACAAATTGAGCTTTTAAAAGGGGACAGCCAATTGGAAAGCAGGACAAATTCACATACATTGTACATGTTTTTGGAATATAAATGAGTATAACCATTTTGTATTTAGTTTTTCAAATGCTGCCTAACTGTGCAAGAGACTCGGAATGTTCAATAGTCTCATTTGATGACTCGATATGCAGTCAGAAATTAGACATTGCAAATCAGCCTCCCTCTCCTGTACATGATTGTACCTTATACTGTGTTTCTAGGAGCGGGAAGTCCTTAAGCTTTTCCTCAAGTTCGTCGTTCTGGTTGCTCAGGTCGACCAGCTCCTTGGCCATTGATTCTCTGGTACGCTCTAGGCTTCGGATCTCACTCTGGGTGGGTAATAACACATTGGTAAAAATGCAATTATTGTTGTTTACTTGGTAATAACCCTTATTTGTGGTTAATGCAAACATCTCAGCTTGATCAATAGAATGTATGTGGAAACTTGTACATTTCAATTTTCCCTAGTTTAGTTTAGTATATTCAGAAAATGCCATACAAACATTTTAACCAACTGTTTGTTTAATGGGTGTTTCATTTGCTAAATAATTGCGATTTCAATCTTAAACGAATGTTTTATTGATGTGGGTACATGATGTTAACAGTACTTTCACACTTTTAAAAAATACACTCACAAGGTAAAGTAGAAGAATCCATTCATGGAATAGTTAATTTGTAATAGAGGCAGGTGCTCAGAATCCTAGGAAAACCGGTGAAAATTGAATTCCATGTGCATGTCTTTTACATCTTTTCATTGGTTAAACAGTTAATAATTATACACCTACAGTACAGGTTGACTTCTCCACTGTGTCTCAGTGCCTTATACAGGGACTGCTTGTTCCAGTTGATATAAACACTACCACCTACCTGTAGATGGGCTATCTCTCCATCACGTAGTTTAAGCTGAGACTGGAGGTTTTCTAGGAGGTTAGCTGCCCCGCTCTGTCTCAGTGCCTCGTACAGCGACTGCTTGTTCCCGTTAGGAGAGGACAGCACAAAACTCCGGTCCAGCTCCTCCTTCAAGGCACAAACATGCAATTTCAGTGGATTTATACATTTCATGTTCTATGTATAATAATAAACTGAAATGCAACAAGCAAAAATAGGGTAACTTATTACATTATTACCTATGTAGATAACCCGTCAATAACTTGCTGAAAGACTGGTCAATAGTGTGACAGCTTGTTAATAGTTTTGTTTGATGTTCTGCATGTTCTTTTATTTTGCTATGTTTAGTAATGCATTTATTGGAGAAAAATAAACACTAATTATATTGAATTTATAATGGAATTTACCGTTCAACTTTTACACATTTCATTCTTTACGTTTAAAATATGACAGCATTGGCGCTGCGATTGTACTTGTCATTGTATTTGCCATGAATTTGTAGTCACAAGAAACTATGATGTCATATTTCCGCTAATCATCATACATATACACATAATTGAATGGCTTGCCGGTCAAAAGTCAAAACTATTCCCAAGGTCGGGGAATGACCAGTAAACTATTGCCCAAGGCCAAAAAGCAGGATGCAATAGTTCACTTGATTGTACCGCGACGGAGGGCATATAATTTTGACTTCTGAGAGACAAGCCTTTCAATAAGTGATATATTACCTGTTATTAGAAACAAATTTAAAAACTTGAATGAAGTATTCAAAATATTAATAATAATTGTGACATAAAAATGCCATGGTGTGGTTTAAAGTGAACCGGGCACTGGCAGTTGATAATCTATAATATATTTCAGGGATTCCCTTGTTACTGTAAACAAAACCTGTTATGCAGATGGCAATAGATTCTTCCAATTTTTTTTAAAAAACAAACATTCATATGATGCCAAAATCTATCAATTTGAATAATAAACTATGATAAGAATTATACCTGCTGTTGAGGTTTACATTTATGTAACTAGTATGCAATTACTTGAAACTTTGTAAATATTTCATAGCTTCTGTCAGTCATACAACTTTCATTTTTTTATGAAACATTTATATTATAAAATGTAAGAAATGCAGAATGAAAAATTTGCTCATTAAGGATTGATGTACAAAATTCAACACAGATTACTGAACTCAATCATGTCACAAGTTTACACTATAGGCCTATAACTAATGAGCCAACATTTAATATTGCTGGTAGGTATACCTGTGTGATGGCTGAGAAGTGTTCTCCATGGAGACTGCCCATCATGCTCTCCTGTCTGGATACGGAGACAGGTGATGGCGTACCACGCACAGGGGTGCCCCGGGTACGGATTATCTGCAACTCACGCTCCTTAAGAGGGAATAGAAACACTTTTTAACAGTTTACAAACAAGTGTTTGCAAAGCTTTCAAACAGATAAGACAAGTACAATTCAATCAGATCTCATAATAATCAAAAGGTTTCTTCAGTTCAAATGAGGGGTCCCTCTTTAAAGTTGAAGAAAAAAGCAACTAAAATTATGTTTGATATGAATGTCACAAGATAATTTATAAATTGAAGAATTGTACTTGTCTTATAGTCGAGAAAATACTGTTTGTCGGCTGCAGATCAAACAGTACAATTAGTGACGTCACAGCACGAGCTGTGTAAAGATCAAAGATGCACTGCAATGGTTTGTATTTAAATAGGTCAAATACCGTATGAACCCACTTAAATCCCAAAATTGCATCTAAGCTGGTTCAAACATACCATACCATCGGAAAATAAAAATCAATAATCCCAAGCAAATGAACAAATTTAGTTGATATTTGACTGTTAAGCTTGAACATTATCACATACTTGGAGAATTTCAAGTGCTGGATTTGCTTTAAAAATCTACCCCGTCTTATAAACGAGTCAAGACAAAAACACCAGATTTCATGAGCAAAGTAGGGGGGTCGTCTTATAAGCGGATCGCCTTATAGTCGGGAAAATACGGTATGTATGATTTTAATAAACTTTCATCAACCTCTGTTTAAACTGTTCAACCCCGGCCCTTCTTTCTATACCCCTTTTAATCGCATGTACCCAAGCCCCAAACACTACCAGAAAAGCCATCTGACTGTACCCAGCATGTCCTTGACCTGGTCATGAAGCAGAGTCATCCGTTTAACCTGCTCAACCTGGCTCTTCTATACACCTTTTATTCCCAAATACACTACCCAACAATCCCTCAAACTGTACCCACCATGTCCATGACCTGGTCATGAAGCAGAGTCATCCATTTAACTGTTCAACCCGGCTTCTATACCCCTTTTATTGGCATTTACCCAACTCCCATGCACTACCCCACAGTCCCTTCAACTGTACCCACCATGTCCTTGACCTGGTCCTGTAGCAGTGACATCTTCCTCTTCTCCTGTTCAACCCGGCCTTTCTCCACGTCTAGTTGAGACTCCAGTAGAACCTTGGACTTGCGTAATTCTTGCAGCTCCTCTCCGGTCTGCTGACGTAACAGTTCCATCTGAGCAGCCTCCCTGCAATGAGTGTTCAATGGTGTTTTCTGTATGCTTTGCAGAGATAAAGGGCTTAATAAAAACACCAGACAATGAAAGTTGGTGTGTACCAAAATGGGCAAGTACTTTTATGGACAACACCTTTAAAATACTATTATAACTTACATAAGTACACAAAGGGAATCTAATACTGTCATTCACAAGGGGAATTTTTAACTGCCAGAGATTAATTTCAAAACCAATATCATTATTGTAACCACCAAACAAATATCTGTCATACTGGTGTTTGGTATCCTCGGCCATATCAACCTTGGTCTTCAACATCTCTAGCTGCATGGTGAGCTGTGTTTTCTCCTGCCTTAACCTTGAGTTCTGGGCCTCCAAGGTCGCGATCTTCGACCCGATGTCGAGAAGCTGCTCATTGGCTGTCCGCTCCTTCTCCATCGCAACTGCTAGCTGCGTCTGGGTGTCAGCTGAAATTAACAGGTTTTCAATTGTTGTTGTTTCTTTATAATAATACACATGCATAAACTGTACGTAAATATATATTTTTTTAAAACATTAAAACTGTCATTTTTAAGGGGAAATTACCAGTAAGCCTCTATAAATTTCAACACTATCTTAAGGAAACTGTGAAACTAACCGTTATTGTTCATAAGAGATAATGTTATCATCAAACTGGCACCACTTTATACAGCTATCTATTACTCAACCAAGATGGTAACGTACACAGCCTGTCAGTCAGGTTTTTCTCCACCCTCTCATAGGTGGCAGACTGGGCATTGTATGTTGACTGTAAGTTCTCTATCTGACGCAGCAGGGGACGGGTCGCTGTAAAACAAGGCTGCATGAATTCAATGCTTGAAAGAATATCCATAAATCAACGTACATGAGTAATTGCAAAGACATTGGACAAATGGATTAAACACAATCTACTGTGATTTTTACACTTAATAAAAAAGCATTTTACATGGGAGAATAAAACATTTACATTGGGTTGAAGAATGTAAGTATACAATCATGAAGGCTTACCCTGGGAGACACCTTGAGTAAGTTCCTGTGTCCTGGCTTCATCATCTTGAAGTCGCTACAATAAGTGATTTAGAAAGGTTGCAATACGCTACTTGTACAGGTATGGGTAAACTACTTTCTGTGCTATACATCATCCAGCTATGTATACATTTTACAAGTTTAGATTTGGTCATACCATAAAAAAGTGACTTATGTGAGTATCAACAAGGCTGAAGGTACAAGTCTAAATTGAAATTTCACTATTTTTAAACTGAGCTACTATTTGTACAGGTACCCTTATCTACACATACTTTACACTCAAATGTCGCTGTTAAATATATTTAATTGAAATTTAGTTAGGAAAATTGATAACATGTGTCTCAAGTTTTCTATGGGAACTTTAATTTCAATGTAATTAGCTATCCAACAAATTGTCTTATAGTCCATCTAAGGGTGTTTATCTAAGGGTTAATAGTAGGGATGCAAACAAATGGCAAAATTGATATTCGAATATTCCGTAATTCTTTTATTACTATTATAATGTTCGCTAAAGTTATAGCCGCATAGGGCATTTAAGTTCTACTTTGTCGTAACAGAGTTGTAGGCAAAATATGTATTCAACAACAAAACATCGAATATTCGAATACCGATTTTGACATTCGAATACCAAACGTCTGATCGAATATTTGAATATTTGAATATTCGTTTGCATCCCTAGTTAATAGTGAACAAAATCAATCTATTTAATTATCCAACTGTGTACTATCTCATGTGTTTATTTAAAAATTATAATCCTTCTATTGTTCATGAAGCTCCAATTTCTTGAAATTCCAAGCGCAAGTAGCTTTATACTTCATCGGGCCAAATTTATTTCTACCCGGTAAATCTTGATATTATTAAAAAAGTATTAGTTTATCTTGCCTGGTATCATAAAGATAATTTCCTTTTAAATTCCAAAAACTCTTAAGAATGTTAACCCTTTAGCACATAGACAAGTGGCCAGATTACACCTCCCAGTCAATAGCCATCTTACTGATAAGCAGTCCTTATCTGCATAGGTACTTTTCTGGATATTTGAAAATGAGAAAATGAATACAGCAGTATGACCTTAAAATCAATGTTACTCCAAATAATTGTGTCCAAATCTTTTTTATGTGAATTCATTTTTTATAGATAATTAAATTATCTAATAAATGGTGTCAATGATGAAATATTAAATTATTTTATTTCAGCTGTGAATGTATTTTCAAGATGGATTTGTAACATTTCTTTGAAATGTCATAATTGCATTAAATCAAAGGGTAATAAAATGCTGGGATCGATCTAATTTTTATTACCCCTATCATAAAAAGACCCATCTGGATTAAAAAGCCGACAATTTATGTTCTTGTGTATTAATACACAGAAATATGTCAGGAATATCCGGTGTCATCCAGCTGAGAGATCCAGTCCAAGGTGTCTGTTTAACTTTATTACCCCCTCATAAAATTGTTTAAAAAAAAGAAAGCCGATAAATGATTTTCCGGTATGAATAAAAAGATCTAGATCAAACAAAACGCTTGCACATGACCTATTTTACAGCCAAAACTATGATGGACATTATATAAGCTTCACAGAAAATTTACCCATCATTTTCTCATTTACTAATTGTTTCTTTTGTTTGTAAACAAAATATTACCTTTAAGTAAATATAATCTCAATTGATTTTAATGGTAAACTGAACTGACGTAATATATTTAATGATTTACGCATCAATGAATTTGGGGGAAATTCCATACAGTGCTTAGCTCGTGGTCTTATTACGTCACAATGGGATATCACACCTGCGATTGGGAGTATAAACACCTTCTCAATTTAGCAGACGATATTTTCAAGGGAAAATCAATACACAAAAGGTTAAACTTTAATTTTATAAACATCCGGGATATTGTTTACAAAAAGAAAGATGCAAAATTGAAATATTGAAATGACCCTATTGAAATATGCGGGCCATGCGTTTACATCCAGTAATGGATACGGTCGGCCAAATGCGTATACATCTGGTAATGAGCTATGTCGGCCTATCTCGTATACATGCGCTAAAGGGTTAACATTACAAAAATCATACAGAATAACTTTTGTAAGCTTAGCTTAATTATGTTATAATGGGTTTTAAGAAATTGGTGCCAAAACAAGTAATTTAATACCGACGTTTGGTTAAAAGAGTGTGCTCATGCCCATTCATTATCTAGTATAGTGAGACATATAAGCACAGATCCCCTATACCTGTTGCAGATCACCTATCTCCTGTTTGAGCAGCTCTTCCCGTCGATTGCTTTCCTTCTCCATCCGAGCTAGGCTTAAACGGTGATCGTCTATCTGAAAAAAGTACAACAATATCTGGTCAGGTCATGTATGAGGGCCAATTAAAAAATATATAGAGTTTCTCTTTAAATTATCAAGATTTTGATGTCTTCTCATATTATTTGATAAGAATATAAACCAAGGTATTCTTTGAAGTCATTGCAAAAACAATTGACAAAATTCATTGATTTTTTGATGTTTTGATGATTGCTTTTAACAATAGAATGATAAAATGGAGCACACTATTAAATAAGTCATTGTTTGTGAATATTTAATGATTAAGTATATAATATGTTGTACAGTGTTTCTAATTTCTGTCTCTTAATGCACTGATGCTTTTTTGCTGAAAGGTAAGAATAATACCGATATAAAAATCTGAATCAAGCTTTCTAAGAATCAAGCTTTCATTACAGAGGTGAGTTAGTTTAAACATATTTATTCAGTTCAATATACACAAGAAATCAATACACAATGTACGAATGTATAATATAAAATGATTCTGAGCGGATTGGAAGACAAGCATTTAAAATGCTTATATAAGTTCCTTTCCGTGTTGAAGTTTACATGTTCTAGATTTTAATGAAATTCAGTAATATATCTGATAAGGATGTGGACTAGAATGTGTCGCAAATCTACAAAAGCATGCTTTGTAGCAGAAACGTAGTGAGTAAAGTGGATGACATTAAAATACAAACAGAAGAACAATTTTCTGTATTGTTCATAAAAATGTCATTTCTGTATTGTTCAAAACTGCTATAACCTTACATAATGGTGGAGACATACCATTATATTTGCACTTGATGTTTAAAACTTTAAATTGAAAGCTGTCATGGACAATTCCTGTTTTTTTATAACAGGAAAATGACACCCCAAAGTGCAAATTAAAAAACATGAAAACCGAGGTTATCTCATTCGCCTACATTCAGTAAAATTACAACAAACTTTTCACTTTAGCCCCCTTTTATTTCCTGGTTTAGCCATTTGTCATTCTGGTGCAATGTGATTTGAATGTCTGGTAGTACAGGAGTACACCTAGTTCCAGCCCTGTCAAAATGGGCACTATGTACCCTACCTGCAGGTTGAGTGTGTCTATTTCCCACTTGTGTTGTTGCTGCTGTTTCTCCAGAGCAAACTTCAATTCCTCCCGCACATGCATCTCGGCACTGAGGGCCGCATCATGGGCCTTACTGTCTAGGGCCGCACTGGTCCGGTGTAGCTCTGCCATCTCCCTGCAATGTAAGGTGTACATGTCAGAACGTAAGTAAGTGCATCACAGCACTGAGGGCAGACTCTTGGGCATACCTGTCCAGAGCCACACTGGTTCGTAACTCGGCCATCACTCTGATATTTAATATTGATTTCAAAATGACTTCGAACTATATTCAATACTATCAATCAACTACTATTCAGATTTAAAAATTATATAGTTGTTCCTTTCTATTTTGTATCATTTATGACAGTATATATTTATAGCTTTTATCTTTGATTTTTAAAGAAAACATGTAATGAGAGTCCTTGCTGCCATTGCATTACACAAAATACAGACTGTGTATTTAATGTTACTTGTATGAGTTGTCGACGGCAACCTGCAGTCCTCGGGCCTTCTCTATAGCATCCTCATGCTCGCTCTGAAAACACAATAAGGCTAGAATATAATGTTACAGGCTTAAACATGAATATGATATACTCTCACATTACTTGCCATAGTACATGGTATACTAGGTATCTTAAAATGTATATTGCTAAGGAACTGTGTGGCATTTCATTGTCAAATTAATAGTTCATAGACAAATATGATGATAATCACTTAATTATGAAGAAAGAATATACTTTTAAACAAAGTAAACAAATATTTATTTTCATCTGTTCCAAACCACCCATTACAATATAGAATGGGTGGCTGTATCAGCTTCATCTTGTCAGATAAGACTATGTGTATTTTAATTTCTGAAACCAATCAAGCTAAGCTGAAGGTTACAGGAACCCACCTTCAATCTGACCATCTCTTGTTCCTGTTTCTTCACAGCAGCTGTCAGCTGGGCTACGGCCTCTGCCAAAATATGCATAATATTAAAGTATGACAGCTAAAAAAAATATCATTATGTGAAAATTAGTTATTTAGTGTTTTTTCTGAGCTTTCAATACTTTTTAAGCTTATACTTTTCATTAGCTTGATTGTGACAACAGCATAGAACTGATTTTAAATCACTTTAAAGTCTCCTGTGTTAACCTCATTACCGGTGTCTTTCTGAGTAGCCAAAAGCATGTGCCTCTTGCTACTAACTGGTGGATAGCTGCATCAAAATCATAAAGATTTTTCTAAATCTAATCATGTTCACTAAAGTATTACCTGTCTGTTTTTTCTCCAGCTCCTCTTTCGACTCTATCACCTTCTTCAAATGATCTAACTCCTCCTTCTGGACATCCAACTTCTTCCTGTTTAACATAACATCTTCCATAACATACAATCTTTGGTTTAAAGCATTGTGTCAAGGTAACTAGTTCCTGGAACGTGCCATAATGGATGAACTTTATGCGTGCTTTATTTTTCTATTGCATTTTATTAAGATCAATAACTGGCTTAATGAAAAAACATTAGAAACTGTGTGGTATAAGGAAAGCCAGTCATATTGACTTCTAGTATACATGAGGTAGATGTCTGCTACAATTTGTAACATACCCTTTTCCAAAAAAATGGGTAATCATGGTAAACAGATGACAATAACCTCATTGTTTATAATGTTTGAAAATGGTGATCGAGCTGTGAAAATTAGCAAAGTGTTGGGAAGAAGTAAATCCACAGTAAGATTACTATTAAAGTGATTTTGGAGCCATGAAAATGTTGAAAACAAATCAAGAAGCAGTGGTCTGTAAGTTGTCAGTGAACAAGAGAAGCAAAACCATTCTCAGATTCTTAAACAGTTCATGCATCAACCTCTGAGGGATTTCTCTGGTTCCCTCAATAATTCTACTTTGAAAAAGGTTCTGTGAGTACTGTGCAAAGAAATATGCATTCTCTGAGCTACGTGAGAAGGACTATCAGCATCTTGGCCATCAGTGGTATAACATTACAATGGTAACTCAGGGCTATTCCAGAAAGACGACCCCACCCACAAGTCACATGTTGCTACAGCAGATTTAAGTCCAATCAAAATTGATTTCTACTAATAAAAACAAAAATAAAATCCCAGCTCCAGGACATACATATGCTCAGTGATTTGAAAAAGCACCTTCTGACCACTTCAAATTCATTCCCAAACATAAGCAGAATGGAAGCATGACTAAGTACTAGCTCACAGAAGCTTGTTCATTCGAGTAAGTGCGTAGTACGTTTTGAGCAGTTCATGTTTTTGGTTTTGTCAGCCATTTTAAATATACACTCACTTATAGCATGGCGATTTTTATTGACAGTCTTTAATGTACATTCCAGCTTAATTTTGAAGACATTATAAGCTGATAGAAATCACTTTCCTATCGTCCATTTTCATAGGCCAACACAATGCACCTGTGGTGGGACTTAAAAATACAACCTCTTGTATGAGTGGTAGAGGACCGGCTCAAATATCACAAAATTACTTAAGTCATAAATTAATCTCAACTTATTTTACCACCTAAGACCGAAAAGTGATTGTATTCTCCACTCTTTTTAAACGTGTGTTTTCTCATATCATGTGTTATAAAAAGTCAATTTTTCCAAGAAAAATTATTATAAAGAAAAGACCAAAAACATTGAGTTATACTAACTTACATTTTTTGCTGTTATCTCATTTTTTCTTAGAATCTTGACAAAAGTTTATAATCAACAAACAGTAAAACCGTGATCGCTCGAAGATGCCGGGGTCCGAGCTGAAACCTCGAGGGAACAGATGTTTCGAATGATGTTATGAAATATCTTTCAGGGTATTTTAGGTTTGAAGTCGTCAAAACGACTGTTTACTACGACACCAATTATGTGTTGCGTTGTGGAAATCGCTCATATGTTCAAAGGCTGTCGTATACGAAATGTAAAAGAAAAAAACAATTATAAATGAATAAATAGTTATGGTTATTTTTATAAAAAGCACATTTTCTAAACAAGCAACATTTAAATATGACAGTACAAATTATGGCATTAGTCAGATTTAAGTTTCGCAAAATCAAGGATTGATGATTGGCGCATCTTGTCTGACTCGCGAAACTGTTCAAACTCGTAAGTATCTTCTCAAATGCCCTTATCAACTATCATCGGTCATGCGTAAACAGTGATTAACGGTTTTCCACACCTTATCAAATTTCCTTTTAACTGTCACTGCAATTTATACAACTTGCGAAAACACATAGCAATTGTTTGTTTCTTTAGAAAACGCGTTCAGGATAAAGTGTGAAATTATGACCTCGAGGGAGCCATAAGGTTTTGTGCATGATCTGTATATTTGGTACCTGCAGTAGTGCTCGACTTCTTGACTAATTAAGGTTTCGATGCAGCGTCAGTATATTTAATATAACAAGAGCTGTCACAGAATGTGACGGATGCCCCGAATGTGACATTGACCTATGAACAAGGTCAGTACATGAAAAGTTGATCTTGCCTTTACATGTCAAATACATATGGCAAGTTATTTTAAATTGCCTCTGAACATAAAAAAATACCAACCATACTTGACAACCTACACTTTTATGTCCTTATATTCAGCATTCCATTTTGAATAAATACTAAGTGTATCTTTCACCTTAAATGTAGGGACATGGGTCTTGCACGCGGCACGTTGTCTTGGTATGTCGAACACATGTGGCAAATTATTTTAAAATCTGTCCAAACAAGAAAAAATTACAGCTCGGACACGACAACCTATACTCTATGTCCTTATATGCAGCATTCCATTGTGAATAAACACCTAAGTGTGACCTTGACCTTAGAGGTAGGGACAAGGGTCCCACACACGACACGTCGTCTTGGTATGTCAAACACATGTGGCAAGTTATTTTAAAATCTTTCCATACAGGAGATAATTACAGCCCGGACACGACCACCTATACTCTGTGTTTTTATATGCAGCATTCCATTGTGAATAAACACTAAGTGTGACCTTGACCTTAGAGGTAGGGACACGGGTCTTGTACTCGACACATCGTCTTGGTATGTCAAAACATGTGGCAAGTTATTTTAAAATCTGTCCATACAAGAGAAAGTTACAGCCCGAACACGACAACCTATACACTATGTCCTTATATGCAGCAATCCATTGTGAATAAACACCTAAGAGTGACCTTGACCTTAGAGGGAGGGACACGTGTCTTGCAGGCGACACGTCGTCTTGGTATGTCGAACACATGTGGCAAGTTATTTTAAAATCTGTCCATACAAGAGAAAAATACAGCCCGGACACGAGTTATTGAGCCGGACACACAGACGGACGGATGGACAGATGGAGGGATGGACAGATGAACGGTGCGATTTTAATATGTCCACCTTCGTGGGCATAGAAATGGGAGGAAACATGGTTGGGGCCAAGCTCCAACCTGGAGGGACTGCTGGTTCCTGACTGACCGCCTGTTCGAAGGACTCCAGTTTTACTGTATATTCTATGAGAAAATGCATTTTTAAAAAGAGCAAAAATATTTTAAATTATGCTTAAAGAGATTGATATTGAGATTTAAGTATTTTTGTGATATTGGGGCTTGCATCATTACACCACAACACCTATAAAACTTGACTGTCTTACTTATATGTCAGTTGAAAGTACAAATAATGATCATGCATTTCCATATTTAAATTCAGCCTCTGTACCTCTAGTCAGAGATGAAATAAAATAATTATCAACCACTTGTGTGAGTTGAAACAACAATAACAATAACGCCATGGAGCAGACACCAACCTGTTCTTATTTCAAAGTTGAAAAAGGGACAAAACTTGACAATAAATAAAGCCAATGTGGGTTTTGTCTATGTGTATCAAGTTTCATTTACATATCAGTGTTTAGAGTTATGGCAAAAGATTTTTACTTTGATAAACAGATGAGCTAAAAATTCTCATTCATTTCCATACAAGAGGTGATATATCTCACTTCTGTGTGTTGATGGTACTTTCGTTGTCCTTCTCCTTCGCCCTCAGTTTCTTGATCACCGTGTTGCTCTGCAGCTGGGACTTGGACAGCTTCTCACCTACACACACAAACGTTTCATTTTCATACTCTTGTAGTAAAACATATAACATTTCAGTAAAGGGAAAAACAGATACGAACTTAAGTAATTATATAGATTTTATGAAAAACTGGGTGCTGCAGAAGAGGGACAAGATGCTAAGGAAGGACAGGGCTCATTGGAGTGGGCTGTAAAAAACTTGTACATTATGATTTTGACAGTAAATGTTAAGTATTGTGTTTAATTGAAATGATATTAGGCTTCAACTGCTTCAGTAGTCTGTTTGTTTTAATAACCATATTAAAAGTTATTATCAAAGGAAAACAAATATATGATAATATTTAATTCTATGAAGGCAGATTGGTGCACATGCTGGTCTCCATGGGGGTTGAAGGGTCAAAAAGGACAGAGTGCGGAAACCCTTCCATAACTCTTAAGCTGAAACCCTAAATTAGAAAGGCAATATCTATTTTTATCTAAGTAAAACATTTAATGGGCAGATAGTACAGATTATCGTTGAAGTTAACCACTAAGGCATTATTGTTAACTTTTAAGTGGTTTCTTTTTATGATATCAAAATGTATTCAAATAAAACAAGAAAAAATTTCATAAATCTTGTTTGAAATACTGCGGATCACAAGTGTTTATTAAACTTCCTGAGCACACAGTACTGAAAGTAACATTGAAGCCATTAGCATTGTTAACTTTTACAAAGTTTTGAGCAGTCAACCCATTGTCAAGAACTTAAAGAAACATTGAAGCACGAAAGAGACAGAGGAGAGGTGAGTCTAGGGAGCTCAATTCCTGCTGGCAATCCATTTACTTTGTGTGAACCAGTTCAGGATAACTCACATGATCCCCAAATCATAGCAGGCAAGTATTGACCATGATTCACTTTTCCAGTATTCTCACACAGACTCACACGTTTGTTTGTAGACTAATTAACAAATTATACAAATTTTATATTAAGCAAAGAAGGACTCTTTTGTTTTCAGCCCTGCAAATTTGCAAATAAATAAATAATATATTATTTAAGGTTAATATTTCATTTAAACATATGTTTCATACACACAATGGCTTTTAGGTTTTTAAGAATTTGCAGAGCCTTGGTGAAACAACCTCGTTGTCTTTGTGAGAACCGTGTTTTTCTCATCAAAGCAACCTGCTAACCTCCCTTCTAAGTTTTTTTGGACAAACAATGCCAGCAGAGAGACCATCCATCCCTACCCTACACTTCCCTTCCCCCACCTACCTTCCTGCAAGAGGCCGGCTATCTGTTCCTCCTTCTCAGCAAGCAGTTCTTTCATCCCCACGTCTCCAGCTTTTTTCGCCAGTTGAGCTTGTGTCTCTTGCAGTTGTTGCTTTATTGTGTCTTTCTCCTGTACGATAGTTCATCAACAAGAGAATTTGTTATGTTATTAAACATGAAACATTCAAGGAAAGTAAATATTTTGACAACACTACTTGACACTTTCTCTTATTTCACACCTTTCACAGGAAAGATACGGTAGTAAAATTTACCTTTCCTCTAGATCATGTTACTGTATTGAAGGGCAAACAATATCAAATGTTAATGACAAAGTGTATTAAATTTCCTAATTTTAAGCAGAGGACCATGTTTATTTCTTTAAATTTCTAGAAAAATGGCCAATTTTGCTTTGCATTATATAAAACTGTAGCTAAGAAGCAGAAGTCAAAGGTTGTTACCCTGATTGCTGTCGAGACACGCTTCTCCGCCTCTGTTAGCCTGTGTGTGAACTCGGCAGTAAGCTCGTTCACGTCCGTCATCTCCGCCTCTCTCGCCTCCTCAGACTGCTTCAACTGGCTGCACCAGGAAAATGGAGTGTTACACACAAATAAACTTATGATAAGTAAGTACAGATACTCTATTAATATGCTTCTTATGCTTGGTATGAATAAAAAGCTGAACTTTTGAAATTTAATTTTTGTGTTCAAAGGCTACAGATTTATTTCAAGAAAAATATAACATGTTTACTTCCAATATTTTTTTCTTCCTTTGTTAAACTTTGTATTCATGTGGTGACAATATCATTACTTGCACATTATACCTCTATTAATTCCAATGTTTACTTTCTGGAAATTCTCACTCACACATTTTCCAATATTTCCGATCTATACTACCAATCATTTCATGCCCATTGATTGAGCACTTCAATTTCAGGCCTAAATGTGAAATCTGGGGTAAAGATTAAGCCACAACTCACCTGGAGAGTATACTTATTGTATACTTATTGGTCTGCATGATGTCTTGTCATATTCTCCATTCTCAACTGTACCAGCTTATTACCCATATTTCACTCTTATTATCAACATACCTGGATATTATACTCCTGCTTTCCAAAGTTTCTTATTCTCCTTGCTCAGCTGTACCAGTGCATTACTCATATTTCCCAACAATCATCTACATACCTGGATATTATACTGTTGGTCTCCATCAGGTCCATATTCTCCTTGCTCAACTGCACCAACTTGGTCTCACGGGCCTGCAAGATCTCAGACATCTCAGCCAGCTTCTGTAACAGGCACACACTGATTGCAATAAAATGTTGAACTTTCTCATCTTATCCCACCTCAAATCTTGGCATGGAAGTAGCTTAACTCAGCAAATATTATGTTCTTAGAACTAAAGAGTTCTTTAACTTTACAACATGCATAATGACGCCAACAAAGCCAAGGCTATGACAATACTTCATATTTTCTTTAAAATTAAACAAGCTTATAATGCACCCTTGTATAGGGTATCAGGGGCCATGATTACGAACAGTCTCAAGTCCAAGTCTAGACTTAGACTCAGAGAAGCTTTTTTATAAAGGAACAAAAATTCATTTCTTTTACAAAAATGTATGTTAATAATAATCAAATATGAATATATTTCAGCCAATTTTACCATCAATGCTCTGATAGAAGAAAAACTACAATAAAATAAAGTTGGCAATAATGAGTCTTAAGTCTGAACTCAGACTTGAGACTGTTCGAAATCACTGCCCCTGATGTACACGTGAGCTTGTCATGTCAGTCATTGACAGTACATGTTCAACTCGGATGCCTGTGTCATGTCAGTCATTGGCAATACATGTTCAATTTGGATGCCTGTGTCATGTCAGTCATTGGCAATACATGTTCAATTTGGATGCCTGTGTCATGTTAGTCATCGGCAATACATGTTCAATTCGGATGCCTGTGTCATGTCAGTCATTGGCAATTCAAGTTTAACTCCGATGCCTGTGTCATTTCAGTCATTGGCAATACATGTTCAATTCGGATGCCTGTGTCATGTCAGTCATTGGCAATTCATGTTCAATTCGGATGCCTGTGTCATGTCTGTCATTGGCAATACATGTTCAACTCGGATGCCTGTGTCATGTCGGTCATTGGCAGTACATGTTCAATTCGGATGCCTGTATCATGTCAGTCATTGGCAATACATGATCACTTCGGATGCCTGTGTCAAGTCAGTCATTGGCAATACATGTTCAACTTGGATGCCTGTGTCATGTCAGTCATTGGAAATTCATGTTCAATTCGGATGCCTGTATCATGTCTGTCATTGGCAATACATGTTCAATTCGGATGCCTGTGTCATGTCAGTCATTGGCAATTCAAGTTCAACTCGGATGCCTGTGTCATGTCAGTCATTGGCAATTCAAGTTCAACTCGAATGCCTGTGTCATGTCAGTCATTGGCAATACATGTTCAATTTGGATGCCTGTGTCATGTCTGTCATTGGCAATACATGTTCAATTTGAATGCCTGTGTCATGTCAGTAATTGGCAATACATGTTCAATTCGGATGCCTGGTGATCTCATATATTTTAGTAATAGAATCATTAGAAAGGTAATACCAGTAGCTAACTGACTACCAGCATGTTACATAAATGACCAAAAAATACATCACAATTCAAGAAATGGCAGTTTGTATGTTCATCCTTTTTTAAACCGAAATTGGAAGTGAAATTACCAATTTTTCAATATTTCAAGGTTAAGACAGCATGCTTGCAATGTTTTTATTGCTATTCTGTTTTTATATATTTTTCTTTTACACATTAAACCTTTTAATATGATACATAAAAACATAATTAGGGGTCACAAGGCATAAACAGTTCACATTACTGTACACCTGTTGGATAATGGCACATTCAAAAGACAAAAGACAAAATTAATGAAGAATGAATGTGTTCATAGACGTTTTTTTAAAGACAATATCAATAGATTTACCACTAATGAAATCCTCATTTCAGTGATTTAAGTTTCCTTTGATATCTACACTACACGTTTACTCTACATCATTGTTCACCCTGAGACAGGTTTACATGGTATGTAGAAAGAAGTTTTAGGCTATATTAATATGACTTTACAGTTATATTCTGTTTAAGGGGTAAATGATGACTTAAATCACCAGGTTAATAAGATTTCTTTTATATCACTTTTATAGAACATATAGTAAAAACGCCAGGGCAATATTTTTGACAAACAGCCTCTGCCGCACTGTTCCCCCCTGATGTCATGAAAGTTTTTGTTTTTTGTTAAAATAAAATAGAAGTGGCTGCCTTGAGGGTAA
Organism: Mya arenaria; assembly: GCF_026914265.1. Classification (NCBI taxonomy): domain Eukaryota; kingdom Metazoa; phylum Mollusca; class Bivalvia; order Myida; family Myidae; genus Mya; species Mya arenaria. The sequence goes on from NC_069123.1 coordinate 68,036,539, forward strand.
GAGTGCATATTTTCAATCTTTGGAAAATTCTGTCAATGTCTACTTCGCCTCAGTCGACATTGTTTTTAACCCCAGGTTGACAATATGCACTGTCACCCTCAAGGCAGTGAATATTTATACAATAACATTTAACCAATCTGTATATATATCATTGCTAGGTGACAGTGGATGAGATTAGGAGAAGCCCGTAAGCCATGTAAGCCACGGGTAAAATGTTTCAAAGGTTTGCTCAAAATATAACAATTCTTTTAAACGGCAAGGAAAGTTAAAAATTCGAGTATCAAATACTATTGTAAGAATTCTGCCTTTTCATCTTAAAGTCTAATTTCCATGACTGGACAGCTAGTATGTAGACTTTAAAATTATATAGAAATGCTTAATAGGTAATGCTGAAAACACTAACAAAGGGAATTCCACTAATGCATCATACGAGCTTTATCTACCTCTGGCACTAGCCAAAAACTGTAAAGAAAAGATTGTTAATTTTGCCAGGAAGAATATAACTCGGGCACATACACATCGTCCACATACTTTGGGGTAAATGCCAAATGCAAACACCATGGCCACAAGATAGATTAGTATGTTTAAAGCTTGGGGAACAACATAAAGCTAGAAAGAGTGAAAAAGAACAAAAGGTAAAGCACACAGTGTCAAAATGGACCTCCTAGACTAATTATCTACAAAAACTTACACAAAAGATTTACACTTTAAAAGCTGTTATTTAAAGCTGCACTCTTACAGATTGAACGTTTTGACAACTTTTTTATTTTTTGTCTTGGAACCAGCTAATTTTTGCGAAAATCCATGGAAACCAGTTATATAAGATTGCTGACGAATTATAGATCGCAGAATTTTATATTTTAGTTCAAAAACTGATGTTTTATGCATTTTTCTTAAACCGTTAGTAACGCTTTAAGCCATAAAACATAAATTTTCAAACGGAAATATGAAAATCTACGATCTGCTTTTTTGTCAGCAATCTTATATCATTGGTTTGCAGATATTTATGCAAAAATTAGCTCGTTCCAAGACAAAAAATAAAAAAGTTGCAAAAATGGTATATCTGTGAGAGTGCAGCTTTAAGCAATATTTCCTCATTTTGAGGTTTTGTAAACTACATTATATCACAGTTCATACTACTTTATAAATGTATTTGATATAATATTAAACAGTGTTTGTCTCGCCAGTATAGGTACGGTACACAAGTTTTGACACAACTAGGAGGCCCCAGAAGAGGAAAACCAAATCATTATTCCCACATTTCCAACCTTTTCCCAGTCTGGTTGTGAGGTCATGTGACCAGAGTCATGTGACATGAGGTCATGTGACATCTGAGAAGGGCGTTCAAGTGATTGTCCCGCCACATGACACTCATCCTGTAAAAGGCAAGTACAACACATGGCTACAAACGGATTTAGTAGGCCTAAAGTTATAAAACTAGTATTAATTCAGTACATTCAATAAGCACTAATATCTCACCACAACAAACAATTAGCTGATAACAAAAGTTTTAAAAAGCTGTATTTTCAATTCTAATAACTTGAAACCTATGGCATCATTCAATGCACTGTATTTTTCTGAACTTCAACAACTATTGGTTTACCATTTGGTTAATTACAATTTTCAATAATACACTTAGTTTTCCTTGAAATGATTACAGTATAGTTATAGTTTACAATGCTAAAACATGGAATAAAAATTCTGATAAACTATATAAGATATATTACACACCATTGAGGGTCATATGAAATTATAAGGACCGGCCAGTCTGCCCCAGGAGGCGTATATGGACCGAGGCATTAGCCAAGGTGCAATTATGTTCATTGAACTGGCTGGTTTTTATAATGCCATATGCCCTGAAGTGGTGTGTTATTTTTGTTATATTACACTGAACATTTTGTATTACCATTCAATATTTCTGAACAAAGCAAATAATGTTAACTAGCGACAAATTTTTCGCCATTGTGAAAGTCACAAGCCACACTTAATAGTTTTATGACGTCAGTGGTAAAAATTATATGACGTCAGCAGTCCATTTTATGTTTTTGCGAGGCCTGCACCGGCCAATAATGTTATATGGACCGCTGACTTCACAAAACTGGATTTTCATCAAAATAAGGTGACCGATCAACTTTATAAATACAAAGAACGGACACATTTATGTTAGGAATAATGCATGTGTATCATGCATGCAAAGACCTCAACAGTGTTACACTAATATGTATAAAATGCAAAACACTACAGATAAGAACACATAGCTTTAATAGGTAAAGCCATGAAGCTTTACGCAACGAAATGCCACACCTAATACGAGCTTAAATTTGTGGTGCATAGACAGAAAAATGACAGTTTTTTGTAGAAAGTAATTCCAATCACTGATGAAGCAATGCTTATTTTTCCCATACAGGTAGTCAGCTAAACGTTCAGTATTATTTTTTCACCAACTAACTTACTGACTTTCAGTTAGATGACAACAAACACATTCACAAAAACATGAGAAGGTATATATGTGAGGTATTGCCACTGCATTATGGCAACATGCAATGGGATTTACACAGCCAGATATGTACCTTGACAAGCCTCTGTGGGTGATATGGGTTGTCATCCTCCTCATCAAGGGCAGGTAACTCTGAACTCAACCGCACACCTGTAAATAATGGTATCAAATACAGCTAAAATCACAAGATGTGCCTTGATTCTTATTTCAGCATGTTTGTATTAATTATTATATCTTAAAATTTGATAATACCAACATTAAATCATAATTATAATTTATAAAGTTATTTATAATCATAGGTGAACAACATCTTTATTTAAGGTGGATCAATATAAAATATAAACAGGTAGATGTTGTGTATCTGGTGTTAATTCCCACCTTCCCCATGATCACTGTGGGACCTGTGGTAGTCTCGGAACTCTGTCAGATCTCGACTGGGACTCAACTCATTGCTATCCTTGCTTGCATTGCTGGAGTCGGAGCTGTCTGTCCGTCTGTGTGTTGGGCTGCCCCTCCATGAGGTCTTCTGTAGAGCCATACGCAGAGGGATAGGGTCTAAGGGCAAGTTCTGGAGTGAGACGAAAAATTCGGTAGATTTTAATGATATAATATCACTGAAAAAGACAATTCAATTTCATCCTAGAACTTAATGCACATTTTTTTTCTTTTCTTAGCAAGCCAGCTATTAAAATTTTACAAATATCTACATGTACAGGAATTAATTCCAAAATATGCTTACCATGTTAAACTTAAATCATTATTTTGCCTCTCATTAACAATAGCAATCATAGTAAATGAAGACTTTTGAGAATTAAAAACCTTCTCAATATACCTGTTGCTGTTTAGAATACTTGGTACATACATGATCAACAAAAACGAGCATTAACATAATACTAGCAAATGTTTATACCTGTCTGTTTTCACCATTAGGTGTTGGCAGAGATATGATTTCTATATCTGAAGATGTGTTAGTGTCAACCTCATCCCCTGACTCCTGGTTGCTGTAAATGCTCCTGGACCCCTCAGATTTCTCTGTTGAATGGCTGTCACTGTTGTCATCTTGTTTACCTTCATCCATCACATCTTCCAACATACATTTTACAAACGAGTGGGCAGGAGAGATGTCACCTTTATTTTTACCATTTTCACTGTCTTTTGCCATAACATCTCTGAAGTCATGGTCTTCCGCAGATTCTTCAACATCTTGCATTTCAGTCTGATTATCACTTGTAGCAACAGTATCTGCAAGTTCATCATCAAAACCAGCATCTCTTATATCTACATGTAGCTGATTAAGCAATAATTGTTTGCTATGTTCAGCACCATGTTCTGACTCTGTTTTTCCATGATCAAAATTGATAGTTCGACTACTTATTTCACTTGATTTATCATCACTGTCACCAGGAGCAGAACTCTGTTCAATCAATGTCTCTTCAGAAGTACATGTTTCAACACTTGTGTCAAGCTTACTCATACTTACTTCCGAATCTGAATGAAAACCAAAGTTTGACTGGTCAGAATTCATTTCTTCTGAATTTGATAATTCCACAGAGTTCAAATTCTCACTGGAAATTCCTTCAAAAACTTTGTTTTTAATTTCTGTTTCCACATTTACATGAGCACTTTCATCATAAACATTAGAGTTATCTGCTACTATTTTTACATCTTCTTCAACTTGAAGTTCATCTTCATAACCAATTCTGGCAGGATTTATGCATGCAGTATCTTCAGATTCTTCTCCAGATTTATCACACTCAATTAACTCTGGCTCACTGGCTGATGATTCTTCTACTACTATATTTTCACTGGGAATATCTGTTCTACTCACAATCTCAACAGAGCTTGATATGTCAGTTCCGTAAGGTTCTTTGTCAGAATCTGTCTCAGAGAGTTCAGACAGTGATTGTACTTGTCCTATATTTGCAACAACATCTGTGGCCTGATCTTCATTTGGGACTGAAGTATCTGGGACTAAAGTAAGTGTTTCTTCCTCATTCACTTCCACATTAGAAATAGCAGACAGTTCAACTGAAGTATCCTCATCAGCCTGCAATTCAACAAGTTTCCCTCCTGTCTCTGAAATATCATGTCCTTGTGCAACTTCTGTTGATATATCATGCGCTGTATCACTGTCGTTTGCCTCAGACTCACTTATTTCTTGGAAACCACTACCTACTAAAAATACAGATTCATGTGTTGTAGGTGCTCTGAAAGATGTTTTCATTTCATATTCTGATTGCGATGCATCATTATCTGACAAAAGTGTTTCATTTACAATTGGGTTCACATCTTTTGAATCACTTACATCACTAAGTAGTTCTAAAGAAACATGTTCACCACTGTCTTTAACAGCATCAGTAACTGGCTTTATTTCTGCTGAATTACTCGGATCTTTTTCAACACTTTTTATATCTTTTTTAGGAAACAGTTTAGCTTTGGCCTTTGTTCTTTCTTTGGCCGCTTTAAGCACTTCAGTCTTTATTTCTTCTGCAGTTTTCTCTTTCACCAGTGTCTCCCCACTTTCAGCCTGTGATTCATGAGTTCCTGTAACCCAGGGGAGGGACCAGGCACTTGCACCAGAGGATCCCTCAGCTGGTGAGCCCCAACTACTCCAGAATTCTCCCCCAGAGTTTTCTTTAGGCTTTGCTTCCTCAGTTGAAACATCTGTATGATTAGCATAACACTTGTTATAACAACAGTACATATTTTATAGAATTACAGTTTATTACTATTGATAGCATTTTTTAAACCATTAAAATTAATATCGATGTGAAATGAGTGATACTTTATGACATATGATTATCTGCATACAAATCTGAACATAAGTACAATAAAAATATAAAGTATGCCTTATGAAAATTGTGTAACATCATAACATACATGTATTTTCATATACACACCTGCTGAGCGTGCTGCCTGGTTAGCTTCAGATATATCAAGAGCCTTGTCGATTTTCTTCTGAGCATTTTTCAAGGCCTTAGATGCAAGGTCAGAAAAGTTTGATGAATTCCACCAGCTCATTGTAATGGTTCCAGATCTATTTTCTCAAACAGTCAGCTGAAAATGAATCAGATGTACAATTAATAAAAGCACTATATACAATTTATCTTTATGACATACAATTTATAATCGCCTTCTGACACAGGTCTTCCTTCATTGTTTTTCAGGCAGTTTCAGTTTTTGCTAAGCTGTGTATTTGTGAGTTGATCATCTATGTTTCTACTATTCAATTTTCACATATAACATGTAAAAAAATTGCCACAAGTTTTTATTTGTAATTTTATTTACTTCTAGGACAATAAAATAGTATTTGTTTGCCATCACCAAAAAAAAAAAAGAAGAAAGATTTTATTTTTTCAGTGCCTGTTTTTATCTGCATTTGTTGATTCTTTTATGGACCTATAAACCATAGACAAATAAACAATGGTTTATAAGTCAGTGATTATTATTAATAACGTTCAGTAACTTAAATCACAAACAGATCAGATGTTAATGACCATTAAAGGCATGTATTAATCAGTGTGTAATTTTGGCATCTGGCATTATGTCTAGACATCTGTTTAATAGCATCAAACAACAATAGCAACCGGAGTGTATATATTGAGAAACTTAAGGCTTTAAAATATATGGAAGTTAAGATATTTATTAAGTATTATGAATGCATATTTTTTTATTTCTGTTTAGGAATGTAATATTATATATCTTTATAATTAATCACAAACGTTTGCATACGATGAGAAAGTAGTGTCAGACATTTTTACTTGATTTTGTGCATTGAAAATGTTAGTTTATGTCAAACTTTATTTGTACCCTTAAAAATCATTACTCAAATGCTGTAAAATGTTCCTAATGTATTTAAAATATACTGATCATCTATATTATGTATCTGAATGAGATAGGAATATTTTCCGCGTAAATCAGTTTTGTAATCTTGGCCAATATAAGTAATTGTTTGTTAATAATCGATTGTTATTAATCGATTTAATTTGCAATACAAATGTCCCAGATTCGTGTAAGATGTAACATGAAAATTCTCTGATTGATAAAGCATTGAGTAAATTCGGACCTGAAAACTAACAGAATCTTTGTCACTCCCAGAGTACAGTATCAATCAGATGTATCATTGTAATTTGTAAATAAGTCACCTATATATACAGTGCTCCTGCCAGGATTTGAAAAGCGCAGGGTGCAGTTTTGAAAAGGGCAAGCTACATGAGTTGTGTAGGGGCGATGGGGGGGGGGGGGGGGTCCCCCTAGAATTTGTTTTGTTTCCATACTCAATTCAAATCATTTTCCATTATTTTCAGATATAAACAAGATGTTGTTTTTTTCTCTCAAAATTTAGAAGGGTGTGTTTGAATATCAAAATTAAAATTTGTCTCTTTGTCTGTGGTAGTATGATTGTACTTCTCTGGAGTCTTCTTAAGTGCAATGTCACACATTTTTCCTAAAAATCTTGTAAATGAAGAGAAAAACAAAGACAGTTAAACATTTGAAGCAATCAAATAAATAAATACAAAAAAACAAATATGTAGGGGACGAATCTTAGTTTGGTACGATTGGGATTGGGTACAAATGTTACATTCAGCCTGGCTGTAATTTAATTCTCTTTGGTAAAATAATGTTTAATATACTGAAGTTTTAGATTAAAATAACAATAAAAATCACTGCCCTTGCTTAAAAAATCACTTAATAAAACATAGTACATTGATAAAAAAGCTCCAAAATTCGTTCTGATAAAATGGCGGTTTCGGCGAATTTTGTCATGATCATAGACATGATAGGTAAACCCTACATAAAGCATCAACATATTTTTGTGGGTTACAAAGAAATTTTCATCATGAATATTTTACCAATAAACTTTGAAAACATTTACTGAAAAAGTGATGTATTTGATTGTGTTAGCGCCACCTTTCTCATGTTTACAAATCGGCACTGACCATCTGCTTCAAATCAACAATGTTTAAAATGGCGAGTCTTGTCTGTACAATACATTTAACAATTATTTTAAAAGATTTAATTGTGCTTGATACAATTTTTCACCATCTTTTCACATTTTCTATTGCATTTTACGAGCTATCATTGAACAAGTCCTCAAAGTATATTCTGATTGGCTGACATTCAATAGCTCCGCCTCCTGCTGATGTTTCCCTATTTGGCTTTTCCTAATGATTGGATTAGAAGATGGCCTATCATGAATACACAGGTCATCTGCTCACTACACAAATACACAATTAGCTGTCATATGACTTGGTCAAGGCACATGGGAAGATTAAAGGGCAGTACGGCATATTTTAAGCAGTCAATGGGGGCATGGTGACACCTAGCGGGAACACTATTATCATAAGTATTACGTAATTTTTCTCGATTATGACAGCGGATTAAGGGCTGCCGATCTTTCATAATGATTTCATTAGTAAAAAGGGCACTTACGGGATAATTGGCGCTAATAAAGCATTTGTGAAAAGGGCACTACTCAAAAAGAGGGCAGGGCGGTAAGAAAAGGGCACGGGCGGTAAGAAAAGGGCACGGGCGCTGCGCCATTGAAAAACGGGCTAGCTGGAGCACTGATATATTAACACTATTAACACTTAAATTTATCCCAAGCTGTATAAAAATCAAATTGGTTCAGTATTCAGGGGATTCCATAAGATATCAGTTGTTGTACCCAAGGAATAATGTTGTATAAATAATCAAATTTATGTTGTATGTAGATAATAATTTAATTATTATCAGTTTAGTACTTCAGAATATATCATACTTTTGAAGAAGAATACATTTCTACATCTTATCAAATATCTCATGAAGTGAAAGATAAGAAATGTCAAATGAGAGTAATTCAATTATTAATTTAGTTTCTTTTTTAACTGTTGACATCCGATTTTTTTATCCGAATTTAATGGCATTTGATGCACAAGGGAGAAATCGAATAGGACGAAATCAGGACACACATTTCAAAGGAAATCATTCACTTACACAATTTTGATTTTGAACATAAATACGTAAACATGTGCAGACTTTGCTGAAACATTCATTTTAAAAATGAGAGACGAAGTAAACAGCAGCCATTTTGTTGACGTTTCTGTTTCCGTTTTTTTCGGAACACCTTTGGTGTCTCCGCGACATACAATAAGAAATACTTAAATATATTTACTTCATTTTAATTGAATTTAAAAATGGTCATAGTGGGTGATACTAACTTAAATTGTCCTTATTTGGCAATGTCAGTCTCCTTTAGCACCTACAAACATTGAAAAACACGATTTATATAATTCGATAATCATTTACCTATTTAATGTTACTTTGCGGCCGCTCTGTCAGAACTGCTCCAGTGGCGCAATCGGTTAGCGCGCCGTACTTATAGACAGTACCTTCCCCTTGCTTGCGAGGGTTGAGGAAATGCGGAGGCTGTGAGTTCGAGCCTCACCTGGAGCAGGATATTTTTTAACGTTCGTTTTTTTACAATTAATTCATTCCAAGCAATAAGTATGAGTAGTGAGTAAGAAATAGAGCAGAATTTAAATAAAATACGGACACACCAGGTTCCGTTAAATCAAACAAATTGAAATGATTTTAAATTGATAATGTTCGTTTTGAATAAAAAGGCTAATAATCTGCAGGTACACATATAGTTGCTCACATAAGCATAATACACGCCTCTATGTACACGAGTACGTACATTTGTTGGCAACATATAGAGACGCTGCAGCGTGCCTGAGTCTACCTGGTACTGGTTGCCGAAGTGGCATATGAAGGTATTTACCTGTTCTACACGCATTCTTATAGCAGGATGAACGTCCGTGTGTAGGCTTATTGCGTTTGTGGAATACTTGTTGATGATGGCTACTTTGAACTCCTCAGATGAGGTAAACCGTTGGATTTTTAATTAAATATGTGATTATTCTCTTTGCTGCTGTTCATTTACTAATGTTTTTCATAAATATTAGTCAGAAAACAACAATATATTTATTTAGCAATATATCATACACACTCATGCTAAACCACATACACCAAAATGAGCCACATTTTCGGCTGTTTATTACGTAATGGGACATATTACAACAACTTATCATGATTACATGAGTTGAATATAGAATTATTTATATAAATGCAATTCTGTAAACTATGTTGGCATATTCCTGCCATAAAATTATTAACCTGATAACGATCGCGAAATGTTTTGTGTTAATCACCTAATGTTCGCGATAATTATCTTGTTATATATAGTTGATGTTCCGAGGCGAACCATTTGCGGTATGATAAGTAACATAAGTCTAAAAACAAGCTTGAAAGTACCCATAACTGCCAGACTGTTACCTTTTCATGCTGTACAACTCTAACAGGTTGTCTTCTTATGGCTTGCAAATTCCACTTAAAAAGTGACAAAATATAAACTAGATAAGATTCGTGTTTTCACCTATTTATAAATGCATTTCTGGCTTCTAGCTGTAACTTGTTATCTAGTTATGATTTGCACTTAGTCGATAACATAATAACTAGAAAAGATTCGTGTTTCCAGTAACCTATAGATGCACCTAACATTCAGACACTAACATGTTAATATCTAGTTGTGGTTTGCGAATCCACTTCGTTAGTAACATATTAACTGGTTATCTAGATCTGATTCGTGTAACCACATACTAAGTGAAATCGCAAATCATAGTTATATAAATATATTTATAAATTAACTCGGATAACACGAATCTTATTCGCGAACGTTTACATATTATCTTACGGCATTTTTTAGCCACCATAATAAACATATCCAATGTTTCATTTTTCTTAAGATAGCAGTTAATAGAATATTTATACGCAATATTATGTATATCATAAATGTATTTCAAGGATGAGTGCGAGTTCACTGCACGACGTACGATGGACTGCGATACCGCTGACGGCCCAGTGAGACCCTCACACCTCACCACAGACGCTAACCGTAGAGATTCTTTTACCGAGAAAACTTTGTGTACACGTTTTGCTACAGACAACATCGATCGACAGTCTCTGGCAGACAAATCCAAAAGACATTCCGTTGCAGACGACAGCAAAATACATTCGGTTAACGAGGTCAGCGAAATGCATTCAGTTGCAGACGACATCGAAAGTTATTCTGTTGCAGACGACAGCGAGAGACATTCAGTTGCACTGACCGACAGCAAAATACATTCTGTTGTAGACGACAGCGAAAGACATTCTGTTGCAGACGACAGCGAAAGACATTCGGTGGCAGTCGACATCGAAAGTTATTCTATGGCAAACGTCATCGAAAGACAGTCGGTTGCACGCGATATCGAAAGACATTATGTAGCTGACGGCACTGAAAGACATTCTGTGGAGGACGATATCGAAGCGGGCTCTGCCACAGATGTTACTCGTCGTTCTTCTTCAAATGAATCAGAAACAGAAACAAAAGACGAGCGAACAAATGATAACGTTACACACACCAAAGGAACAAGAAAAACTGACGACGGTGAACCCCAGGCGGCATGGAGTCAAGAAGAAATTCAAGCTCTGCTTGTCAAGGCAATAAACTTCCGAGCGCCACTGAAAGACATACGTACAGTTATTCAATGTGGTGCTGATGTTAATAGGCCAATTACAAGTGGACTTCACCCGATTCATTACGCAGCCTACGCAGACGACGTTGCCTGTGTCGAACTTCTACTAAAGTCTGGAGCTAATGTTAATGCTACAGATGAAATAGGGTACACGCCTTTACATTTGGCCGCGCGTAGAGGTAATCAGAGGACACTAAGCAAGCTAATAGAAAATGGTGCTATTATAAACTTCAACGAGCCAGGAGTTGTAATTCACAACACTGAGGAGAAAAATAAACTTGGCTTTACAACTACTGAGCCAATAAACCTTGCTATTCAAAATGGGAATGTGAAATGCGCGGAATTGCTTCTGGACAATGGCGCGCGTGTCAACAACAAGTATTTCATGGGCTATGAAATTTCGCTGGCACCACTGGACGATGTTGATTGTTTAGAGGTTCTCCTGAAACACGGAGCTGATCCAAATGTTTTCAACAGATGTGGGTTATCGCCTTTGATGAAAGCTTGCAAAGACCACCACATCGATGCGGTAAGACTCTTAGTGAAACATGGCACAGACGTTAACGCGCAGTGCCCGCCACTGTTCGAACCAAAGTCCCCTCTACAGTTTGCAATAGCGAGCGGAAATATTGTGATCGTTAACATTCTCCTTGGACGCGGTTCTAAGATCGTTAGGTACGGAGAGTACAAATACAGCGCGCTACACTCAGCTGTCCTTAAAGGGCGCGCGGACATCTGTCGTGTGCTTTTACAGTACGGTGCAGACGTGAATGAACGGACTGAAGAAGGGGCAACCGCTTTGATGCTCGCCTGCTGTACTCTCGAAATGAAGGAGCGCGCTGAGATTGTGAAAATGTTGATAGACGCCGGAGCAGACGTCAACGCGCATGCTCCGTGTTACAGTTACTTTGATCCGTATCTTGCTCCTATTACGGAGTATTTCAAGAACATAGGGAATTCCGAGGACTTTAGTATTATAAAAATGCTTTTGTGTAACGGAGCCAAGGTCCATTTCTGTTCCAGTGAGATTGAAAGCAGTCGGAGAAGGGACCCCTTTTCGATTCTACCTTATTGCCACTGTCTTAGCGGCCATTACGACACTTTCTTCTACGTATTGGATGCCGCTGCGAAATTCAACCCTATGGCGGTTTACGTTAGCCCCAACATCTCGGAAAGCATGAAAGACCAGCTGTTATTGGCTGGTTCCCGGGTTCTAAACCTGAAGCATTTGACCCGCCTCACAATACACGCCAGATTGGGGACCGGTATTCCGGACAAGGTCATGAAACTCCCTCTGCCAGAGATTATTAAGAGTTATCTTCTGTACAAATAAGGCACACTTCTTCGTGTTGTAACCCCTCTTAATACGCGGTATTTAATGGGATTTTAAGTAGGTAGTACATAGGAGACACGAGGCTGGTTTGCGGTACGCAGAAACTCATTTGTTTTGACATTCATGATTCGGTACGGAGTCCCCCGATATATCGCTTGTTATTTGTTACGCGGGATTCGGATTGAAATAAAGGAGTATTCGAAACGCAAGGGCGAAAGGGGTTATTCCCTCTGATATCTGATAAATATACTGTTTCATTGTACGAATTATGTCCGTAAGGTTAGTGGGTAAATTAAATTAAAACACACTTAATTGTATCGCACATTTGACATAAATGTCACCGTATTATATACTTAGTAGTTCATTATTAGAAAGATTGCAAAGTTTCATGACATCAAATAGTAAAATGAATTTAAGCAGTTATGATTTGCTTCAGCTTAAAGTGTTCACGATATGGTCGGTTTCTTATCCATTGTTTTTGTAACATCATCTGTGATCAACTTATCCTCATATGGTCATTTCGGTGAGTTCAGAGTCTCTTTAGTTTCAAAATTGTATTTAGCTTCGGATTTGTTAGTTACAACCAATACGCGTGTACGATGCTCTTAACATTCATAACATGGTGTGCTTCTCGGACATTAAAACTAAACAGTATACTGATTTGGTGTTCCTTGACTTCAAACCCATGAAACCCGCGTACAAATGTTGCGTTCCGTTTTATGTATGGGGAAATTCAGTTGGAGAAATCACTAATGCTTTGCTTTCCACGAGTTTGCTCTGAAATTCTCAGAAATGGATGATATTGTAATACTGAAACTGTCGCTTAACATTTCGATAATATGTGAAACAAATTTGCACGGCTAATTTCCAAATGCTGGGGTGTCCTCTTGTAATATATGAAATATTTGAGCAGCCCCGTTCACTTGTATTTATCATAGAAAAATTATTCAGTGACCCGTGTTAAAATTACTCCTTATACTTCCTTATGATTCTGACTTAGTTTTATATACAGTATATTACGTTAATATTTTATATATTTCAAATGCATTCGAACAACGGACACACCTCGTGGACACACCTCGTGTAGATAAATGAACCTTCCTCTGTTGCTGGTGGTATTTTGATGAAAGTGATTTCGTTTTGCCTGAATGGCAAGTATTGTTGTAAGTTGACTTAGAAAGAATTTTCAACCAATACATACTAGAATTGTCCAGCAAGGGCAGTGGCCTGTCGTATTGTCATAAAAAACAAGAGCAGACACAGACTGCCATATCGCCCTCAGAATTAAGAACAGTACCAACAAGACCTTACGACAAAGAATTACAATTAATTAATGGACCCTTGCTAAAAATACTGCACACAGAGTTATGGTTCTTGTACACTGCACTTATCCTACTTGAGATATCTGTATATGAAATTTAAAATAAATTCTTGAAAGATTTTTCGTGTTATGCTCCGGACAAGAAATCAGTATAAACATTAAAAAGGGTAATAACGAAAAAATACTGTAGCTACAGCTATGGTTCATGTTCACTGCGTTTCAACTCGATGAGATCTATCTGTATATGAAGTTTTAAGTCATTACCTCGAACACTGTACTCGGACGCATACACGCCGACCATTACTATATTCCCTTCGCCTTTCGGGGTAGGATTTACAGATGTTGCGGGGCAACATTCTGGCGGATGGTTGGTACAGTGTTCGTACACTAAATAAAATTCGAGTGTTAAATTAACAACAGCACACCTATAAATGGCTGTGGGTTTTAAAAGGCAGAAGGAATAGTTAATGTTTAAGCTTGAAATGATCGAGGCATGAATCTTTTTTCTTTCTTTTTTAGGCAAATCGGTTTTTGACATTTTTTTCTGTAACCAAAAATGATGAATTCCATGCTTAAGAACATCTGTACAATCTTAATTTGCATTACTGATGTTGTTATAAGCCAAAAACACCTCATTAACATTTTACATTTTTAAAAGAAAAAAGCCACAAATGGGATTTTTTTTTGTCAAGGCAATGCAAGGGTCTAGGATCGGCAACAAATAGGTAGGTCGGGAAACGAAACGTTATTATTTTACGCCTAATACAAAAAAAAATATGCAGACTAAGCAATAAAAAAACACAAAAAAACAACAACAAATTATTAATGACTTTTTTGTACCTTTTCATTAACAAAGTAACACTTAAATCATTTTACGACATCGAGGCTACGTCGACGATGAAGATAACTTGACGACGAAGTGTTGTCAACGACGAGGGCATGTCGACGACGAGTGTTGATGACGATATCGACGTCGACGAAAATGGAATCTTGACGACGAGATAAGTCGACGAGGGTTCGTCTACGACGAAGGTATCTTGATAACGACGACGACGAGGGTATGTTGACGACGAGGGACATTTGTGTATATAAGCAACGAGAGTATCTTGTCAACGTAGTTATCTTGACAAGGAGGGGACCCTGACAACGAGGGTATTTCCACAACGAGGGTCTCGAAAATCTGGGTATTATGAAAACAAGGATATCTCGACAAGGAGGGTACCTGGCAAACGAGGGTATCTTAACAACGGGGGAATCTTGGCAACGGGGGTTTCTTGGCAACGAGGGTATGTTGACAACGAGGGTATGTTGGCAACAAATATATCTCAACAACGAGGGTATCTTGACAACGAGGGTATCTTAACAACGAGTGTATTTTGGCAACGAGGGTTTCTTG
This sequence comes from Mya arenaria, assembly GCF_026914265.1. Lineage (NCBI taxonomy): Eukaryota > Metazoa > Mollusca > Bivalvia > Myida > Myidae > Mya > Mya arenaria. The sequence goes on from NC_069123.1 coordinate 68,051,644, forward strand.
ATAACGGGTGTATCTTGGCAACGAGGGCATGTTGACAACAAGGGTAAAATGGCAACAAATGTATCACAACAACGAGGGTATCTTGTCAACGAGGATATCTCGACAACGAGGGTATCCTGACAATGAGGGTATATTGACAACGAGGGTATGTTGACAACGAGGATATGTTGACAACGAGAATATCCCGAAAACAAGGATATCTCAACCACGAGGGTTTCTTGACAACGAAGGTATCTCCTTAACGAGGGTATCTCGACAACAAGGATATATCCACAACGAATGTATGTTGACAACGAAAGTATCTCGACAACGTGGGTATGTTGACAGCGAGGGTATATCGACAACGAGTGTTTCTTGACAACGAGGGTATCTCGACAAAGGGGATATCTCGACAATGAAAGTATCTCGACAACGAGGGTATATCGACAACGAGGGTTTCTTGACAACGAGGGTATCTCCACAACGAATGTATCTCACCAACGAGGGTACATCGACAACGAAGATGTCTTTACAACGAAAGTTTCTCGACAACGAGGGTATGTTGACAACGAGGGTATATCGAAAACGAATGTATCTCGACAACGAGGGTTTCTTGACAACGATGGTATCTCGACAACGAGGTTTCTTGACAACGAGGGTATCTCGACAACGAGGGTTACTTGACATCGACGGTATGTTGACAACAAGGGTATCTCGACAACGAAGGTATCTCGACAACGAGGGTTTCTTGACAACGATGGTATCACGACAACGAGGGTTTCTTGACAACGAAGGTATCTCGACAACGAGGGTTTCTTGAAAACGATGGTATCTCGACAACGAGGGTTTCTTAACAACGATGTTATCACGACAACGAGGGTTTCTTGACAACGATGGTATCACGACGAGGGTTTCTTGACATCGATGGTATGTTGACAACTAGGGTATATCCGCAACGATGGTATCTTGACATCGATGGTGTCTCGACATCGAATGTATCTCGACAGCGAGGGTTTCTAGGCAACGAGGATTCCTTGTCAATTAGGGTATCTTGACAAAGAGGGAATGTTGACAACGAGAGTATGTTGAAAACTATGGTATCTTGACAACGAAGGTATCTTGACAACGAGGGACCTTGACAACGAAAGTATCTTGGCTACGAGGGTATCTCGGCAACGAGGGTTTCTTGACAACGAGGGTGTCTCGACATCGAAGGTATCTCGACAGGGAGGGTATCTTGACCACGAGGGAACGTTGACAACGAGAGTCTCCTGACAAGGAGGGTATCTTGACAACGAAGATATCTTGACAACGATAGTATATTGACAATGAGGGTATATTGACAACGAGGCTATATTGACAATGAGGGTATATTGGTAACGAGGGGTGTCTTGACAACGAGAATCTTTACAAAGAGGGTATTTTGACAACGAGATTATCTTGACAACGAGAGTATGTTGACAACGAGGGCATGTTGACAACGAGAGTTTGTTGACAACGAGTGTATTTTGACATCGAATATATCTCGGCAACTTTGGTTTCTAGACAACGAGGGTATCTCGGCAACTACGGTATCTCGACAATGAGGGTATCCTGACAAAGAGGGTATCTCAACAACGAGGGTATCTCGTCAATGAGGGTATCCTGACAACGAGTGTCTGTCGACAACGAGGGTAAGTTGTCAACGAGGATATCTCGACAACAAGGGTATGTAAACAACGAGAGTATGTTGACAACGAGAGTATGTTGACAACGAGAGTATGTTGACAACGAGGGCATGTTGACAACGAGGGCATGTTGACAACGAGGGCATTTTGACAACGAGAGTATGTTGACAACGAGGGCATGTTGGCAACGAGAGTTTCTTGTATAGTGGACGTGTGTTTCCGGTCATGTGACCGGTGCTGGAAAAACTCATCTTACACCCCCATGTAAGATGAGTCACGCGCAACAACGGGCCATTTCTTATTTCTTTTATTGTATGGTTTATGAAAAGTATATAATGCAATTTCAATAAAACAGATTCAAAAATATAAGTTTACAATACTTTTAATTTAAATTGAAAATAAATAATCGTAAAAGCGCGATTTTTGGACGTTGATAGTGATTTAAAATTACTGCGCTTTATGACGTCAGTACACAACGTCGCACGCGCTTTTTAGGGAACTGTACAAAAGTGCGTTTTCTACGTCAACTTTTCCACAAATTTATAATTTTAGGTATGCATGAAAAATATCAATCATGATCGAAAATTCCGACCCTCGGGCACGCTGCGTGCCCGCTAACTCGGCAAGCCTCGTTACCACCTAACGCACGTGCCCTCGGGTCGGATTTTTCTATCCGTACCGGAAACACATGATAGATACTTATAATGTTGACAACGAGAGTATGTTGACAACGAATGTATCTCGGCAACGACGGTTTCTCGACAACGAGGCTATCTCGACAACAAGGGTACGTTGACAACGAATGTAACGTGACAACGAACGTATCTCGACAACGGAGGTATCTTTGCAACAAGGGTCTCAACAACGAAGGTATCTCTTCAACGGGGGTATTTCGACAACGAAGGTATCTCGACAACGAGGGTCTCTACAACGACGGTATCTCGACAACGAGGGTATATCGACAACGAGGGTATCTCGACAACGAGGGTATCTCGACAACGAGGGTCTCTACAACGACGGTATGTCGACAACGAGGGTATCTCGACAACGAGGGTATATCGACAACGAGGGTATCTCGACAACGAAGGTATCTCGACAACGAGGGTATATCGACAACGAGGGTATCTCGACAACGAGGGTCTCTACAACGACTGTATCTCGACAACGAGGGTATCTCGACAACGAGGGTATCTCGACAACGAGGGTCTCTACAACGACGGTATCTCGACAACGAGGGTATCTCGACAACGAGGGTTTCTACAACGAGGGTATCTCGACAACGAGGGTATCTCGACAACGAGGGTCTCTACAACGACGGTATCTCGACAACGAGGGTATATCGACAACGAGGGTCTCTACAACGACGGTATCTCGACAACGAGGGTATCTCGACAACGAGGGTATCTCGACAACGAGGGTATATCGACAACGAGGGTCTCTTCAACGAGGGTATCTCGACAACGACGGTATCTCGACAACGAGGGTATCTCGACAACGAGGGTCTCTACAACGACGGTATCTCGCGGTAAGATATGGAGCAAGCTGGGTTGTTGTTTTTTTGACACGACAGGCGGTGTTTGCTGCATAATGGTGAACAGGAACGGGTCCGTCGGGACAGGCATCGGGATCATCAGGAAAGGCAAGGAGTTCTTATTTTCGTGCATTTCACATTAGAAACGTCTTTGTGTACACTGAAGGACATTGACAAAGACTTCATTTGGCCATTTGTATTTCTCTGTGTTTACGGGCTAACATAACATATAAATTGTTCAGCCGCCCACCTCCCCTGACACACACAAGCACATTTTCACGCACACGCACATGTACGCGCAGACGCACGCACACGCACGAACCTACGCCGCATTATTTTTGTTTATCAAAATGTTTTTAATTAAGGACCAATTTTTCACAACAGAAGTCCGCGCAAAATAGGCACAAGCTTTAGACGCGCTTTTCTGTATATAAAACATGGTTCCTATATTTATTTAGTTTGGTTTCTAGTTTACTTTTTACACGTCCATTAGTTCACAATGACTCGTTATTAGGTCACACGCCAACTTTGTCACTGTTCAACCCCTGGAAGTTGAATCAATATTGTTTTTAAAACCATGGCTTCACTGTACATCGATTAAACAGATCCATTCTCAGAAGTAAATGGCTTTATGATTTATCCGTCATTTTTCAGGGAATCTTATACATGTTATACGCTGTAACCAATACACATGAATAATTCAGTGTTCGCGATATGTTCAAAGGAATACATCATTCCAATAAACTCTCAGGTAAGTAGGGATTTCCAATGCTTATTAAATAAAATATCATAGCATTGTACGTTTGATAGTGTTTGCACAACACAAATGAAAACTACATAAGAGATCTATCGATACGTTTAAATCTTGCTAATGTCATCGGTTACGTCTGCCTACAATCTAGTCTTCTCTGACTTGTAAAATATTGCATGTTGCAGACACAATGACGCTCACTGCTTTGTGGCTCCATGGAGACACACCCGTGTAATCGGAGAAACTTCCTACGTGTGCTATGCTCATCGACGACCGGAAGTGACGTTATACAAGGAGTCGGGTCCGTCATGGTGCTGGGCGGGACCACTCTGTTGGTGACGGGAGCCATCTTTTCAGGGGTCGCCTACAGCGGGACGGACGCGACGTCATCGCCCTCCTTTCGGTTGATGGGGCCACTTCTGATTGGGCTATCAGCCGTCATCGTTGGGGTGGGTTACTCAATGTGCCATTTTAGCGACTTGAAGCAAATGTGGTTATTTTACAAGCGCAGGAAACAGATGGCGTACATACGGAGACGTGATATTACTGATGACATCGCAGAAGACTTCAGGGTAATGCCGTTTAAAGGGGCGCTTTGTGCAATATGTTTCCAATGCCTGATATGTGTTATTATTCGTAGATACAGGAATTGTGGTCTAAACGTCTTGGCGGAAAATCAGGACGTTGAGCTCGGCCCGAAGACTACATCAGCGGCAATTCAAGGTCGAAACGAGAAATTTTCATCCCTGGGCTCACTAAGACAGTGCAAAGTTTCCCCAGAACCAGTCTCTACAGAAAGTAACGGGAATTCGCTCGCAGAGTAACCTTACATTTGATATATCTAGTGTATTATTATTTAATTATCTGTCATGTGCTTTCAAAACTGAGCTGCATTGTGATAGGACAACTAGACCAAAACTATTCATATTCAATTCTGTATGTACAATTAATGTATATATGTAATATATTTGTAAATATGTTGGATCTTTTGTTAATGCATAATAATGCATAATAAATATCGAAAAATTCTTTACAATGCTTCAAGAATGGCGAGCATACATACATGAAAACATGCAAAGACGGGCTCGTCCGTCCGTCCGCCCGTCCGTCTGGGTTTATGTTGTCTCCGACACACTCTTTGTATTTGCTTGCTTGGCCATTTGACGAAGATGTTGTACCATGGAAGACGACGTGCAGAGCCGCGGTTTCTTCCAGCTTGAACGTTCAAGGTCAAGGTCAAGGTCACGTTTAAATGTTTAAGTTTAGACACACAAAATCGCATAGTCATTCCCATTATAGTTTTTTTCCAACATAATGGCTATAATTTTCACATTTCAACCGCGGCGTAAAGTGATCCCACTCATCCTCTTCTCCTTGACCGAACATTGTACCATTTAATAATTATTTAAATGCACACGGTTAAGGGGTTCCGAATCGAGGGGAACTTCTCGCCAATACGTTTTGGATATAACAAGTACCAGGCGACTCCAGGATTTGCCGTAACTTATGGGTGCTACATTTTGACTTGCTCCCCTTCCCCAATACCTAAATATTCTTGGTTTTAACAGTTGGGAAGGGGGGCTTGCTCCCTCAAGAAAATTTTAACAATTTCTAGTCCGAAATGGTGCTTTTCCGTCGTAGTTTTTAACTTTGACTCTCTTATATGGAACTAAAAAGTAAACTTGGACGATCTTAGCGGGAGGGCGATGGGCTGGATGCGCCCCACCCTGGATACGCTAGTGCACTGAATTTAAATATATTACTAGTTGTCTAAAATTCCACTCTGTGAGCTGTATTCTTTGCGTATAAAAATTGGAACAATATCCGCTCATGGGCTTTGGTTCGTCAAGAAATATGACCAAGAGTTGTCAATTTCTAAACCGTATCATTTAACAATTAAATCTGAAACATAAGCGAAGAATGAAAACTCAAGTGAGCTAAAATAAGACAAAAACAGTTGTCTCCCTTATACGTAAGAATTTGATGGATTTCGCAATGGGACAATAATTGTCCCCCTTCCCCCTACCGCAGTTTGTTTACCCGTTGCTAGGAACAACGAAAGTTTGTTCTTAAAGTAAACCCAATAACCCTATAGATACAACTTGAGTAAATATCGGATATCCCATGTATGGCACGCCAAGATTAACGTTATTTCCTTTTAGTTCCTGTCGGAGCCTTGGGGTATAGCCTTTGGATTTTCAGGTAAGTGTTTATGCTCTGATCGGTTTAAGTTTGCTTATAATTATGTTTTGATATAATTATGAAATATCAAAGTGTGACAGTTTATGTCTTAACCTGAACGACAAAGAGTTGTATGGAGCGTATGTAAGCAAACACATGTAAACAATGCAACATTGACGTGTCAAAATGTGCATCCATGATGGATACTTGGAACTGACCGGCCCATACACAAATGTATGTACGTGTGCCTCCAAAGCTCATGTCTAAGTTATTGTTTTTTGAAAATGACAGTTTTTTGTGAAAGGCTCTTTATATTTCATAAAATTTCGAATAAGCAACCGTGTTTGAGTGTTTTTTCTGTCTTGTTTTCTTTAAGATTGGATTGATTACTTAAGTATCCGACACTAATATGTTAATTCTGGATGCCGTGGGATCCAGTTTTAGTTTTGGTAGAAAGCTCTTATGTGTAGAAAATGACTATATATAATTTGTACCTAAAATAGCCGTACCTAACACATCAGCTTTTTGGCCATAAAGATTACAAAATAGATAATTTCACGTCTGATTTCGATTGAAAAAAAGAGCAAACATTCAAACAGCAAATCAGCAATCAGTGTCATATAACATAATCCTCATCCTACATAGGATCACTAGGCATCATAATTAATGGGGCTTTCAGAAAAAAGCTTCTGTGTGGGTCGGGTAACTTTGATAAGAGATATGCCTGAGTATACGTTAGTGAGGCTCTTCCTTTGTTTGTAGAAGGGTCTTATGAACGTAAATGTACAATATGTTACCACTTTTGTTGAATAACACTGCGCGGTAGTTCAATAAAAGCTATATAGGCACGATATGGAGTCGGTGTGAATCATACTATATCAATACAAGAATCAATAGCAATTATTATTTGAAAAGGAACTTATAACGCATCTCAGTTTGAAACCCGATCAGTTCCGGGAGCGGTTGTATCCGGGTGCCATTGTGTGCAATGAATGGCCGCCGCCTTGCGTCCCCGGGGGTAGCCCACATACGCGGTACCACTGTTTACATAGAACAAACGTGAACATGTATATAGATACAAGCGTATACAGCTACTGGTCGTTAAAACCATGGCAAGCACAAAAATAAATGAATAAACAAACAAATATATACATAAATAAATACATAAATAGATAAAAAGATGAATAGAAAATAAATAAACAAACGAACGAACAAACAAACTCACGAACAAACAAACAACAACTATTCTCTTAAAGAAGTTCATGCAATGCCCAGTGCGTCAAGAATGAAGATTTTCAGCTAATATTTCACGAAATTCTGTTCGAATACAACGCGTTTGAAGTGTCGCAATGATAACTGGAAACGGGCAAATTGTTGTCCCAGGGCTACCTGCTCGTTATTTTTTCATTATTTTTATTGGTGACTAAAAGAATTCGTTCAGACATTTTCTGGCCATAAATGAATACATAGCAAGCAAATGCGTTGAAATAAGTGGTAATATTTAAAATACATTGCAGTTATCATGTTCATCGAAGATTTGCAATGTAAATTACTTTATAACTTGCAATAACTCTTGTACTTTTAACATGAGCCCACACAGGGGGTCCAACGTAAATTATTTTTTGCGGAAATTTAAATGAGGACATGTTCGGATTTTAAGGATATTTTGACCTGGTAAGTAGGTTTATACCACTGTTCTTGTAATATTATTACGCTTACACGGAGGCCACACGTGTAAGCCACTCTCGGTTGTATAACCTATGTTTCTAGAGGCCTTAACAAAAAAAAATTGAATGTATAAGCTGAAAGATTGTTTGTTTACAATGTGAAAATAACTGTTTTTGTTAAGGCCCCTAGAAGCATAGGTTAAAAAACCGAGTTGCCTCCGAGAGGCGTACTGATATTACTGTTACAGTGATATAAACCTACTAAACAAAAAATCGCCATTTTGTTTCGCATTGAACAAGTCCCTCACTTAAATTTCCGCCAAAAATAGATTGCCACAGACATCGTAATTCTATGAACAACTTTGCGAACTTGACGCAAGTATCTTGGCTACAATGGTCCTGATAAATTATTCAGTTCACGCTGAGATTTTATTGTTGATTGTTCACTAGCACAAAAAGCCATTAAGTCAGTGGATGAATTTACATGAGAGAGCAATTAAACATTGGAGTATTCCTACCCGAGCATGCATTTTCAGCATCTCTCAAAACAATGACAAATATGGATTGTTGTTCGTAATTGTCACACTATTATCACCTCACATATTCAGGTGGCATTTACTGTTAGCTTCTTTGAGTTTGACCAATGTGTTCAGGATTAAACTATTTCAACATATTTTATTGTGGGCGTAAAAACACTGCTTTACAGAAATTAAAAAAAAAATCACTAACTTCATATCTAATTCTCCATATGTGTAAAATTCGTTTTCAAGGTGATGACGCTGCAATATTCTTTCGCAAGTGCTAGCGCCGCATCCAATGAGTGACGCTGATGAGGGCGAGAAGGCAGGGTGTATGAAGATGCGGATCGTGGAGTACCATAACCACAAGACCCTCCTGGGCCCCTGCCTCATAAGCTTCAGTCTTCCCTTGCTGATTCCTGGTGTCACGCTTACTGTCGTCGGCTCAGTGGACAATGACGTCACGTTCCAAGCGTTCGGAGGATGGCACATTGCCGGCATTGTGATATTGACTATAGCTCTACTTCTCTTGCTTTGTGGCATCTTGCTAAAATGCTGCTTTAGACCAATTATTAGTGCAGACATCGAAAAACATTTGACTCCTATGCATTCTCGTGTCACTGGGAGTAAGAATCTTGGTTATGAAGGCGAGTCTGTGGAACATTTAGGTGCAGTGCTCAATAATAAAGTAGGCCACCACGATCCGGCCGGCTCACATCGAGTTGTTTCTACTCACGACAAGAAAGAAGTGCCAAACAAAAGTAAAAACAATTCCAACATAGGTAATACTGACAATAAGACTTCAAAACCCCAGGTACCAGTTTCTAGTGACAACCAGCGTTCTAGAAAGGATGACGTTGGAACAAAACCATACAACGAACGTGCAGTTGATGTTGGCGACGAGCTGGAAGAAAATAAACGTAATCGCCATACCAAGAAACATCGAAATGACCATCCTTCTACGCCGATTGGACATGATGGCGAAGTGACGTCACACCCCTCTGGTATCATTACAAAAGTGACGGCGTCGATTACTGCTGAAGCCGAGGCGTCGGCTCATTCCAGCGACCCGGCTGAAAACTCGTCGTATGTATAACTTTTATGATCGTTAACTAGTGATTATTGTAAGATACAACACATATCTGATTTAATTAACACTAACCACGACGCTTTTACATGTGAACGGTGGTTGCGTTTGAAATGGGCTTATGTTTTTTTTTAAACTTTTAAAACATAATTATTTTTTGTCAGGGTTTTACTTTTAAATTGATTTTTTTTTAATTTGTCCAAAAACACATCTTACACGTCCGTTCCACAGTTTATGATGCCGTTAATAAAGTAAATTGTTTTTTGTTCAGACTTTCGAGCAGCGATTTAAGGATACGTTTATAGAAAATTATGGTACAAAGAAGTATATATATATATATATATACATATATGGCGTATTTTGATCACATCACCAGGTTACATCACGGTAGGCGCATGTACATGTTTAACATGATAACACAGCACCTTCCATTTAATGTAATATATTGTTTCCTTATTCAAGCACACAAACATGGAATGCTAAATAATATATTTTTATTCCCCATTGTTACTGGACTTCAGAAAAAATTGGAGAAAAACAAATTGTGTAGGTACAAACGCTTGTGGGTTCGTTTTCAGACATTACTAGGTCTAGTTCCATGTTAACGATGGCACTCTGAGTGACCGCTGGTGCAGACAAGAGTACCGCGAGCGGCTACAAACGCTCGTCTGTTATCATAGTTTTCAGTCAAAAAGGAGTATAGATCAACAAGTAAAATTCAGAATTCCGTGCCTTGCTACACATAGGTGCAATGTCTCTGGCATCTTGTGTACTGATTTGGATATCTTGTATATGTTTTGAGTAATGACCATTGAAGTGAATGTTTTGAAAGCCTCCGACGCTGACCAAGGTTATCACATTACCACGATAGTTTTCTTTAAAAAAACCCACCCCAGACGAGTTGGAAAAAAATCACCACCAGCAATACTACAATAGCAACATAATAACGCAGTAGCATTTAAGCTTTTAAACAAGTGGTCACCAGAGTACCGTATTAATATAGTAGACATTCATTGGCTTTTGTCTCTGTAATGCTTTCATTTGAAAGGGATTATTGATTTTATTTTTTCTACAAGCACGGCAAAGTTTAAATTGATGTTGCCACACTATTCCATTACGTTTATACCTTTTAAATGTATGCACACACCTTTTACGTTGATAATGTTTCAGAAAATAGGAAAACAACCGCACTGAAAAGGTTTGCATATTATTCAAAGTGTATCAATTGGCAATCGACATTATTTGCCTTTGACCAGCTTCAAAATATATATTGTGCGCCCACAGAAACTGTTCAAGCTAATAAGCCCTCCAGCTTCCATAAACTGTGCCAGTTCTTAAACAGTCCTGAAATGTTTTAACAGTTTTAATCTTCTTTATATTTTATATATCTTTAATATTTTGCCGCATGTGTGTTGTTTTCATTTTGTTTTTCTTTTTTCACGTTTAATTTAAAAACTTCCATTCTTCCGTTTCTAGCAGTTTCTAGATTCACTTGCATGTTGCATGTATGAAGTTCTACAACAAATCCACACATGTGCACCCTTCTCCTTTTTTATTTTCGTATTCTAGTATAAACGGAATAATGAAATAACATATGACTTATATGGCTGAATACATAATTTAATGCGTTTCAAGTAAGAACTCAGCTAAGATGCGACCCATAAAATAGTTCGTATATATATTGTTATGTCGAATCGTGTTATAGTTACATACTCGTTCATGCCTAGATTTTATTGAATATCAATACTTATTATTGATCCACAACCATTTTCAGTTTTATCCCGGAGGTAAAGAAAAAGAAAAAGAAAAAAAGAAAGAAACGCAATAGCAACCTTTCTAGCGCCTCAGTGGCCCAGAGTTTGGCGGAGGAAACTGAAGGGAAACAGACGACAGGGTCACGTAATGAACTTCCGGTGTTGCGCTCCCCTCCAAATGTCCAAAAGCAGACAGACGGCACTATAGAGGAGAAATCAGAGGATGCACTGTTGACAGAGACAAGATTGAAGGACGAAATAAGTCATAGGTCCGCGCTGGTTAACGAGGGGGAATCACATCACCACTCGTCACATCTCCATGTTCACTTCCCGAATACACCGGAAGTTACGTCACGTTCACCAGAACGCGATGAAATAGATGTGTGATTTAAATAATGTGATAAAATCATTATTTGATATTAATATTATCTTAAGCTCACATATTATTTTTTAAATGCTTTGTTGTTATTATTTGTATATACAAATGTACTGTTTCACCGTTTGTTCATACCAAGTTGTTCATCAGGGTTCAATTGGTCGGTTATTGGTTATTCATGGGCATTTTCATCACTTTTGTATTTTTTAATTATCTAATTTGTTTTTTTATATCTTAAAGATAAAAAAATATTTTTTTATATACGAAACCTTCACTATATCGAAAAAATGCTTGCATGTTCATCTTGAATTTTTCATTCTGTTACTTATGTTCAACTGTGATATATAATGTTCCCTTATATATGTACATAGTATTGTAGAAATGCATTCCTTCTGCTGGACAGACTTACATGTGCTACTTTTATGTTAACGTTTCTAGCGATATTTATTTTTAATAAACATGACTAAAATTGAAACACATACATTTTGTATTTGAATACCATATTGAAGAATTATGCGGTGATGTCATGCTGATAAACACTACGTTGACCTTCGTTACCATTATGGTCATACCGTTAATGTTGATGACAGGGCCATCCAGTTCATCTGTCCACACTTTGGTATCCGCTTTCTCATAGGTTTGAACCAAGAAAAATAACTTGGCATAAATGTCCATCACAGGAAAACGAGTTTTTTTTGCATTAAACACCAGTATGGCCAGGATTATTGGCCAATATAATGGTGTTATGTTACAAAGTTCATATCCACTATGTACCTTTGATACGCCGCATTTTTGGTAGCGATGACTACGATTCCAAACTCGTTATAGGTACGAAATTTGTCGCTACCAAATTACGGTGTAACATGCCTTTTAATAACAGTGGTGAATGTTTAACCACGGAAATAAACGTGGGCCGTATGTAATGCTACGTTTACACTATGTTCCCGGTGGCCACGGCAGCCTCGTTTTAGACAACCGTGGAGAAAACGGGATAAACGTGAGACAGCGCGGGGGAACGGGATATGCAAACGTGACAGACCGTTATTGCCGTGCATGCCGGGCCAGAATTTTAAACTGTCAAAAAATTTGCCACGGCAGCCACGGTGTGGATGAGAAACGTAGTAGGTCGTAGTAAAACGGGTTAAAGGCAATGACACGTGACAGTACGTAATAGGCCGTTACACAACTTATAAATCGTCCGTAGGGGGGCGGGAATAATATGTAATCCCCGGCATCTGAAGTTCCTTTCTAGTTTTGTCACGTTGTGCTTCGTTTTGTCACGGTTTTCACGGCAAGCTAGTGTGAACGATACCCGTTTCGTTACGTTTCATTTGCGGTGAAAACACAAAATCTTCTTCATCTTGGGAATTCATGTTTACCTTTCGAAGTATTCTGATACAATGATTACTGTTGCCTGGGGGATTTTCTTTATACCGTGGACACAAACGTAATCCAAAGCTCTGCTGTGTTCGTGTTCGATGCATAGGAGGCCTTGACAAAACGTGGAAAACGCATCAGACCTGGATGAAGACGTGAACAACGTGAGGGATCCTATCAGATCGTATCGGACCGGGACGCAACGTACATGCATCCCTAGTAGACCGCGCCCGGACCTTAGTGCGCCTTGGACGAACCACTTTTTCGCCCCTACGGCTTGTCACGGTTACCTTGATAAAACGTGAGGAAACTTAGCACAACCTAACAAAACTTGTTTATGGAGACAAAAATGGCCAAAATCCCACGGCGAAATACGTTTCGGGCAAACGGGGCTGCCGTGGCCACCGGGAACATAGTGTAAAAGCATAAGACTCAGGCGTGAGGGCACACTACCAATAGACCTTAAGCTGCCAATTGACCCTGCTCTCCCCCAGGGGGAATTTTGAAGGCTATGATTTTCCAAAAGCTTATGCAAAACGCCACAAAATGGGCTATGTTTACGCTCTGAGGGATGGGGCGTTACAGAGTAACGGACATTTAAACTACGTTACCCTTAATATATATTTTGTTATTTTTCTTCACCAATATTCTACGTATTACTCCATTTATGATGAACGTATAAGAGGTATATAGTTGTTAAATCATTGTTGTTAATTTCATTTAAGGTTTTCTAATATTTTAAACAGTAAAAATGGTGAATATTACGTAACTAATAGAATGTAACATAAAAATAATGATTTGTTTACAAATAATATTTAACACAGAGTACTTAAACAGATAAAATTCCATTAGACAGTGTGTGATAAAAGAGGAATGCCACATTTTTACATTTTAGACATTTTTGTCAACAAGCTCTTAAATCTCATTAAGACTGTGAGGATAACACGTTAGTCATTTACGTTACTTTCAATTATACTTTTAATAGAAATTCATAATTGTAAATACTCAATACAAATGAAACATTAAAGTTATATACGCTATATATTTTGGTTTTATTTATCATTTTAAACCAGAAATATAACATACGTTACCATTTATACTTTTGTTACTTAAACAGAAGTAAAATAAATGTTGTTGTCGTCCTTCGATCTAAAATGTGACCGAAATTTGAGCAAAATTGATTTATCGTTTTTGATCCCATAAGCTTAAAAAGTAAGAGCAATTGTAAATAAACTTTCGTTTATAAAATATATTTTATGAACAATATATAAAGAATGGAAGAATAATTACATTTGTTTATGTTTATGACGTAAAATGCTTTCTAGATTATTGAAACAGCAAAGTTACTGCCCCTTGATATGAATATACCATGTCAACACAGAACTTTTACAGAAGACTTTTCCATGTCAACTGGATAAACAAGTGAGGTTTGTGCTTATGAACAGCTTTACATATGTTTATTATCTAACGTAACGGTAAAGAAAATGGTTTTATTCTGTATGCTAACACCATTTTAGTTCAAACATTATTTTAAATCGCATTATTTCATAAAAAAGTAAACAAATAGACATACACACATATTGTGACTGACTGAAAGTGCAAAATCGCACCAAAAGTATTACTTGCCAAAATGAAAACGTAAAGGGATTTGATGGAAAAGCCATGCCTGTAAATTACAATTCAAGTGGATAATTTCTTAGACTTGCATTTGTACTTGAAATGAATGGCAATTACAATCAGCAGTTACGGTTTTATTTACAATTTGCACAAGCAGGTAATATTGTTTGTGTTTGAGTTTATGAATTTATAGAAGTTTTTCTTTCAGTTCACGATGATCAAAGATGGAACAACCAGTGCAATTGAAAAGTCAGCATAAATTGAAAAGGAGCTCCCCCACAGATAAAAATGGTAAACTATGTATCGCACATTTCGAAAGCACTGTCGATGAACAGATTGGTGGTTTTGACAGAAAGTGGATTTGACAAACTGCACGAAATTGCTAAAAAAGACTAAGCTATGTTTGTCCTAAAACTAGACTTGAAACTATTTCTAAAAGTTTACCAGAAACATTTGATCAAAAACGACATGGAACACATAGACGATGTTATCAGCTGTTCACAAACATTAGTAGAATTTCAAAAAGGGAGTCAACAAAATCTACATGTACCACAGACGAAAGTCCTCCAAGTACGTCGAAGCGAAGACGATCTTATGCTGATGCTTCATGTAGTTTAGTTTTGTTTCCGGCAGACCAATGCTTGTTTTTTGATAAACAGGTAATTAAGGTGAAGGGCGAAAAGCAATTTTTAACAATATGTGTGACAAAGAGCGCCGAAAATTCCATTAAAAATGCTGCTACGGACAAATGTGATAATGTGTAATTTGTAAAATTCAAGATCAGGATTTAGTGGCACGGGAGGTGCACTATCACAATGCCTGCCGTAGACAGTACATAAGAAAAAACACTAGACATATATCCCATGAAAATTCAGATTCGAAGAAATCACAAGAGGCTCATAATAAAGCTTCCGAACACATGTGTGGATACATAGAAACACATATTCTCGAAGGTCAGAACGTCGAAAGACTAACGATGCTCAGGGAGCGGTATCTGACTTATCTGTTAAAAAATCATCCGACGGTGTATAATGAGAATTACAAAACTTACAAACTGAAAGATAAGTTGGTGAAGCATTTTGGAGTTGAATACGCTTCTGGCAGCCTGCCTCATCTAACACAACATCTGAATTGGTATATGGTTCAAATGTGGAGGGCCGAGCTGTTGAACGGGCATTTGAACTTGCTTCGTCAGATGAAAGACGCCTTATTGAGTCTGCAATGATATTGAGGAGGTATATTGTTGACAGCAGAAGACATTCCAGTCAAATGCCATGGCCGCCGTCTTCAGGGTGGTTACTTTCAGGTGCACGCAAACCGCCGGATATACTCATTACCTTCATGGTTAACTTGATTTCTGGAAAATCCGAGAAGTATATGACAACGAAAACAGAGCGTTTTGTCACATCTTCCGTGCCTCATCTTTCTCGGAAGATGTGTGCTATGCAGTCACACAAGGGGAGTGGGTCATGCCAAATCACGTACTTCTACCTATGACCGTAAGGCACTTGACTGGTAATGCTGAACTTATCACCATGCTAAACCGCTACGGTCACGTGCAATCATACACCAGAACTATGGAACTTGAAACTGCCATGTGTAATGCAGTGACATCGTCAGAGTCGGTATTGCCACCAAACATATCAACTGATAACAACTCTGTATTACATTTGTGCTGGGACAACTTCGATATGAATGAGGAGACGCCATCAGGATCAGGCACAACAAACTCCACTCATGGGATAGTTATTCAAGAAGTTCTAGATCAGACTGATGTTGTGGTTATCGAGAGCCAAATGCCAAAAACAGGTGAAAGGACTGTTAAACCAAAACCAGTTAACATAAAACCGTGTTATGCTAAAGCTAAAGTTGAATAAAAATTGGAGATAACAAGACGTGATCCCGATTACAATTTTACAGTCAGTGAAGTAAATAATCAATCCATTGTGGAGTACATGGCACCAATAAATGAAAGTTCAACAGTCCAGCACATACTAGAAACCTCACTTGCGGCCAGTCAAGAAGTAGGACAAGATTACGCCATTGTAACCTTTCACCTCGCTTTTGCCAAGAAGGCATATTCTCTGGTGTGGCAATACGAAGAACGTTTCAGTTAAGTGATTGTTCGGATGGGATCATTCCACGCCATTTGCTCCATCTTTAGTACAATTGGAAAGATGATGAAAGGTAGTGGCTTTTCTGAAATTGTAATCGAGGCTGGAATTTGTGCAAGTGGATCGCTTGATAAGCTAATGTCTGGTAAACATTATAACCGTGCTCTAAGAGTTCATAAACTGGTCACTGAGGGTCTTGAGCGCTTGCTTCTGAATGAATTTGAAACCATACATCAACGAACAGAACACATTTGTGATGATTCAGTCAAAATGATACATGAACTTGCTCGGGATCCAACTGAGGAAAAGCTCGCTAAGGTATTGGCATTGCAACAATGTAACGAGTACTTCGAGGGATACCGTGAATTTAAGGAATCAATAAGAAATGGCGAGCGTGGCCAGACAGCCCAGTTTTGGTTACAATACATGGATGTAATACATATGATACTGGCGCTTATCAAGGCCACTAAAGTAAACAACTAAGAACTACATGCTGCCGCACTCTACAGATTCTGTCCTATGTTCTTTGCCTATGACCATCACAACTACGCAAGGTATGTTCCAATGTATCTGATGACCATACTTAACCTAGAAAGTACACATCCAGGTGCCACAGAACTGCTGAAACACAACGGCTTTAGTGTCTCGAGGTCATCAGTTCCCAAATCCAGAAACCCTGCTGATATAACGATCGAACAAACAATCAACAAACACGCAAAATGTCATGACAGTATCGTTGGTTTCAGTCGGAACTATTCAGCCTACTATCGTTGGTGCACAACTCGTCATTGCAGAGCAAAATATGTCGATGCACTCTTGCAGCTAACAGACATGAGTTCCGAAGAGGCATCAGTCCATAAAGAACTCCAACCTGCCCATATACGAGACAGCGAGACCGATGTCAACAAAGTTCTTGGAGCAATACGTGGTTTCACCAATCCGTTTGACATCGAACATAATGCGGACCAGCTGTATTGTTTGTCATCAGGTGTACCTGCTAATTCAGAAGTTGCTGCAGACCTCCTGAGTGCACAAGGTACGCGCAAAGCAGCAATGGAAGAGTTTATCAACAATCGGATCATAAACAGTCCGATCAAGCGCAACAAACTCAAAACATTCGCTACATCCGAGGTCACCAAAACAGTTCGAAGTTCTCAGAACAAAGTCGCCCAAATCAAAGTAGAACGAAACATCTTCGGGCAACTGGTGCTTCTGTCAGTGCAGCATGACATTGACCTTGAGCTTACATTGTCCTTTCCCCTTGGTCCAGTTCTGTGGTCCTTAGCGACTGCTGACGGAATGCCTGTCAAGACCGACAAGGCAAAACTGATGCATTCACTGGAATCAACCATTGAACTTACAACTACTCACCCACGTGAAAATGTTGCGCACATATTTGACGGCAACGCAACACTTCAAAGTCTTCCATCGGTGTATGAAACATTTGAAGAGCTTGCGGATTCGGTCTTCAATCACCTTCCTAAATATGGTCGTGTTGACTTTGTAATCGATACATATAAACCCGGTTCAATCAAGTCGTTTGAACGCAAAAGAAGGGGGTCTACGCCAACGTTCTTGATATCTGGACCGAAAACAAGAACTCCCAAGGACTGGAAGGCCTTTATGGGAAACGATGACAACAAAACCCAACTACTACGTCCCATTTTCGAACAGTGGAAAACTGATAAATATGCAGAGAAGCTACGTGGCCGCTGTAACTACTATATCCTTGGAGAAATGTGCTACAAACTCACAAGTCTTGACAGTGCCACTGTTGATATATTTCCTGAAGAGGCTTTGTTCTCATCCCAAGAAGAGGCAGACACTCGAATTATATTGCACTGAATACACATCAGAGATAAAGAGCCTGACACAACCAAGGTCATTGTAAGATCTCCTGACACCGATGTGCTTGTGCCTCTAACAAAGTATTCCAGTGAAATTAACAGGACTGTTTTATTTGAGACCGGAGTAGGACACAAGCGGCGGCATCTCAATATCAATAGCATTGCTCAAAACAAAGGCGAAGACATTTTCTCAGTATTGCCAGCCTTTCATGGACTCACAGGGTGTGACACAACAAGTGCGTTTGTAAGAAAAGGAAAGGTTACCCCCCTAAACATCCTTGAACAGAATCAAGATCATATTGCCACACTGTCCGAACTAGGTCACGAACACGATTGCACTGAAGACCTTCTGGAAGGAATCGAACATTTTGTCTGCAGTATGTATGGTAAACCAAATTATATACAAGTAAATATATTGCGATACGACTCATTCTGCAAAAAAAAACCAAGGTCGAGGTAACATTATAGACTCTTACAACGGTATCGACATGAGTTTACTTCAGCCATGCAGGGCATCGCTCGAAATGCATGTTCGCCGGGTCAATTACCAAGTATACGTCTGGCTTCATGCCCATGAAAAATACCCAACTCTTCCAGATGTAGAATGTAGTGGTTGGACAGTAGTAGACAAGAACGGAATGCCCGCTTTTCAACTTCAGAAGCGTTGTAATATTAATAGTAAGCACAAGACGGAATTATGCCACCTAAAACATCCCAGTCTGTAGTTATATTGGCATGGTAAACGTCGTATATATATATATTGGTGGTATATACTAAATATTAATAATAAACAATACCATGCCTGCTTTGTAACTTCAACATTGATGTACTAAACTAACAATATAAACCTGAGCGCAGATGTTCACCACCTGTAGGCCAGTGTTTCGTATACAATACCTTGGTCGTATCCCCCATGTTTAAGCTCAATGTTAGAAAGGTATATTGACCGTTCTCACGTGAAATATTATACTTATCTTTTCTTTACGAAGCTGCTGATAACTGAATGAAACTTGGCACGAATGTTCACCACAAATGCATCACAGATACTACCATGCAGGTGCAAATACAAGGTCACATCATGAAGAACGTATCAAAGTGCCATATAAACCAAATGTAGTATCATTTCTTACGTCAAGTGTTTAACTTTAAACGTCACCGTGTTTGGTGTCCGTTCGTCCTATTTTAATTACGTTATGGAAAGTGTACGTTTCTTTTACGACGAAAACAGACTTAAAAACCATAAGCTGAGTTGTAGTAATAGTTCAATGACAGGATCTAACACTACAACAACAAGCGCCGGTCCCAGTGTAGTAATAGTTCAATGACAGGATCTAACACTACAACCACAGGCGCCCGTCCCAGTGTAGTAATAATTCAATGACAGGATATAACACTACAACAACAGGCGCCGGTCCCAGTGTAGTCATAGTTCAATGACAGGATATAACACTACAACAACAGGCGCCGGTCCCAGTGTAGTAATAGTTCCATGACAGGATCTAACACTACAACCACAGGCGCCCGTCACAGTGTAGTAATAATTCAATGACAGGATATAACACTACAACAACAGGCGCAGGTCCCAGTGTAGTCATAGTTCAATGACAGGATATAACACTACAACCACAGGCGCCCGTCCCAGTGTAGTAATAGTTCAATGACAGGATCTAACACTACAACCATAGGCGCCCGTCACAGTGTAGTAATAGTTCAATGACAGGATCTAACACTACAACCATAGGCGCCCGTCCCAGTGTAGTAATACTTCCATGACAGAATCTAACACTACAACAACAAGCGCCCGTCCCAGTGTAGTAATAGTTCAATGACATAATCTAACACTACAACCACAGGCGCCCGTCCCATTGTAGTCAAAGTTCAATGACAGGATCTAACACTACAACAACAGGCGCCCGTCACAGTGTAGTAATAGTTCAATGACAGGATCAAACACTACAACAACAAGCGCCCGTCCCAGTGTAGTCATAGTTCAATGACAGGATCTAACACTGCAACAACAGGCGCCCGTCACAGTGTAGTAATAGTTCAATGACAGGATATAACACTACAACCACAGGCGCCCGTCCCAGTGTAGTAATAGTTCAATGACAGGATCTAACACTACAACAACAAGCGCCCGTCCCAGTGTAGTAATAGTTCAATGACAGGATCTAACACTAAAACCACAGGCGCCCGTCCCAGTGTAGTAATAGTTCAATGACAGGATCTAACACTAAAACCACAGGCGCCCGTCCCAGTGTAGTAATAGTTCAATGACAGGATCTAACACTACAACCATAGGCGCCCGTCACAGTGTAGTAATAGTTCAATGACAGGATATAACACTACAACCACAGGCGCCCGTCCCAGTGTAGTAATAGTTCAATGACAGGATCTAACACTACAACAACAAGCGCCCGTCCCAGTGTAGTAATAGTTCAATGACAGGATCTAACACTAAAACCACAGGCGCCCGTCCCAGTGTAGTAATAGTTCAATGACAGGATCTAACACTAAAACCACAGGCGCCCGTCCCAGTGTAGTAATAGTTCAATGACAGGATCTAACACTACAACAACAAGCGCCCGTCCCAGTGTAGTTATAGTTCAATGACAGGATCTAACACTACAACCATAGGCGCCCGTCACAGTGTAGTAATAGTTCAATGACAGGATCTAACACTACAACAACAAGCGCCCGTCCCAGTGTTGTAATAGTTCAATGTCAGGATCTAACACTACAACCACAGGCGCCCGTCCCAGTGTAGTAATAGTTCAATGACAGGATCTAACACTACAACAACAAGCGCCCGTCCCAGTGTAGTAATAGTTCAATGACAGGATCTAACACTAAAACCACAGGCGCCCGTCCCAGTGTAGTAATAGTTCAATGACAGGATCTAACACTACAACAACAGGCGCCCGTCCCAGTGTAGTAATAGTTCAATGACAGGATCTAACACTAAAACCACAGGCGCCCGTCCCAGTGTAGTAATAGTTCAATGACAGGATCAAACACTACAGCAACAAGCGCCCGTCCCAGTGTAGTAATAGTTCAATGACAGGATCTAACACTACAACAACAAGCGCCCGTCCCAGTGTAGTCATAGTTCAATGACAGGATCAAACACTACAACCATAGGCGCCCGTCACAGTGTAGTAATAGTTCAATGACAGGATCTAACACTACAACAACAAGCGCCCGTCCCAGTGTAGTAATAGTTCAATGACAGGATCTAACACTAAAACCACAGGCGCCCGTCCCAGTGTAGTAATAGTTCAATGACAGGATCTAACACTACAACCATAGGCGCCCGTCCCAGTGTAGTAATAGTTCAATGACAGGATCTATCGCTACAACCATAGGCGCCCGTCACAGTGTAGTAATAGTTCAATGACAGGATCTAACACTACAACCACAGGCGCCCGTCCCAGTGTAGTAATAGTTCAATGACAGGATCTAACACTACAACCATAGGCGCCCGTCCCAGTGTAGTAATAGTTCAATGACAGGATCAAACACTACAACCATAGGCGCCCGTCACAGTGTAGTAATAGTTCAATGACAGGATGTATCGCTACAACAACAGGCGCCCGTCACAGTGTAGTAATAGTTCAATGACATGATCTAACACTACAACCATATGCGCCCGTCACAGTGTAGTAATTGTTCAATAACAGAATCTAACACTACAGCCACAGGCGCCCGTCCAAGTGTAGTCATAGTTCAATGACAGAATCTAACACTACAACCACAGGCGTCCGTCACAGTGTAGTAATAGTTCAATGTCAGGATCTAACACTACAACCACAGCCGCCCGTCACAGTGTAGTAATAGTTCAATGACAGAATCTAACACTACAACCACTGGCGCCCGTCACAGTGTAATAATTGTTCAATGACAGAATCTAACACTACAACCACAGGCGCCCGTCACAGTGTAGTAATAGTTCAATGACAGAATCTAACACTACAACCACAGGCGCCCGTCACAGTGTAATAATTGTTCAATGACAGAATCTAACACTACAACAACAAGCGCCCGTCACAGTGTAGTAATAGTTCATTGACAGAATCTAACACTACAACCACAGGCGCCGGTCCTAGTGTAGTAATAGTTCAATGACAGGATCTAACACTACAACCATAGGCGCCCGTCCCAGTGTAGTCATAGTTCAATGACAGGATCTAACACTACAACCATAGGCGCCCATCACAGTGTAGTAATAGAGTAATGACATGATCTAACACTACAACAACAGGCGCCCGTCCCAGTGTAGTAATAGTTCAATGACAGGATCTAACACTACAACAACAGGCGCCGGTCCTAGTGTAGTAATATTTCAATGACAGGACCTAACACTACAACAACAGGCGCCGGTCCTAGTGTAGTAATAGTTCAATGACAGGATCTAACACTACAACCATAGGCGCCCGTCACAGTGTAGTAATTGTTCAATGACAGGATCTAACACTACAACCATAGGCGTCCGTCACAGTGTAGTAATAGTTCAATGACATGATCTAACACTACAACAACAGGCGCCCGTCCCAGTGTAGTAATAGTTCAATGACAGGATCTAACACTACAACAACAGGCGCCGGTCATAGTGTAGTAATAGTTCAATGACAGGATCTAACACTACAACCATAGTGGCCCGTCCCAGTGTAGTCATAGTTCAATGACAGGATCTAACACTACAACAACAGGCGCCCGTCCCAGTGTAGTAATAGTTCAATGACAGGATCTAACACTACAACAACAAGCGCCCGTCCCAGTGTAGTAATAGTTCAATGACAGGATCTAACACTACAACAACAGGCGCCCGTCCCAGTGTAGTAATAGTTCAATGACAGGATCTAACACTACAACCACAGGCGCCCGTCCCAGTGTAGTAATAGTTCAATGACAGGATCTAACACTACAACAACAGGCGCCCGTCCCAGTGTAGTAATAGTTCAATGACAGGATCTAACACTACAACCATAGGCGCCCATCACAGTGTAGTAATAGAGTAATGACAGGATCTAACACTACAACCATAGGCGCCCGTCCCAGTGTAGTAATAGTTCAATGACAGGATCTAACACTACAACAACAAGCGCCCGTACCAGTGTAGTAATAGTTCAATGACAGGATCTAACACTACAACAACAGGCGCCCGTCCCAGTGTAGTAATAGTTCAATGACAGGATCTAACACTACAACCATAGGCGCCCATCACAGTGTAGTAATAGTTCAATGACAGGATCTAACACTACAACAACAGGCGCCCGTCCCAGTGTGGTAATAGTTCAATGACAGGATCTAACACTACAACCATAGGCGCCCGTCACAGTGTAGTCATAGTTCAATGACAGGATCTAACACTACAACCATAGGCGCCCGTCCCAGTGTAGTCATAGTTCAATGACAGGATCGTACACTACAACCATAGGCGCCTGTCCCAGTGTAGTAATAGTTCAATGACAGGATCGTACACTACAACCATAGGCGCCGGTCCTAGTGTAGTAATAGTTCAATGACAGGATCTAACACTACAACCATAGGCGTCCGTCACAGTGTAGTCATAGTTCAATGACAGGATCTAACACTACAACCATAGGCGCCCGTCCCAGTGTAGTAATAGTTCAATGACATGATCTAACACTACAACCACAGCCGCCCGTCCCAGTGTAGTAATAGTTTAATGGCAGGATCTAACACTACAACCATAGGCGTCGGTCCCAGTGTAGTCATAGTTCAATGACAGGATCTAACACTACAACCATAGGCGTCCGTCCCAGTGTAGTCATAGTTCAATGACAGGATCTAACACTACAACCATAGGCGTCCGTCCAAGTGTAGTAATAGTTCAATGACAGGATCTTACACTACAACCATAGGCGTCCGTCCCAGTGTAGTAATAATTCAATGACAGGATCTAACACTACAACAACAGGCGCCCGTCACAGTGTGGTAATAGTTCAATGACAGAATCTAACACTACAACAACAGGCGTCCGTCCCAGTGTAGTAATAGTTCAATGACAGGATCTAACACTACAACAACAGGCGCCCGTCACAGTGTGGTAATAGTTCAATGACAGGATCTAACGCTACACCCATAGGCGCCGGTCCCAGTGTAGTCATAGTTCAATGACAGGATCTAACGCTACACCCATAGGCGCCGGTCCCAGTGTAGTCATAGTTCAATGACAGGATCTAACGCTACACCCATAGGCGCCGGTCCCAGTGTAGTCATAGTTCAATGACAGGATCTAACGCTACACCCATAGGCGCCGGTCCCAGTGTAGTAATAGTTTAATGACAGGATCTAACGCTACACCCATAGGCGCCGGTCCCAGTGTAGTCATAGTTCAATGACAGGATCTAACGCTACACCCATAGGCGCCGGTCCCAGTGTAGTAATACTTCAATGACAGGATCTAACGCTACACCCATAGGCGCCGGTCCCAGTGTAGTCATAGTTCAATGACAGGATCTAACGCTACACCCATAGGCGCCGGTCCCAGTGTAGTCATAGTTCAATGACAGGATCTAACGCTACACCCATAGGCGCCGGTCCCAGTGTAGTAATAGTTTAATGACAGGATCTAACACTACAGAAGAAGATGGCCTACTGGTAGAGTTTGTAAGTATTAGGGTGTGTGTGTGTGGGGGGGGGGGGGTGAGTGGATAGGGTAGGGGTGCAAAATAATAATAAGATTACCACTTTATTCACCAGTCAGTTATATCCACGCCCCCCCCCCCACGCCCCACAGGTCCGGGGAATAGTGGGGACTTTGACTTTTGGTCCAGCCAAGCCCGGGCAAAGTCACCGCCCTGTGGGAACGAACTGCTCGTGAAACCCCCGCCAAATGCCCACGGACCCAAGGGACTCTATGTAAGGCCACCTCGAAGGTAAAAACAGGGCCCATATCCCCGGTATACGCTCGGACATGGGGGGGCGTGTCTACAATTTACTGGTGCATTAAAGCTGTACACTGATATATAGACTCGCCGTTTCTGTTTCAATGCTTAATTTATAAAGGATGGTACAGAATGCGCCATTTTGAAAGTTTATTTAACGCTTGAGTTACGTCAGTGGATGATTTTGACAATAACAAGATAGTTTATGGATTGTTTTGGTTACATTGTGTTCTAATTTTAGAAACGTGCACGAGTTTGAAATTTAAGACCATTACTTTTTTTCTGAATTTTGAATGATCTTTTATATTTTCCTCACGTTTTCGTCATATGATATGCCAGTGAGTTATCACACTGACACGCAGGCTGTTTTATTGCCACACTATGGTTAAAAGTCCAAACAAAAATTATTTAAGGATATTTTACATTTATTACTCAAATAAGGAAAACATAATAATAACAGAACATAATCACTGTAAAATCATGACATGGTCATTTTGCCTCATGGAAATGCGACATATATCACATATAACTTTTTTAAAGTTAAAAACATCTCAGTGTATATATATATATGCTATAAAAAAGATCATACATCGGGACAGAAGCCATAACCATTACTTAATAAATGTGGGTGTATGATATAGTTCATGATATAAATGCCCCTACCCATGAAAGGTTAATGGTTTGTTGAGCTGTTTCCATTGAAGAAAAACCTATGGCCTACTTTGCTCGCTGAGGACAGGTACTTTCATAATTTATCAAAAGGTCAACATAAACCGCATGTTGAAAGTATAAAGTTTGAAGTATGCAGCCTATAATTTACCTAACCAGTAGAAAACAAACTTTACAAAATGGTGTATATTAAACACTTAGAAACTCTATTGACCTTTGTAAATAGCAAATATCCCTATTTTGTCATATTTCTGGCTAATCAATTTCCCATGTTAAACTAGAACCAAAATCCTCTAGTTCTTATGGAAATTTCAAACGTGTGGTTTACAACACTGCATATGATATATTTCAGTCAACATTTAGTGTTCTGTTCTAAAATAACATAAATTAAGCTTCTACGTCCTGATTTTTAACTTTTTGCTTAAACAGTATATAGGTATAATTCCGCTTGAAAATCGGATAACATAAAACATAAGGTCGTTAATTAAATGTTTTGTTTTATATTGGTATCTTTGATGAGGGTTCAATAACAATGGTGTAAAACCATTAATTATTAAAAAAAAATGTCAGCAGATATTTTTGCATAGATTACCTGTATTAACATTCAATACATGTATCATTTATATATAAAAGAGATTGTCATGTTACAAGTTCATTGTCAGACATTAGAACATATGAATACATGCAATTATTTTAATCTGTTTCAATCTGTTAACTGAAGTGTCAGGTTAGTTCAAACTTTAAATCCCTCACAACGATAGACTTTATCTAATTGGTGGTTGTAAAAGTAGGCTATACTCTTAAAGAAAGTACCACACTCGGCCATTAAGAACAAAACAGATATGACATCATAATTGGGTTCCGCGCTTGGTGAAAATATGTTATTATCTAAGTTAGTTGGAACATTGTGAAATAGTAATTGCAAAAAGTGGTCGCCAGATTCGCTCTCTCCGCGCTTCTTAATAATGAATATTTAACATAATATGTCCTAACTATTACATATTAACTGTGATTTTCACCTTTTGGGAAACAAATTATAAAAAATAATAAATCCATGTACCCAGACTATTGAGAAAACTATAGTAGCATTTGACTCCATAAACAAATAAAATATCATTTTATTACTATGGACGGCGAAGGTACTTCTGTTTTTAATTAAATATAAAAGAAATATTGTCTTCAAAATAGTTATACACATACTATTTTAACTACTGTAACAGGTTTAAACATGACGAAGGAGGAACACAGACCATGATTCGTGTACATACCCTTGGGGATTGTGGAGTTACTATCACATTATAACCATTATATCGCCTAATATACAAACTTAACAACACAAATGCAACAGTTACAGAGTGTGGGGTTTTGTTAAGTTTCATGACTTTCAGCCATTTAATTAGAAACAAAAACTGAGACATGAAATAAAAACGTGTTCTCTGATGTATAAAAACTGCTAGATTCTTATCATGTGGACAAAACACAAGAGTGTATAATAATAATAATAATAATAATAATAACGACCGTATTCTCTAGCATTCCCCCAACTAACTCAACAACTAACTTGGAATATAAAAACTATCATGATATGGGAGAAAGCACACAACGTTCATTCTACAGTGACAATCTAATGGATGAGATAGGCCTCTATTACACAAGGGAGATCGACAGTGCATTGATATGTATGCATGTATGTTTATATGTATGTACAATATTAGTAAACAGACAACCAACTAAATATTAAAACTACCTGATTCACAGAAATATAAATAATAAAAGTATCAGATTTGTTAACAAACTAAACAAAGATTCATGTTATAAAAAGATTGAAACGTTACTGGTAGCAGTATGCATATATACACACTGAAGTATACCAGCAATATACGAATGGTCGCTGATTTTCCTTTAAACGAAGCAAACTAGCATTGTCGTGTATTTTCTTTACGTTTCGCGGACAATTTGTTGGAGTATTATGCCAGACAATACATTGATAATGATGAGCAATGTATATAAACAGTATGCCCTCAAATATTATAAACGATCAAAACATGAAACAATAATGCCGACGTTAAAGCGATGAACATTGTTTGTTTAAAGACCCTGTTGAACAGAGAACATATTGCATTCTGAATCAAGACATCTTAATGCCAACATTCTTACTCTCTTTTATTACATTTTTTTTCTTTCTTTAATTATCAAATAAACGAACACGGCGCCGTTTGTATTCCTAAGGATGAACATGCATTATCTGAGCAAAATTATGTATACTTGGCAATGATAGTCATACATTTTGGGAAAGTAGTATCAGACAAATTTAATAAAATATTAACTCTTAAGGCTGGTTCTACTGTTGCTCACTGCTTCAACGTTTGTATAATGTTCTGGCTCTCCTATTTGAGGTGATATTCTTCCTGTCGTCTGCTCGCCGTGACGTTCTGTGTGATAAGACGCTTTATAGCTAACGACACTGTCGTCTGCACTGGGCGCTTCCGGTGAATCTAATTCGGCACCACCGTCATATGATGTTATTCCGCCCGCGGAATGATCTGTTTTTGAATGAAAGTCTGGCAAAAGAGGACTATCATTTTGCTGAGATAATTTTCTAAGATTGTCACTTGTTAATGAACACTGGTCGAAATTTCTGCTTTCTGTGAGTGAGGTTTCATCGTACATGTCTGGAGAGGCGCTGTCTTTAGAATTGGTCTCGAGCTGTCTCTGGTAATCTTTATACATCGAGTCTGGAAGAAACTGTAATTCTCGCCGGGATTTATCCGCCTCCCCGGAATATCTGTAACCGCTAATATCGCTCGTCTGTGACGTACTAGCGCTGTCAGCGCTCGGCGGCCGCTCGACCTCCCTGTTGTCGACGTGGTCATGGATAATTCTCGGCAGTCTATGTCTGTCTTCCAAGGTCATTTCACTAGAGAACGAGCCGCTTCTCGTTGTCTCCATGTACTCATTCTCTTCTATAGCGCCATCTACCGTCTTACGGGATATAGCGTCCTCCTTGATCTGATCAAGGCGGTGCTTGTGTCGCGCTTGATGCTTCTTAGCTCGATGAGCACGGGTTCTAGGTGTCCTGTGCTGAACTTCCGCTGAGTAAATTTCCTTGGATGGATTCCTGCTGGTAGCGGCTGAACTATGGCCGTTTCCAACTTTTGCACTTATACTGCTTATTGAGCGTCTATCGAAACGATCGTTGCCTCGGTCATGACGTCTTTGATAATCCGGTCGATCGGGAGTATTGTTCCGAGCAGACGACGGAATCCTCGACATATCGTCCGGATTCACCGAGGGTTTAGTCTTATTACACAAGTACAGGATGCTAACAATCACGCTGACCAGCACGGCAAGGAGGCCGCACGTGGTAAGTATAATGCCCACAGTTCGCTTCCCCTCCTCGTTGTCCAGATCAGGGGGAAGCAGCTCGATGTCGAGGAGGCCGTAGTTAAGGATGAGGGTGATGCCCGTCGCGGTCATGATGATGCCCCCGAGGAACATGAACACGCCCACCACGCACATACAGCACTGTACCGCCGCTCCCTTCATCCTGCACGGCATCTGAAAATACACAACAAGGTCATCTTTGAAACCATGGCAAATGTTTCATTATTCTAGAATATCATGCTTTTGTATTTATATAGCGTTCGGAAAAAAAAATCGGTAACTTTAATGGAATACATTTCGCTTGTGTTAAATGAATGTCGTCTGCTTGCACCGAAGCCTATTTTTCTTAATTTGTCTGAGTAATGAATATTACAAACTTTGGCACCAAAAACGGACAAAAACTCAAGACAGTTTGCTGGATTTTGTTGTCTTTGATTGTAATCCATTATTGTTTAGTAAGTCCTGTGTCATGTTATGAACCTTTTAGTAAGGTTAATCCCTATTGCCTTTTTATACAGTACATTTGTAATTCTAAAGAAATTGCGTAATGTAATATTACTTTGGAAAAAAATATAAGCTGAATGCGTCATTTAGATTTAAACGGACCCCACAGCATTTACTGAAATAATACTGTTGAACTTATGGTCAAAATAATAAAAAAGCTATTAAATAACGTTAGCAACTTATTAATATTAACAAGAATATGTTTGATGTACAAGACCTTTTGTTAACTGAACAAAAAAAAGCCAATCCTGTAAACGACTGCCTTCAGTGACCTTGAACTGACCGCAGAGAATGCCAAAGCCATACACGAGGTAAATATCACACCATTAAAATGGTCATACTTAAAATGTTTTGAACGTTGATTTATATGAGCAAGAAGTAATCTATGCAAAACATCGTCGTTATAGTAACTTAAAATCATGTTTATATCAGCAACATTTTTTTATGTTATATAAAAATATATTCTATGAAGTAACATGATATTAAGAGTTTAATAGAGACAAACACATTTCAAACGCAAGATAGCGGTCGATATTAAAAAACCAACGTTGTGTTGAATTGGCAACATACTGCATATATCATTGTGAGATTCATCCCTATTGCTTGGTACAATACAACATGATCAACTGTACCTTTTAATGGACTCTCTAGTGCAGGGGCGAAAGGTAGTGAGATTCTGTGAAACAAATGAAGCTCAAATATAGAAGTTCTTAGCAAGATGCTGTGTATACCTTAATATATATGAAAGCATATGTGAACTACCAGTTCTAACGCGGCAACCTTAAGTGGAAGCGAAACAGCCACATTATTTAGAATTATAAAATTATGCAAGGAAAGGGAATTCATAATATATTCGAACAGTCCTTCCGTATGTTCGTGCGTCCGTCAGTCCGTTTACTGCTGTGTCTCGGCTGTAACTTACTCAAATTTATTCCATATCAAATCAAACTAATAAAACAAGAACATGAGATGTGTCACGTCTAGCGTCCATGCGCGTCTATACCACAGGCAAATCGATATTGTCACAGTTGAAACTTGCTAAATTTCAATCTGATTTTAATTAAATTTCACCATCATTCTACTGCAACATTGGCTGGTCTGTCACGTATAGCATTCAACTCAACTCATTGCGCTCAGGTGGGATTTCGTAGGAATAATTTGTTTCTCAGCTAAAACTTACTCCATTGTAAAGGCATTTATCTAGCGATACTTAGTACCTCAGAAAAAACGTTTTATCTATTGGGAATTCAATTTTCACAGATTTGTTGGGTAACATTTGAAGGCGTCGTTTAGGATAAACTGGAGTTTAATCAAACCTTTTCAGTGCTCTCACCAGGATTTGAAAAGGGCCGGATACTTTTGATGCGCATTGAATGGGCCGTAATTGGCCACTTGCAACGTTCAATTCTAATTGTGTATGTGTTGAAACTACTAACAGTTTGCTATAGATACCGTAGCTGTTACTCAAGTATCAAATTTGTGTACATGTTTATTATTTTTATACTTATTTCTGAATTTTTCTCTGTTTAACAAAAGGAAACGGCAGGTGAAGTAAAAAGGCAGCAATGTGCTGGAAAAGGGAAGCATGGTGCCCCGCCTTGCTATTAGGGATAGCTGGAGCACTTCAGTTTAATATGTATTCAACACACAAGCAATATACTAATGGCTGTCCCTACGACAATGTCTTATCGGTGGCATTCGTCAAGTCTCTTTTACCGCTCTTGCTCATTTGATCGACTACATTCATTTAAGGAAGTTCTTAATGTCCGCAGATTACGTTTATCTTGTTCAAACACCGGGTGATCGAGGAGTGTAGAATCATTGCTTGTATCACATACCCAGGACACCAGGAAAAACGCACACTTTCCGAAGACCACAGAATGAGTAATAAATATCTGGGCGATACAAGATATGATAAACATACAATGACATGATCTTCTTTTCTATACAAAACTTCTATAAGATATTAGCAGAATCATTCCTCTTTGTGTGAGTGTCATAGTCAGGTATTAACAACCACAGGTGCAAGGTAACATATTATTCACTTAAGGCCTTTCACGGTAATAGAAGATTAACTCAGATTTTCGATTAAAAAGCTTTTGCATTTATTCCGGAAGTGTCTTGATACAATATGAATATGTTTTTTTCTGTCAAAATAGTCAGTACCGTCCAATCAAAAATGTTTTGTGGCTTTGTGGTGATTGAAGATATCTTAGGAAAGATATTTGCATTTTTGTAATGAGGAAATGAAATTAATCCCCTGCGATTTATTATTTCATTGAATATCTTTATTATTGAAAAGATTACCCACAAAACTTTGTTGATTACGCTGTCTGGGACATTTTGACAAAAAAACAACATAGTTCTTTTGTCGACAGACTCTTCCAAAAAAATGCAAATCCTTTTAAACTCAAAATCTGATCAAATCCTATTTCGTAAATTTCGGCCAACTCCTTTTAACCTACAAAGGATATATCTTTTATGTCCGAAATTTTTTTTCCTCAAACTTAATAAAACATGATTTTTTGAATCCTTTTCATTGTTGGCCTTCCCCGCCCACGTTTGCGATGTAGGTGGTCCTTAATGTTCAAGAGCTTGCTATAATTGCTTCAGGAAACAATCAAGAAAGCATTACCATTTAAAATTTAAATTTGTTCCTCATAACTATATTATTTCTTAACATTGTTTTAACGGAATATATCACAATAATCAAATCAGCCCGTAATGGAACTTCGGGAGCTGATTGAAATGGGAGAACCCGCATTTTACATACTGTCTGCATCATACAAAATGTTGGTAAAATAAGAATCGCTAGAGCTTTCTTATGTCGTACAGAGATTACAGATGGCGAACTTGATCAATACGTAAGTGCGCTTGTGTTTGTAAAATAAACAAGTTTATCATATATATCATGTAAATCAATATTGAAAAATTATCCCAAGTAGCAAACATGAAACGGTTCAGGGAAGCGTAGCAGGGACATGGATGTATCTGCTGCTCCGTCTCTTCGCCTAACATCATTGTCCTATGTATAAAGTAACTAGCTAGTCATGTATATAAATAAATGTTTATCAATTAAGCTTAATTGATAATAAATAATACAAGTCATGGATATTTATTTATATACATGACTTACTAGTTACTTGCCCGCATTGTTTCCCGTTTATGAAGATGGCGATATGAAAAGTTAACGAACAAATACTCCCGCGGAATAAGTTTATAATTTTTAATTAATTAATTCATTAATTAACCTGATCATTGTATGCCTGTGAGGACTCACTGAAAGTGATTCTGACGCAACCTAACAAGACATCAATAATGTAAAGAAATATGTTATACTATCAACTGGAAATTCTGATTTAATAAGCATGAGTTCTGTTGAGATGAGCTTATAGAAACGGTGAATCAGCAGTAAATGCTGCCGCTGTCGGGGAACAAACCCGGTTCGATGAATTTCCTGTCCCGCATGCTAACCATTAAACCGATGCGGACGACGCCGACGGTACCTTTTAAAGTGCAAATTTACTTGGCAGATTTCCTATTGCTTCCCTTGAATCTACTAGAATTCAGATCCGACAAAGTATACGAATCACCAAATTCGCCACCAATTTATTGTCTGCTCACGAATACCATTACATTTCAAAGAAACACTGAACGTCCGAATCACTACCAAACTATTCCGTGCCCCTGCCTACTCGCCCGAATCCCCAAATCATTTGAGTGACTTTACCAAACACGTCGTGTCACAAGCAAAGATTCGTTGTGTCACTACCAAAGTCGTCGTGTCCCAAGCAAAGATTCGTTGAGTCACTACCAAAGTCGTGTCCCAAGCAAAGATTCGTTGAGTCACTACCAAAGTCGTGTCCCAATCAAAGATTCGCTGACTCACTACCAAAGTCGTGTCCCATGCAAAGATTCGTTGACTCACTACCAAAGTCGTGTCTCAATCAAAGATTCGTTGAGTCACTACCAAAGTCGTGTCTCAATCAAAGATTCGTTGTGTCACTACCAAAGTCGTCGTGTCCCAAGCAAAGATTCGTTGAGTCACTACCAAAGTCGTGTCCCAAGCAAAGATTCGTTGAGTCACTACCAAAGTCGTGTCCCAATCAAAGATTCGCTGACTCACTACCAAAGTCGTGTCCCATGCAAAGATTCGTTGACTCACTACCAAAGTCGTGTCTCAATCAAAGATTCGCTGACTCACTACCAAAGTCGTGTCCCATGCAAAGATTCGTTGAGTCACTACCAAAGTCGTGTCCCAATCAAAGATTCGTTGAGTCACTACCAAAGTCGTGTCTCAATCAAAGATTCGCTGACTCACTACCAAAGTCGTGTCCCAATCAAAGATTCGCTGACTCACTACCAAAGTCGTGTCCCATGCAAAGATTCGTTGACTCACTACCAAAGTCGTGTCTCAATCAAAGATTCGCTGACTCACTACCAAATTCGTGTCCCATGCAAAGATTCGTTGAGTCACTACCAAAGTCGTGTCCCAATCAAAGATTCGCTGACTCACTACCAAAATCGTGTCCCATGCAAAGATTCGTTGACTCACTACCAAAGTCGTGTCTCAATCAAAGATTCGCTGACTCACTACCAAAGTCGTGTCCCATGCAAAGATTCGTTGAGTCACTACCAAAGTCGTGTCCCAATCAAAGATTCGTTGAGTCACTACCAAAGTCGTGTCTCAATCAAAGATTCGCTGACTCACTACCAAAGTCGTGTCCCAATCAAAGATTCGCTGACTCACTACCAAAGTCGTGTCCCATGCAAAGATTCGTTGAGTCACTACCAAAGTCGTGTCCCAAGCAAAGATTCGTTGAGTCACTACCAAAGTCGTGTCCCAATCAAAGATTCGCTGACTCACTACCAAAGTCGTGTCCCAAGCAAAGATTCGTTGAGTCACTACCAAAGTCGTGTCCCAATCAAAGATTCGCTGACTCACTACCAAAGTCGTGTCCCATGCAAAGATTCGTTGACTCACTACCAAAGTCGTGTCTCAATCAAAGATTCGTTGAGTCACTACCAAAGTCGTGTCCCAATCAAAGATTCGCTGACTCACTACCAAAGTCGTGTCCCATGCAAAGATTCGTTGAGTCACTACCAAAGTCGTGTCCCAAGCAAAGATTCGTTGAGTCACTACCAAAGTCGTGTCCCAATCAAAGATTCGCTGACTCACTACCAAAGTCGTGTCCCATGCAAAGATTCGTTGACTCACTACCAAAGTCGTGTCTCAATCAAAGATTCGTTGAGTCACTACCAAAGTCGTGTCCCAATCAAAGATTCGCTGACTCACTACCAAAGTCGTGTCCCATGCAAAGATTCGTTGAGTCACTACCAAAGTCGTGTCCCAAGCAAAGATTCGTTGAGTCACTACCAAAGTCGTGTCCCAATCAAAGATTCGCTGACTCACTACCAAAGTCGTGTCCCATGCAAAGATTCGTTGACTCACTACCAAAGTCGTGTCTCAATCAAAGATTCGTTGACTCACTACCAAAGTCGTGTCCCAAGCAAAGATTCGTTGAGTCACTACCAAAGTCGTGTCCCAATCAAAGATTCGCTGACTCACTACCAAAGTCGTGTCCCATGCAAAGATTCGTTGACTCACTACCAAAGTCGTGTCTCAATCAAAGATTCGTTGAGTCACTACCAAAGTCGTGTCCCAATCAAAGATTCGTTGAGTCACTACCAAAGTCGTGTCTCAATCAAAGATTCGCTGACTCACTACCAAAGTCGTGTCTCAATCAAAGATTCGTTGAGTCACTACCAAAGTCGTGTCCCATGCAAAGATTCGTTGACTCACTACCAAAGTCGTGTCTCAATCAAAGATTCGCTGACTCACTACCAAAGTCGTGTCCCATGCAAAGATTCGTTGACTCACTACCAAAGTCGTGTCTCAATCAAAGATTCGTTGAGTCACTACCAAAGTCGTGTCCCAATCAAAGATTCGTTGAGTCACTACCAAAGTCGTGTCTCAATCAAAGATTCGCTGACTCACTACCAAAGTCGTGTCCCAATCAAAGATTCGTTGAGTCACTACCAAAGTCGTGTCTCAATCAAAGATTCGCTGACTCACTACCAAAGTCGTGTCTCAATCAAAGATTCGCTGAGTCACTACCAAAGTCGTGTCCCATGCAAAGATTCGTTGACTCACTACCAAAGTCGTGTCTCAATCAAAGATTCGCTGACTCACTACCAAAGTCGTGTCCCAATCAAAGATTCGTTGACTCACTACCAAAGTCGTGTCTCAATCAAAGATTCGCTGACTCACTACCAAAGTCGTGTCCCAATCAAAGATTCGTTGAGTCACTACCAAAATTCGTTCAAGTTGCTTCTCATCGTGTCCCAATCAAGGTTTCGTTTGGTTCAATAATTACGTTTTGATAGATCTACGTTACTACCAACGTTTCGCCTGAGTCACGAAGAACCAGAACTGTTGTTTCCAAAACCGTCAAATGTTTCATCCGTTACATGAAATTTCGTCTGGACCGTATACAATACAAGTACTTACAAGTGAACTTTAATACAACCACGTATTTCCAGTTTTATTACACGACACCCGTTTGAATGGTTTCACTGTCCGCATCCGATCCCTACTTACATGATACAGAAACATAATTATTAAATTTTATCACTAAATATTAATGATAAAGTGATAAATTAGAGGAAATGAATGACCGGTTGCTGGGCGCGCATGGTGTATTGAGCGGGAAGTATTGAACGCCAGTGTACCCGAGTTATGGCTGTATTGATCAGAGTCTTCATGTTCATAATACTACTGTCACCACTGGGAATATTCCTGAAAGATGGGACATGAAACGATCCGCCAATTGTTCTCGAACGGCAAGTCGTGGTATATATTATATTCAGGCTGGGTCTGTATAATCACGCCCGTGAATGGTATACACATGTACCGGTTTTAACTTTATCAAAATCATGCTCATAGATATTTGGGGGTGTCAGCTTAAATTGTCACTATCAGCCATTATCACATTTCATACAAATGAATAACTATCATGAAATGTGTTCAAGATAACAGTAAATTTGCGTTCGGACGTACGAACGGTATACGTCGTTGGATAAAGGTCGGTCAGCCAAACGTTAACCCGTGTACATTATTATACACCATATATTACTGTAACACTGTTGATGTCACAGAAGACATGTCAAAGGGAATGTGTGCATCCAACAGAGCTAACAGTCAATGTGCCTAATGTAACTTCGTAACTATAAGTGACATTAATTCATACATAACAAGTAAAATGTATGCGTCCCCTCCTATTTATACTCTGTGTTTAGTTTCCGTTGCTCACCAGCGAAAATACAACAATAAAAACAAATGAGTCATAACGAACAAGGTGTTAATACCCCCCCCCCCCCCTCCCCCGTCTCCGCATTTGACAATTCTGGACTAAACAAAATTGCGTTCACATGTGTCGGATATGTGTATACTGAATTAAATCATGGAAATAAACCACGTTTAATTTAGCAAACTGTTTAAAAAATGTACTCGAGCATATCAAATATTCACTACGAAACCGCCGTATGAAACATTCCTTAGCATTTGTTTAAACCTATGACAAAATATATGACTATGGAGAAACTTTAATCTGAAAAAGCAGGAATCAAAGAGCGATTGCCATCCAAACTTATACACGGGTTAGCTTTGGGGTTTTTTACGCGGGTCCAAATTGTGCACGACAAACATATGCACCGCAGTACATAGATAGTTAAATGTGAACTAATTAAGGACCTGATTAAAGCTCTTCAAAATGCTGATATCCAAGTTCGTTTGTTTCAAAGCATTGCCTTTCAAAGAGTAATGAGTGTTATTGTCAAACACAGACTATCACATTGGTTCAGGTTAATCGGTGAAAGAAACGGTCGGTAATAATGTGGGACAGGGTCGGTTTGACACGGTCGGTGATATTGTTTGACACGGTCGTCGATATTGTTGGACATGGTCGGTGATATTGTTGGACGTGGTCGGTGCTGTTGTAAGAAACGAACGGTGCTATTGTAAGACACGGTCGGTGTGTTTTTAAAACGGTCGGTTATATTGTTAGACAAGGTCAGCGATATTGTTAGACAATGTAGGTGCTGTTGTTTGACACGGACCATTTTATTGTTAGACACGGTCGGCAACATTGTTAGGCACGGTCGATGATGATAGTTTGACCATGTCGGTACTGTTGTTTGCACGGACCATGTTATTGTTAGACACGGTCGGCAATATTGCTTGACACGGACTATGATATTGTTTGACATTGTCGGTGATAGTTTTACACGGATCATGATATTGACACCGTGTCGGTGATAGTTTGACACCGTGTCGGTGATAGTTTGACACCGTGTCGGTAATAGTTTGACAGTGTCGGTGATAGTTTGACAGTGTCGGTGATAGTTTGACATTATCGGTGCTGTTGTTTGACACTGACGGTGCTGTTGTTTGACACTGTCGGTGCTGTTGTTTGACACGGACCATGATATTGTTAGACACGGTCGGTTATATTGTTAGGCATGAGAAAATTGTCACAACTTTTATAATGATTATATAACGATGGAATGTTGAAATATATGTCCGACTTTACACTGCCTTCAATTGAATATATACAGTTGAGTTTCTATTACGTTTTGTTTTTAACTTTCTAGCAAAACATTCAGAAACATGAGACTACTCCCAGTCACGACATGGGCTATCATACACATAGGCCTGTTTCCAGACTTGAATTTAATATGAAGTAAACATATCTGTTTCAGTTTCATACGCATGCCATTTTATTCTAAAGTCATCCAAACCTCTGTGATATATTACAATGGTAATGTCCAGTTAACATACATGTATATTGAACAGAAGACCGGATAATAATAAACTACCATTACTCACTTGTTTCTTACGCACATGTTTTATCCATTTCATTTCTTCACATAAATTGTTTGAAATACTGCAATTTAAACTAAACTAACTACTGATAACAGCACAAAAAGCCCAGTGCCGAGCTGGTGACAAGTTAAGACATCTGTTCCAAATGATGACCGTCATCACAATGTTATCGATAAACTGTGAAAATCCTTTGAAAGAAAGGTTTACAGTGACAAAATACTTGTATAAATACTTACTAGTAGGCCATTGTAACTCGTTCATACTTGTTTAAAAATTAATCCGCAAACATTGTATTACTTTTTTCAGATTGTTTTTCAAACTTAATTAATAGCACAGTTAAACAATATAGAGTACCATTAAGGTCGCGAGCAAAAGCCTTAATTTATACTTTATATTAATGATTTTGCCGATAAAATTATGCTTACCAAACATAGAAAACCTTAAGATAGATAATTACAATAATTAAACACGAGCAAATTTATATACATGTACTTGTCTCGGCTTAGTAGGTTACCTTTTATCAGATTATAATAGTGTCACATGTTGCAATAACTTAAATAAACAGTTGTTTTAATTGATACATACCTAAACACATTTATTTACTATGTTTGAGGCAGTCCAAGGACAAGAATATAAGATTTAATCCAGTTTGTATCATCTTTGTTTACATAATCACACCTGAACCAGCTGAAAATACCATTTACACATCCGGAATAACAAATGTGACGGTTCGGCTATTCAGGGGACGTAACTTCCCTGTGTAGCAACATCGTTGCGGGGCAAAACAAATCAATGGCCACAGATCAATGTCTAGCTGTCCCTATACAGCATCATAGAACACGAGTATTTGCCTCGTATCGACTTTTGAATAATTTATACATACTATGTCTGAAAGTGACGTTTATCAAATAATAATTTATGAGCCAAAACAAGTTCGGGTCACTTGAAAAAATTTACAAATACTTATTATATATATTTTATAAAGTATATTTCCCCAAACAAAAGTCTAATCCCAAAAGTTTCTTGTTCGAACTCTAATGGATGGCATTGATGGCTGACACGAAGGATCATGGAGTAAATAGCCCGACACATGTCGTGTCCCCATAGTCATGTCAGAGATGTACCACCTACAAGGCTTGTGACGCAATGCTAAGGCTTCACTGCGATCGTACGCATGTACGCTATTTTAATCCGGGATATCGTGTACATAAACAGCAACGTGTATCCCAAACGCAAGGTTCTCATTAGGGTATCCGATGTAAAATTACGCCAGTAAGTTTATCGTCCCATTCACAAGCAGATCGGGGGAGGGGGCAGCTGGAGCGCGCCACCCCCAAAAAATCGTCTCAGTTTACATTTTATTTCAATATAGGAGATAAACTTCGAACTAGAAATTGTTAAAATAAATCGATGAGTACCTATATCGGACGTGAAACGACTTATTTAAGAATCCTTCAATGCTTACACACTCGTATGTAATATTTTTTTCGGTTAAAGTTTTAGGTATGATTTTCTTCACAACAAGCTCTTTCAAATGATCCTTAAATAATATGGATTATCAGGCATCTACCTGGCATCAAAATTACACAAAATTGTATCACGGACCATCGGGTAACTTAAATATAAAGTTATTTACTTATTAGTATACGTTATTATACCCTACATCACATGTACATATGTGTACAAATAAACTTGATTCTTGCAAGCATTAAACCGAATTTAGCAATTTTGAACAAAAACAATGAACACACTTTTCCATATTTTAATACCAGTACAGATCTGTGCCCTTTTCGATACCGGCTTGATGAACACAGTGGCTTGTAAACCTTGCCAAACAGACAAGGCTACGAATAATAACACTTATACAGAAGGTGCCCGCTTCGAACAGGCCAAACACATTATTAGCCTTGTCCCTCAGTACTTATATTTTCCCAAATCCCGTTCTTTCGCGTACCCAAGCCATTCGCGATATCAATATTTTTCCTAGTTCAGTATTTTCGGCATATCTAAATAGTATCAAATTACGAAATTAGATATGCTTCAACGCTATGTCATGGTGCCATTCGAGCGGTGATATGTATTGTTACGTAACATCAGAAAATAGGTCAGTGTTTCAGGACGCGGCGTTGAATTCATGGCTAGTATATTTTGCTGTGCATATAAATAACAATACTTGTCAAAATACAAAAGACAATCATTCAAGCCTGACCCATTTACAAACCGGTATATCACAAGCGGATCCAGGGAGGGGATGCGCACCCAGTGCCCCCACCCCTAAAATCGTCCAAGTTTCCTTTTTACTACAATATAGGAGAAAAAGTAATAAAATACACTTTAATTATACACAATAACGAAATAGAAATTGTTAAAAAAAATCTGGGGAGTACCCCAATATCCCAATCCAAATACTTTACATCAAATAAATTTCGTTCCTGAGGGAGGTGCGCAAGTCAAAAGGTTACTCCCTAAGCAACGCCCCTTCTGACGTGGAATCCTTGATCCGCCCCTGCCATATACCTTGCAAGCAAGTACTTATTTCATCGCGTTTTCTTGAGTCTGTCAAATATAGGACGCATGCCGGTAAAAGCACCAATGAAAACGGTGCATGTAGATTGGCTCATACCGATCTGTTCCTACTAGACTGCCGGTTTGCTATGTGCACATTTGTAATGGTATGATACAGATACGTGAATAATTTTTTTGTATACAGCATTAGTTGTGGCAACATCAATACCGTTATTGTTTGCGCTACAACTCGGTCAGCCAATCCGGGGCGCTAGATTTTAACATGTTTAGTTTCTTATTTGTGAAGAATAGCAACATACTTCTGAAGACAACACCGTTCACGATTCAGTGCCATAACTTCGCATGCGCATATAGCCACGCCTACTGTTTCAATATACAAGAACGCAATTTCAGTGTCAACGATGATTGACAGGCGCACGGCTTAATTTTAATGCTGGAACAATTTGGTAGGGCCGAACAGTAGGCCGGTTAGACTTTGTTAACTTATTTATTCTTGAATAAGAAACAACGTATGGTGGCTTTGCTGCGCTCGGCTTCTTTAGGTTTAGAATGGGCCTTCGTAATCATTAAGATTTTAATTCAGGTCACCTAATGGACTCTACTACAACCTCGTTGGCTGACGCATTTTCAACTCAAAATCAGACGCAGGTAGTGTGTATCGGATGAGTGGCAGTGGATGGAACTTAAAATACCCGCGAAAGTTGATTTTTTTAGTGATTAAGCCTAGTAATTAATAATTGCTTATCTGCAATTTCATTGGCTGTAACTTTAGGTAGAATTCTAAATACATACGTTCCATGCCGCAGCTTGGCCTAGGGTACTCGCGAATCTAGTTCGGTATGAAGTAATACTTTAAGGGAACACGAGCGTTAACAGTTTAAAGCCACTATTTTTGATAATATTGTCTGCTGTTAAGACTATAATTGTGGTAATGAGCTTATCGAAGTAAGTGCCACACGTGTTCAATAACAACTGAAATTATTTCGTAACATAATTCCGTCCTAGTACGTCAGAACTCTTTGTTGACTCCTTCATGTCTCTTGTAATAAGAAGTTGCGAAACACGGCATGTACGTAAAGTTGCAGTAGAGTTAAAAACTCGTTTTCGAAATTTATCTGTAGGCTCGCCAATACTTGCAAAGAGTTCATATTACTCTTGTTATTTATTGTACAAAGTTAACTTGTTCACTTTGAAAAAAAACACGAAAGAAAACAAACATGGTAGACAAAAATCCATCATGTGTGTTGAAACACCATTTGGTTTCAAAAGCTAGGCAAACTCCCAGCCGCGGTGTTATTGTTTTACTGAAGATATTCAGAAACAATAATGGATACATGCCAGGCCATGCGCTTCAGGCGAAACTTTCGAAACAGGTTTCCAAACCGCTGAAACCCTTGACACCAAAACTAAAACAAGATTGGTATCAACAAAAACGCCCTAAATTTATAAGACGTTCGTGTCTTTATTGGTCGCCAGTCATGCAGTTTCTGTCAAAAATACATCCGTTTCCGTTCTTATTTAACAACTCTGTCAAGTTAAGTCAAAGTTGTATAAGCACATTGCCAATACACAAAAGGACATCAAAGGACAATTGAGATAAACTGAAATATAAATAAAGAAAAATCATTTTTTTATATATCAAATCATAGTTTATTATGCACCAGTCAATTGTAACCACGGTCCCCAGGTCCGGAGGTATACCTGGGATAGCCGGGGAAATGGGCCGTGTTTTTACTATCCAGGTGGCCCCGCAGTGCCGGGTGAATGCGGTGGTTTTGTTTTCGCGCAAAATATATCGGGGAATGGGCATTAACTAGGCTCCCTGGGGTGCGGGGGCATTTGGCGGGGATTTTACCATCAGTCATTTGACCGCAGAGCGGAGACTTTACCCGGGGTTGGCTGGACCGAAAGTCAAAGTCCCCGCTTTTCCTCGGACCTGGGGGGCCGTGATTATAATTGACTATGAGTTCAAAATTCAAACGTTTTATTTGTCTTACACAAACCATTTCATAATGAATGCATTTGCCAGTTTGTTCAACGGAAAGGTTACAAGTGATGTGTTAAAATGTGGTCATATAGATTAACATAGCTTTTAATTAACTCAATGAAAATACATGACTTTGTGTATTGAGACGTTAACGTACATAACATTTTAAGTCTTGTTTTTTGCCAATTAATAGTAAAACATTGTGATAAATTGTGACTTCAACGACTTAATCACACAAAAAAAAACATAATAAGAAGTGAAAACAAACCTTGATCAATAAAAAAAGATATGTTAACAGTAATAGGTAAAAGTCCCGTAACGTTGGGCGTATGAGAGACCTTGGGACGATTTCATACGTAACGTAGATACGGGGAGGAACTGCCTACTCGTTGTAATTTAACATGCCTTATTTCTTTAAAACGGATTGGCGGTCATAGTATAACGTTTCGTTATAGACGGAAATACGTTCATGTATTTGGTTGGTAATATGCAAACTAGCAAATCCCGGGCTCTCTGTAAATTTAGAATTTACTGTATATAAAGAACAGAGGATCCCTTCAGAGTCGAGCATGCTTTTCTCTGAAGGGATCTGTAGGTGTTTGTTCGGCTCGCACGTTACACATGGTTTTACCATCTCAGACCATTGACTACCTTTCATATTTATAGTTTCTGAAGCTGAACGGTGTGCGATTTCAAAAACAGGCTGAACAAGCTGAACGGTGTGCGATTTCAAAAACAGGCTGAACATGCTGGATCTACTTGATCTACTTTTTATTGTTTACATTTTCACCGCAGTATGTCCTCGTACGCCGGATATTGTCATTTTACCGAGTAAACAGTGCATGGTTACGTTTAACCAATTTTATTTTTCTTAGGAGAAACGTAACTTTTTTTCTTACGTTGATTATGTTAGTACAGTTTTCTCCCCACATATGGTGTTGGGGGTTGTGAAGCACTTGAAATCAGTGGTATCGTGCATGCAACTTGGTCAATTGACTATAGGAAATTTATTTAGTGGTCAGTTACCTTAAAATAAGTTGTAAATTGTTTATCTTGTTATCGTTTGTGTCAGAAGGCCACGAAAAACTTGTTGAAATGTGTTAATTTATGATTTGTTGGATAAATTCTTGTCATAAGCGTTTCAATTTAACGTTTAAAGTGTAGTGATTAACTTTTTCCCGCGTTATTTTGACGTCATTTGATAAACTGTTTCCGGTTACGGTCGGGTCTCCCTATTTATAAGATATGCGATAGGTTTTCCTTCAGACACACACACTTTAACCAGCCAAACTGTGTTCATATTCCGATAATCACTAGCGGATCCACGGGGCACACAGCAGCCCCCCCCCCCCCATTTATGGTCCAAGTTGAACTTTATTTCCATATAGGAGAAAATAAGTAATAACATACGCCCAAAATGCTAT
The DNA here is from genome assembly GCF_026914265.1 of Mya arenaria. Taxonomy (NCBI): domain Eukaryota; kingdom Metazoa; phylum Mollusca; class Bivalvia; order Myida; family Myidae; genus Mya; species Mya arenaria. Next base: position 68,096,399 of record NC_069123.1, read on the forward strand.
ACTTCAGAATAAAATTATTAAAATTTTCAAGGTGGAGAACCCCTAAACCCCCTGCCAATAGTCTATTGTAAAGTTTACTTCACAATATACAGTGAACTTGAACGTATTATAATACCCATCAGCTCACCTTGTCACTTTGCATAAAAGTGACTCGCTTATGTTTTTGGATCAAAAATTAGTTTTCCCTGTAATGCATCTGAAAACACTTCTTCTATCATTATTTTACTCTATGATATCGAAATTGCAGTAAGAAATTTAGTTATAGCATAAAAAGGTATTTTGGTTTTAGTGGAGCTCGAACCCACGCCGGTAAAGTCAAGAAAAAAGAAGAAAACAGCCGGCTAGTCCACATGATAAATCACGTAATAATGTCAATCAACCAATCACGCAACACCATAGCCGTTATTAATTTTCAATCGCGTTACTAACGCTAATGAAAATTGCGGTATTGAAAGACGATATTTGAGCAAATATCAACATTTGCTGAAGGGTTCTAGCTTTTGGTATTTTTGTTTTAACACTACATGTATGTATGATTTGCCACACTTTGTTCCGTAATTAAAAACGTGCATTTTACAAACCATGCGCGAGTTACTTTAAGTCAGTCAGAAATGACTGCTGTTGTTTGATTAGAGAACTATGTTATTGCCTGTGATACTAGACAAATATACAGTCAGGATAGTGCTTTGTATTTTGAAGAAATAACACTCCATTGATCGTGTGCATCTGCATTATTAACTTAACCTTACAAGTAGTTGCATGCACTTGAGTTTATAGCTTATGCACTGTAATATATAGTGCTTTACTAATGTATATGTGTATACCTTTATTCCTCTCCATTTGTGACGAGTATTTCCAGGCATAATTCAACACCCCTTCCCCCATCAAGCCCACACACAACTTAACACACTGTACCCTACGTGTTAATCCAATGTCTCATATTTTCAGGAGTATCCAAACGAAGTGCCGAAGTGACCAGAAGGCACTGAAGTTTTAATTCTATACTCTGACCTATAACGCCCAATACAATGATCGAATATTCAACGGACTTGCCAAACCAATACCATACATGTATATCAATGTATTATCGGGTAGATCTGTTACGTACTTAAGAACCGGGTAGATATTATAGTCTCTTACTTAATACTGGCAATGTTTGGTTGTTGTTAACAAGGTAATCTCATTTAAATCAGATCCCCCCTATACTTTACACGCTTCACGACGTTACGCTATGTTACGCTATGTACGTAACGTAAGGAAGTGAACGCCACGATATCATTTTAATGAAATTGTTTACAATGCGAGCAAGATTCAGACCGCTTTACTCCATCCCATCGTTGGCAACCATGGTTCTTGATTCCGTTATACTTCATAAGGACAAGCTTGTCGTCTGGTAATGTATCGGGGTATCCGACGATGACTCATTCCAGGATTCTTAGGCAGAACAAAAAATAGCTGAAAATAGAGAGATAGCAGGAATTAAAGCAAACTATACACAGTATTATTATTTTAAGTTAATAGTATTTAAAAAAAATGGGTAATTCGAATTACTGTATCAAAAGGCTGTTTAAGATTATTTTTATGTCAATTTCAAATTATGTTTATCTCTTATTTAATTTCATTACCATACAATTTGATGGTACAAAGAAACTTTGACGCTTAAAGGAATGGTTCTTTACAGTGATTCAACAGGTGTGTTAAGAAGTTATATAAACGAAGCATTTGGAATAATCCAATACTAAATATGCTAAGTTGTAGCGACCGAGCACTCCTTAATAACGAATAAACCTCAGGGACATGCCGTTTTGGAATTTTGAAAGACGAATTAAAGTTCAAGCAGTGTTCATTATACAGACCATCAGTGATCTGGTAGAAGATAGCTTTGCATTGACAGCAGAACTAATAACAGATACGGAACAAATATTTAAACATATCCAGGAACAATCTACACATGGCCGTTTTCTTGTATTTGCATTATACAAATGGTTGGCAAGCAATTAGAATAATCGATCAAGCAAGTCAATCATACATGTTCAAATAACTATCGAATACTATATACTTTTCTCATAGACGTTTAGTTCTCACCACGCAGTGCGATACTAAACATAACATTTTGAAATAAAGGTATACTATTACTTCATAAATCAAATGAAATATTCCGCGATATTGTTCAACACGTAATTGGAAAAGAAACACTATAAACATACAACGTTCGCTACTTCATTTCTTCCTTTATTATTTGGGGGTATTATACATAGATAGATATATACTTTTTATTCCCTCATAAACTTGTGAAGAGGTCGCGCGTTCCAACCATGGTGCTCCCAAACGTTAGTCTGAGAACTTGGACAGTAATCTAGAGCTCGCACGTTCCATCTCTGGTGAGAACAAACGTAAGTCTTAGTACTTGAATTGTAATCTGCAGCTCGCGTGTTCCAACCATGGTGCGTGCAAACGTTAGTCTTAGTACTTGGACACTAATCTAGAGCTCGCGCGTTCCATCTCTGGTGCGAAAAAACATTAGTCTTAGTACTTGAATTGTAATCTAGACCTCGCGCGTTCCAACCATGGTGCGTGCAAACGTTAGTCTTAGTACTTGAACAGTTATCTAGAGCTCACGTGCTCCAACTCTGGTGTATGCAAACGTCAGTCTTAATACTTGGACAGTAATCTAGAGCCCGCGCGTTCCAACCATGGTGCGTGCAAACGTTAGTATTGGTACTTGGACAGTAATCTATAGCTTGCGCGTTCTAACCACGGTGCGCGCAAACGTTAGTCTTAGTACTTGGACAGTAATCTAGAGCTCTCGCGTTCCAACCATGGTGCGTGCAAACGTAAGTCTAAGTACTTGGAGAGTAATATAGAGCTTTCGCGTTCCAATTATGGTGTGTGCAAACGTTAGCCTTAGTACTTGAACAGTTATCTAGAGCTCACGTGCTCCAACTCTGGTGTGTGCAAACGTCAGTCTTAATACTTGGACAGTAATCTAGAGCCCGCGCGTTCTAACCATGGTGCGTGCAAACGTTAGTATTGGTACTTGGACAGTAATCTATAGCTTGCGCGTTCTAACCACGGTGCGTGCAAACGTTAGTCTTAGTACTTGGACACTAATCTAGAGCACTCGCGTTCCAACCATGGTGCGTGCAAACGTAAGTCTAAGTACTTGGAGAGTAATATAGAGCTTTCGCGTTCCAATTATGGTGTGTGCAAACGTTAGTCTTAGTACTTGGACAGTAATCTAAAGCTTGCGCGTTCTAACCATGGTGCGTGCAAACGTTAGTCTTAGTAATTGGACAGTAATCTAGCTGACGCGCGTTCCATCTCTGGTGCGTGCAAACGTTAGTCTTAGTACTTGGACAGTAATCTAGAGCTAGCGCGTTCAAACTCTGGTGCGTGCACACGTTAGTCTTAGTATTTGAACAGTAATCTAATGCTAGCGCGTTCCAACTCTAGTGCGTGCAAACTTTAGTCTTAGTACTTTGATTGTAATCTAGAGCTAGCGCATTCCAACCATGGTGCGTGCAAACGTTAGTCTTAGTACTTGAACAGTTATCTAGAGCTCACGTGCTCCAACTCTGGTGTGTGCAAACGTCAGTCTTAATATTTGGACAGTAATCTAGAGCCCGCGCGTTCTAACCACGGTGCGTGCAAACGTTAGTCTTAGTACTTGGACACTAATCTAGAGCTCTCGCGTTCCAACCATGGTGCTTGCAAACGTAAGTCTAAGTACTTGGGGAGTAATCTCGAGCTTTCGCGTTCCAACTATGGTGTGTGCAAACGTTAGTGTTAGTACTTGGACAGTAATCTAGAGCTTGCGCGTTCTAACCATGGTGCGTGCAAACGTTTGTCTTAGTAATTGGACAGTAATCTAGCTGACGCGCGTTCCATCTATGGTGCGTGCAAACGTTAGTCTTAGTAATTGGACAGTAATCTAGAGCTCGCGTGTTCAAACTTTGGTGCGTGCAAACGTTAGTCTTAGTACTTGAACAGTAATCTAGAGCTAGCGCGTTCCAACTCTGGTGCGTGCAAACTTTAGTCTAAGTACTTTGATTGTAATCTAGATCTAGCGCGTTCCAACTCTGGTGCGTGCAAACGTTAGTCTTAGTACTTGAACAGTAATCTAGAGCTAGCGCGTTCCAACTCTGGTGCGTGCAAACTTTAGTCTAAGTACTTTGATTGTAATCTAGATCTAGCGCGTTCCAACTCTGGTGCGTGCAAAAGTTAGTCTTAGTACTTGGAGTGTAATCTAGAGCAAGCGCGTTCCGACCATGGTGCGTGCAAACGTTAGTCTTAGTTCTTGGACAGTAATCTAGTGGACGCGCGTTCCAACTCTGATGCATGGAAATCTTAGTACTTGAATTGTAATCTAGAGCTCATGCGTTCCAACCATGGTTCGTGCAAACGTTAGTCTTAGTACTTGGATTGTAATCTAGATCTAGCGTGTTCGAACCATGATGCGTGTAAACGTTAGTCTTAGTACTTGGACAGTAATCTAGAGCTAGCGCGTTCCAACCATGATGCGTGCAAACGTTAGTCTTAGTACTTTGACAATAATCTAGAGCTAGCGCGTTCCAACTCTGGTGCGTGCAAACGTTAGTCTTTGTACTTGGATTGTAATCTAGATCTAGCGTGTTCGAACCATGATGCGTGCAAACGTTAGTCTTAGTACTTGGACAGTAATCTAGAACTAGCGCGTTCCAACTCTGGTGCGTGCAAACGTTAGTCTTGGTACTTGGATTGTAATCTAGATCTAGCGCGTTCCAACTCTGGTGAGTGCAAGAGTTAGTCTTAGTACTTGGATTGTAATATAGAGCTACTGCGTTCCGACCATGGTGCGTGCAAACGTTAGTCTTAGTACTTGGATTGTAATCTAGAGCTCGCGCGTTCCGACCATGGTGCGTGCTAACGTTAGTCTTAGTACTTGGATTGTAATATAGAGCTCGCGCGTTCCGACCATGGTGCGTGCAAACGTCAGTCTAAGTACTCTGACAGTAATCTATAGCTAGCGCGTTCCAACTCTGATGCGTACAAACAACAGTCTAAGTACTTGAACAGTAATCTATAGCTCGCGCGTTCCAAGTCTGGTACCTGGAAACGTTAGTCTAAGTATTTGGACAGTAATCTATAGCTCGCGCATTCCAAGTCTGGTACCTGGAAACGTTAGTCTAAGTATTTGGACAGTAATCTATAGCTCGCGCATTCCAAGTCTGGTACCTGGAAACGTTAGTCTAAGTATTTGGACAGTAATCTATAGCTCGCGCATTCCAAGTCTGGTACCTGGAAACGTTAGTCTAAGTATTTGGACAGTAATCTATAGCTCGCGCATTCCAAGTCTGGTACCTGGAAACGTTAGTCTAAGTATTTGGACAGTAATCTATAGCTCGCGCATTCCAAGTCTGGTACCTGGAAACGTTAGTCTAAGTATTTGGACAGTAATCTATAGCTCGCGCATTCCAAGTCTGGTACCTGGAAACGTTAGTCTAAGTACTTGCACAGTAATCTATAGCTCGCGCATTCCAAGTCTGGTACCTGGAAACGTTAGTCTAATTATCTGGACAGTAATGTATAGCTCACGTGCTCAAACTCTAATGCGTGCAAACACTAGTCTAAGTACTTGGACAGTAATCTATAGCTCACGTGCTCAAACTCTGATGCGTGCAAACGCTTGTCTAAGTACTTGGACAGTAATCTATAGCTCACGTGCTCAAACTCTGATGCGTGCAAACTCTGGTCTAAGTACTTAGACAGTAATCTATAGCTCACGTGCTCAAACTCTAATGCGTGCAAACGCTAGTCTAAGTACTTGGGTAGTAATCTATAGATCACGTGCTCAAACTCTGATGCGTGCAAACGCTGTTCTAAGTACTTGGACAGTAATCTATAGCTCACGTGCTCAAACTCTGATGCGTGCAAACGCTAGTCTTAGTACTTGGGCAGTAATCTATAGCTCACGTGCTCAAACTCTGATGCGTGCAAACTCTGGTCTAAGTACTTGGACAGTAATCTATAGCTCACGTGCTCAAACTCTAATGCGTGCAAACGCTGGTCTAAGTACTTGGACAGTAATCTATAGCTCACGTGCTCAAACTCTGATGCGTGCAAACGCTGGTCTAAGTACTTGGACAGTAATCTATAGCTCACGTGCTCAAACTCTGATGCGTGCAAACGCTGGTCTAAGTACTTGGGTAGTAATCTATAGCTCACGTGCTCAAACTCTGATGCGTGCAAACGCTGGTCTAAGTACTTGGACAGTAATCTATAGCTCACGTGCTCAAACTCTGATGCTTGCAAACGCTAGTCTAAGTACTTGGACAGTAATCTATAGCTCACGTGCTCAAACTCTGATGCGTGCAAACGCTGGTCTAAGTACTTGGACAGTAATCTATAGCTCACGTGCTCAAACTCTAATGCGTGCAAACGCTAGTCTAAGTACTTGGAGAGTAATCTATAGCTCACGTGCTCAAACTCTGATGCGTGCAAACTCTGGTCTAAGTACTTGGACAGTAATCTATAGCTCACGTGCTCAAACTCTGATGCATGCAAACGCTGGTCTAAGTACTTGGGCAGTAATCTATAGCTCACGTGCTCAAACTCTGATGCGTACAAACGCTGGTCTATGTACTTGGACAGTAATCTATAGCTCACGTGCTCAAACTCTGGTCCTTGCAAACGCTAGTCTAAGTACTTGGGCAGTAATCTATAGCTCACGTGCTCAAACTCTAATGCGTGCAAACGCTATTCTAAGTACTTGGACAGTAATCTATAGCTCACGTGCTCAAACTCTGATGCATGCAAACGCTAGTCTAAGTACTTGGGCAGTAATCTATAGCTCACGTGCTCAAACTCTGATGCTTGCAAACGCTAGTCTAAGTACTTGGACAGTAATCTATAGCTCACGTGCTCAAACTCTGATGCGTGCAAACGCTAGTCTAAGTACTTGGACAGTAATCTATAGCTCACGTGCCTAAACTCTGATGCGTGCAAACGCTAGTCTAAGTACTTGGGCAGTAATCTATAGCTCACGTGCTCAAACTCTGATGCTTGCAAACGCTAGTCTAAGTACTTGGACAGTAATCTATAGCTCACGTGCTCAAACTCTGATGCGTGCAAACGCTGGTCTAAGTACTTGGACAGTAATCTATAGCTCACGTGCTCAAACTCTGATGCGTGCAAACGCTAGTCTAAGTACTTGGACAGTAATCTATAGCTCACGTGCTCAAACTCTGATGCGTGCAAACGCTGGTCTAAGTACTTGGACAGTAATCTATAGCTCACGTGCTCAAACTCTGATGCGTGCAAACGCTAGTCTAAGTACTTGGGCAGTAATCTATAGCTCACGTGCTAAAACTCTTATGCGTGCAAACGCTGGTCTAAGTTCTTGGACAGTAATCTATAGCTCACGTGCTCAAACTCTGATGCGTGCAAACGCTAGTCTAAGTACTTGGAGAGTAATCTATAGCTCACGTGCTCAAACTCTGATGCTTGCAAACGCTGGTCTAAGTACTTGGACAGTAATCTATAGCTCACGTGCTCAAACTCTTATACGTGCAAACGCTAGTCTAAGTACTTGGAGAGTAATCTATAGCTCACGTGCTCAAACTCTAATGCGTGCAAACGCTAGTCTAAGTACTTGGGCAGTAATCTATAGCTCACGTGCTCAAACTCTAATGCGTGCAAACGCTAGTCTAAGTACTTGGACAGTAATATATAGCTCACGTGCTCAAACTCTGATGTGTGCAAACGCTGTTCTAAGTACTTGGACAGTAATCTATAGCTCACGTGCTCAAACTCTGATGCGTGCAAACACTGGTCTAAGTACTTGGGCAGTAATCTATAGCTCACGTGCTCAAACTCTTATGCGTGCAAACGCCAGTCTAAGTACTTGGACAGGTATCTATAGCTCGCGCGTTCCAACTCTGGCGCGTGCAGCGTGCAAGCGTTAATGTTAGTACTTGGACAGTTATCTAGTGGTCGCGCGTTCTAACCCTGGTGCGTGCAAACGTTAGTCTAAGTACTTGGATTGTAATCTAGTGGTGGCGCGTTCCAACTCTAATGTTGGCCGCTGATTTCCCCCAAAACTCGACCAAGCTGCCTGAAAAATCCATAATAGCGAATATCAGCATTTTTTTTTTGGTATTTAGCAAAATTGTTAAACCATAGATTTATCAATGTTTTGGAAGAAAACGCATGTTTATACACACACATATATATAAAGAAAACGCATAAACAATTGCTTTAAAATGGACTTTTTAGGCAGCTTGGTCGAAATTGGGAGGAAATGCAGATACTCGCTAAAGGATGTTGATTTGTGAATAGAAACCATAAATTTATCAATGTTTTAGAAAAAAACGCATGTATAAATGCTTTGATATAGAAACCAATTTTATGCCGCTATGCCGTTAGGCCGCCAGGCCGCTAACTTCACGCCGCTAGGCCGCTGAAGTGCTTGATCGACTTTTTTTAACAAAAAGAAGATGATAATCGCTTAAGAGTGATAATTTGTGCATAAAAACAGTTAATATATCATTGTTTAAGAAGAACAGGCATGTATACATACTTTGATATAGGAAACCATTTTAGGCCGCCAGGCCGCTAACTCCACGCCGCATAGCCGCTGATCGAAGTGCTTCGACTTTTTTGAAAAAAAATGTTGATAATCGCTTTAGACTGATAATTTGCGCATAAAACAGTAAATATGTCATTATTTTAGAAGAGCAGGCATGTTAACATGCTTTGAAATTGCTGACGGCTTGATCGACTTTATTGAAAAAAAAGTTGAAAAACGCTTCAGAGTGGTAATTTGTGCATAAATCATTGTTTAAAAAGAACAGGCAGGCCGCTAGGCCGCCGGCAGCTAACTTCACGCCGCTCGGGCGCTGAAGTATGATCGACATTTTGGGAAAAAAAATGTTTATTATCGCTTCACATGGATAATTTGTGCATTAAAACAGTTAATTTATCATTGTTTTAGAAGAAAATGCATATAAAAATGCTCTGAATAGAGAACAATTTAAGCTATGTTAATGTATGAATAAAAATCATTGATTAATCATTGTTTTCCAAAAAACGCATAAACAATTGCTTTAAATAGAGAAAAAATAGGCCGCTAGGCCGCCAACTTCACGCCGCTAGGCCGCTAACTTCACGTACATCGGTATTGACAGTATTTGTTGCATGCCAATTTTAAATTCAATATCACTTTTTGAATAAAAAATAAATACAGTCAGTACACTACACTTAGCTCAGAGACTACCTGAGATGCGTAGCGAATTCTCCTACTCAACCGAATCGTGCTTAAACAAATGTACGTGAAGTTAGCGGCCTAGCGGCCTAGCGGCGTGAAGTTAGACGCCTAGCGGCCTAGCGGCCTAGCGGCCTAGCGGCCTAGCGGCCTAGCGGCGTGAAGTTAGCGGCCTGTCGGCCTAGCGGCCTAGCGGCGTGAAGTTAGCGGCCTAGCGGCCTAGCGGCGTGAAGTTAGCGGCCTGGCGGCCTAGCGGTCTAGCGGCGTGAAGTTGGCGGCCTAGCGGCCTAGCGGCCTGGCGCCCTAATTATTTTTTCTATTTCCAAGCAATTGTTAATGCGTTATTTTTATTCATATAGTTACATAGCGGCCTTAAATTGTTATATATTCAGAATATTTTTCTTTACCTTTTATTCTAAAACAATTTTAAATTAACTGTTTTATGCACAAATTATCACTCTGAAGCGTTTTTCAACTTTTTTTCAAAAAAGTCGATCGAGCACTTCAGCGGCCTAGCGGCCTAGCGGCCTAGCGGCGTGAAGTTAGCGGCCTGGCGGCCTAGCGGCCTAGCGGCCTAAAATGGTATCCTATTTCAAAGCATGTATACATGCATTTTCTTCTGAAACAATGACATATGAACTGTTTTTATGCACAAATTAACACTTTGAAGCTATTAGCGATTATCAACATTTTTTTTATAAAAGCGTCGATTAAGCAGTCAGCTATTTCAAAGCATTAAACATGCCTGATCTTCTAAAAAAATGATGTATTTACTGTTTTATGCACAAATTATTACTCTAAAGCGTTTGTTTTTTTCAAAAAGTTGATCGAGCACTTCAGCGGCCTAGCGGCCTAGCGGCGTGAAGTTAGCGGCCTGGCGGCCTAACGGCCTAGCGGCCTAAAATGGTTTCCTATTTCAAAGCATGTATACATGCATTTTCTTCTAAAACAATGACATATTAACTGTTTTATGCACAAATTAACACTTTGAAGCTATGAGCGATAATTAACATAATTTTTTTCAAAAAAGTCGATTGAGCAGTCAGCTATTTCAAAGCATTAAACATGGCTGATCTTCTAAAACAATGATGTATTTACTGTTTTTATGCACAAATTATCACTCTAAAGCGTTTTTTATTTTTTTTCAAAAAAAAGTCGATCGAGCACTTCAGCGGCCTAGCGGCCTAGCGGCGTGAAGTTAGCGGCCTGGCGGCCTAGCGGCCTAAAATGGTTTTCCTTTTTTTTAAAAAAAACTGTTGATAATCGCTTATAGCTTCAAAGTGTTAATTTGTGCATTCAAACAGTTAATATGTCATTGTTTTAGAAGAAAATGCATGTATACATGCTTTGAAATAGGAAACCATTTTAGGCCGCTAGGCCGCTAGGCCGCCAGGCCGCTAACTTCACGCCGCTTGGCCGCTGAAGTGCTCGATCGACTTTTTGGGGAAAAAAATGAAAAACGCTTCAGAGTGATAATTTGTGCATAAAAACAGTAAATACATCATTGTTTTAGATGAACAGTCATGTGTAATGCTTTGAAATAGCTGACTGCTTAATCGAAGCTTTTAAAAAAAAACCTGTTGATAATCGCTAATAGCTTCAAAGTGTTAATTTGTGCATAAAAACGGTTAATATGTTATTGTTTTAGAAGAAAATGCATTTATACATGCTTTAAAATAGGAAAACATTTTAGGCCGCTAGGCCGCTAGGCCGCCAGGCCGCTAACTTCACGCCGCTAGGCCGCTAGGCCGCTAGGCCGCTAGGCCGCTGAAGTGCTCGATCGACTTTTTTGGAAAACAAATGAAAAACGCTTCAGAGTGATAATTTGTGCATAAAAACAGTAAATACATCATTGTTTTAGAAGAACAGGCATGTTAAATGCTTTGAAATAGCTGACTGCTTTATCGACGTTTTTGGAAAAAAACTGTTGATAATCGCTTCAATGTATTAATTTGTGCATAAAAACAGTTAAAATGTCATTGTTTTAGAAGAAAATGCATGTATACATGCTTTGAAATAGGATTCAATTTAGGCCGCTAGGCCGCTAGGCCGCTAATTTCACGCCGCTATGCCGCTAGGTCGCTGAAGTGCTTGATCGACTTTTTTGAAAAAAAGTTGAAAAACGCTTCAGAGTGATAATTTGTGCATAAAACAGTTAATTTAAAATTGTTATGGAAAAGGTAAAGAAAAATATTCTGAATAGATAACAATTTAAGGCCGCTATGTAACTATATGAATAAAAAACCTTGATTTATCATTGTTTTTAAAAAAAAACGCATTAACAATTGCTTGGAAATAGAAAAAAAATAATTAGGCCGCCAGGCCGCTAGGCCGCTAGGCCGCCAACTTCACGCCGCTAGGCCGCTAGGCCGCCAGGCCGCTAACTTCACGCCGCTAGGCCGCTAGGCCGCTAGGCCGCTAACTTCACGCCGCTAGGCCGCTAGGCCGCTAGGCCGCTAACTTCACGTACATCTTAAACAACACTATTTTAAATTTGCAATAATCCGATGATGTCATCTCTTATGGCGTTGGCACTCACCGAAAGTACATCACAAATTACGGAGATCGACCATGCTGATGAACCAATTTACACGAAATAAAATAGGTAAAATCCATCTAGTTTGAAATACCATGCTTTAATCAGCAGTATTCCTGATGACTGGAAAACATGGTTGAAAAATGAAGGCATATCATATAACACACCAACTTACTTTGTAGATAAAATGGGGGAAAATACAAAAATTAGTAAAATAGTTTACAAGAATCTTATTATACAACTTAAACCTGAAAATAGAACTCGAGAAGAAAACTGGGAATCTCAATTTGATCTTAACTCTCTACAATGGAAAATGTGTACACACAGGCGCTCAACTAACAATAGATACGAAACTTCGGGAATTCCAATATAAATACATAATGAATATCCTTCCAAACAATAATAAGCTTTACACGTACAATATTGTTGCATCAAGGTTATGTGATTTTTGTGTAATGAACATCGACTCAAACATCCATATGTTTTGGGAATGTCATATTTCGCAGACGTTTTGGGGTGAATTTAGAACATTCATAACAAATTCTTTCAATGAAGTGAGCTTTAGAGAACTATCATATAAAACCATTAGCTTTTGTGATTTAATGCCAAACAAAGAAAAATTTGGTTATCAAATAAATTTTATGTCACTTCTAGGAAAATATTTCATTTTTAAATCAAAATGTGAAGGAAAAATACCAACATGTGCCATGTTTGTCCAATATCTCAATAAACGACTAAAAATAGAGAAAACAATAGCAACAATGAAGAATAAAATCAACACCTATAATAGACGATGGCAACAATTAGAACACTTATTATCTTAGTAAAACAGCTCCAGTATATAGTAGTATTGTAAAGCGCATTTGAATGAAATATCCACCAAAGAACTGTACTTTATAAGATCCATTTCTTTTAAAGCAAGTAGGTTTTTTAAAGTTAGTAGGTGTTTTTTTCATTTTTAAATTTAACATTTATATTAGGAACACTATTCCGAAACATCAAATACACACCACCTCTCCCATTTTTTTTGTCTACCTTTTTATTTGAAAACAAGTCCCAAACGCTAATAAGAGTTTTCAAACAAAGAGTTAGATCAATATTTATTTGTTCACATTGATATTATTTAGTATAACGGTTTGTATTAAATGGTATACATATATATAATTATGTCATTTATAAATGTTTGTATGAATGAACATTTGGGCAATAAAAAAAAACAGAAACCAAAAAAAAGAGAAAATGACAAGTAAAATATCCCACAGGAAAAAAAAAAATGTCTTACTTGTGTCATCTCGAACGATATGTTTAAACTCCGCTCTTCATTATGTGTGTAAATACCGGTACTCATTACCTTCCAGTTATAAACAAACGAAATGCCACAAAAGTAATTACACCTTTTTTTTCCAAAGACTCTTCTTGGACCGCTCGAGAGGACGAATACAGAAGAGAACTGCTCACCTGTAAACCAGAACTGCGAGAATGCTTCGAGAAGAAACTGGGCAGGTCCAGCAGAAGACATGCACGTGTTCTCGATGAGAACGATGATTGGAAATGTCTCGACAATCTGGAAACTGTGTTTGATGAAAGAATTCAGAAGACAGCAACGGGTATGCGTATATTTTATGAGCTGAATATGTTTCAATGGCTGTTTGTTTTCATGAAAACAATATGATATTTAGGGGCGGGTGAATGATTCGACATTAGAAATGCTACAATTTTGGTGTAATGCATTACCCTCGTCTCCTATACACCAGTAACAAGTCAACTTGGGCGATTTAAATAACTCTTACAATTAGGTATAAACAACCGTCTATAGATGGTCTGTGTGTACATTTGATGACATTGACACATTTTAGCTGAAACAAACTTTCACAGAGAACAAAAGTGGACAGGAAACGTGGCTGTTTGGTCCTGAGTTGACAGCAGCCGATATTACTGTGGTCACCTTATTGATTCACTTAACAACGGTCGGGTTCAGTAAACGATTTTTCTCGTTGAACTCCACACACTTTGACCAACCCAATTGCGTTCATATCCCCGATAATGACATCAACCCCGCAATTCATTCCTTATATTTACACCAATAGTTCATTATTTCATTCAAGTATTGTTAAAAAAATACTTCATTTCATTTAAGAAAACCTTTCAGTAATCCGTTCTTACCCATTCTGTAAATAGAACGACCCGACTATAACCGGAAACATTTTTTCAAATGACGTCACAATAACGCGGGAAAAGATCAACCACTTGAAATCACTTCAAAACGTAAAATTGAAACACTTCTGGTATCAATATATTTAAAATATAATAAACACTTTTAAAAATGTTGATCTATATTTTACGGGACCTGCAGACACAATACAACCAATAACAAGATCAATAGCTTCCATGTATATTGTTATGCAAAGAATTACGATCCGAACATATCCGAAGATGTTGCGTTCATCGATTGATGAACGCAATTGCCGAAAGGCAGTTCATTTAAGGAATGGAAGTTGAGGTGTAAATTTTTATAAATGCAATGACCGAAAGGCAGTTCATTTAAGGAATGGAAAGTAAGGTGTTAATATATACAGATGAACATAAAACCAAGCGTTATAAAGACGAAAGAAACGATGTCAAGAATGAATGGGATTGTTTTTCGACAAAAATCAGGGCTGCAGGGAAAGTGTCCTTGAAGAGTTCATAGCGTTGCTGGGCATTGGTGACCTTGGTTACAAGGAAATAAGCAAAAAACTTTAAAACTATTATACATGTTGTTTCCTGTACCGGAACTTCAATACTTCGTGTAGTTTAACAGATAAACAAGCATAAAAAGGGTAAAATCAAGTATTGTTATTATACTGATTGACGATGTGTATATTTCATTCAAACTGCAGAACTACTTTACGTATTAAATTCTTTGTGGCTTTAATAACAATGGTAGAATCAGCAGAAATCTGCCGTTCAGAATGCATGGTGTCATTGTACTATATGTATTAAAATCTCAATGAATGAAACTACAATGATACTTGGATTGAAATAAAAAGTTACTGGTTACAAAGGTACATGTATGGTGTGTATTTCGTGGCACTGATGACCAAGTTTAACATGCGCTGAAGGAAATACACACAGTTTCAAAATTAACTAAATGTTGATTCATACATGAAAAAATGGTGATAGTTTGTACCGATGAGAATAATTATTTAACCAATACGTCATTGCCATCAACCACTGTCCAATACAAAAATGACATGCTCTGTTTGCACGGCTATGCTGCAAAAAGCTAAAATCTCGAGACCCCATGCTTCTCGTAGTGTTTTTTTTTTAATATTTAACACAATAGCCAAATTAATACCTGATTGTTAGTTCAAGTATATTAAAAACCAAACTAATTCATTTGAAAAATATGTTCTCTTACAATGAGTTACGCGCTTTAATAAACCCTCCCCGGGCGGACGAGATCATCATTAAAATGTGTAAAACGGGTATATTCCGCTTGAGGGAAGCAGCTCTAGTTTTATTAATATTCTTTATGAAAACAACTTCCGGTTAACAAATAATGTTTAACATGATTCCTTAAAATATTATTGTCGCTAATAAAATATTTGTATGGAATAGATAAGTCTAAAATATAAAACTAACCTTTGAAAAACACCGCCAGACATTTAACTTTGTTAAAGCAAATATCCATTAATAACAAAGGGCGGTAATCGTGCATATATGCGGTAACGCTACATATGCATTGCAATGATGAATAAATAACCTATGCTTTCCTACACAGAAACCTTTGTGGGATCGCATGAATAGACCAAGCTCTTTAATAATATTACTGTATGCCCAAATTATCACCTATGTCTGCAGATCTACTTATGGTATATAAAAAAATAATTATGTTCAGTATCTACAAAATATATTAGTATTATGGTAGAACATTGTAAATGTATAGCTGGCATAAGACAAACAATGTATCATTTTGTTTATTTTGGAACTCGTGAATGCAACAAGAACCATATGGCCTGGCTAAACTATGGAATACAACTGCATGAGATCTTCAACACTAAAATGATGCATTCAGTTAAAATATACGTTAACTATCCATAACAATGGTAAAAATAAACAGCATTAGACGCAAAAAGTTAGCTACATGGATAATATACTTTCACAAACTAAGATAAATATAGCTGTCCTATTAATGTATAAACACGTATATAGTAATACCCATATCTATAAATGTTCCGATCCTTCCTGGCTGACTGTATACAAGTAGTTCAAGTCACAGTAATACCGTGGATGATATGGTCGAATGGATAAGAAATCACGCCCAAAGAGGTAGATTCTACCACACTACATGTGCTTATGTGTTTAATGTCGTATTATAATGAAAGTCCTCGCGCCGCACCGGAAGCTTCACAAACATAGAACGTCGGGGTTCCGCTGTACCTTTTCTGAAATCGAGATAGAGGGTGTGCTATTAAAAAGCATTGAAGCAAATGAAAGCATTTTCGATACAGTGAAGAAGTGTGTATATCTTTCAGGTTAAAGAGCGAATGTTGTAGTAGTTTTCATTACACGACGCAGCCGATGAAACACATGCATTGCAAAATAGTAACAATCATGCGATGAAAAAGATCTATTGATGAATACCCACAAACGTCGTCTCGACACACGAATGGTTGGTTATACGTCGTATTTCGGAATTAGCAACATGAACATCTGTTATACTGAGCGCCACTCTCATTCTGTCCTGAAGATCTTTTCAGACCATTGTGTACAAGAACAAAGAACAGAAATTGCTTGAAATGCTTACTTTTACTTGCTGACCAACATTCCCATGACATTTCGAAAGCTTTCGTACTTTTGAAGTTACGTGCGACACAATTTCTTAGACAATTGCTTACTAAATAACAAAAGCATCCGTGTATGCCAGCACCCGCTGTGCCGTAATAGAAAACCTAACATTCAGAAACCCCTATTTTATCAGCGCCAGTTGCACACCTTTATATGCTGAAGTGTGGCGGGAACGGCTTCTTTCTTTAGAAGTGTAACGGTGCATCCCCCGAAACCACCGCCAGTCATGCGAGAGCCGTACACGCCATCCACTTCCGTCGCCGCCTCCACCAGTTGGTCCAGCTCCTGACACGACACCTCGAAATCATCCCTAAGGAAACAAGGAAATGGTTGAAATGACTGATCAACCACTTCAATTTTTAAATTAATGACAAAAACATTTAGAAATAATTATTTATTTTTGTATTTAAAACAAATATTTACCATATCCCGTCGAAACTGACACCTATAAATTTTGACTGGTCTTAGAAGGAAGTGATGTAAAAAATGATTACATATATTAACTCGGTGTTATACATATTCTCGACTAGAACACACACCGCTCCACCATAAAAACAGAAGCTGCAGTTCATCAAGGGGCGTCACTTGCCTGAGTGCGTTGTGGCTTTGCACCATGAGTTGTCCGAACAGGCTGTAGTTGTTGTTCTCGAGGGCGGAGGCGGCCTCCTCCGTCCGCCGGATTTCTCCCACCACGTGACGGGCCCGACGGTATGTGACGTCATCCATTTGATCCTTGTTGTCTGTAGGTATAGTTATAGAAGATTAAAATACATGCCGGGTAAGTCGGTTACGATTAACAGTAAACGGGAAGTAATTCAGATTTGATAATTCTCGTTATGTCCGCTTTTGCAAGAATACGACAGGTAATTACATCATGGCAAGCAATGTATCAATTATCATATAAACACCTATCAGCAGATGCCGAGTTGTGGCTTTGACCCAATTTTACACACCATCGCCGTCGACAAAGACGATGATAGTACCTTGTTTGTTTTTTTAAAGAATTTTAAACGAGCTAGAAATGTGTTTTCAAACATTTGATACCTTCCAGAAGTTTGTCATTAGCGTCCCTGAGACTGGACAGGCCGAGTATTTTGGCGGCGTTTTCACACTGGGCGCGCCTGGTGGAGTACTCAGACGACTCGATGTTGTGTTTCACGTTAGAGTTGGTAACAAGGATAACGACATTTGGGTCCACAAGGGGAACCAGCCGACTCTCAAGGGACCTGCCGATGAAATAGAGCACACTAGTAAACACAAGAAAATGTGAATATTGCAAAAAAAATATTAATTTAAAGCTTAATTGAATATGACCGCAAACGAAATTGTTTAGCCCATTATACTGCTAAGTACCGACCCTCATAAACTATGTATACATGTATGCCGCCTATGATTTAAGTATGAAGTGTTGATGGATACAGAATGACATCCAATGTTGTGATAAGCTCATTTCTCCGTCTACCAGCTGTTCAGGCAGAAGATCGTAACAGCACTCCCTCTAAAGTTTCCAAGTGAACATTTCATGTAAATACGGCAGAGAAGTTATGAAATTACACCAAAATGCCCCCATTTTAGACTAAAATTACATAACACAATCATGGGAAGGGCTAACCCCCTGCCTTGTTTAGAGCCTATTTTGGACAAACTTAAATTGAGATTTATAGCTGTGTCTTCGCATTGGTTAAATGATCTTTTCTTGTAACAATCCACTGGCTACACTCAGGCTCCGTGACACGTGTCCTTCCTAATTATAAATACCTGCAGTCGATAAGCAGTGCGTGCTTCTCTTCTCCCATGAAGGAGATAAATTGATCCATGATGCCGCACGGCGCTCCTGCGTAAACGTGCTCGGCCTTCTGACACGCGAGCGCCTTCTGTTTCCGATCGACGCTAGGGTCGCCGCCGCCAGCCAGCTGGTCGAGGAACATGTACGTGCCCACCTCGATGGCTGCCGAGCTGGAGACTCCCCCACCCAGAGGAACGGACGACACGATCACACAGTCAAACCCCGGGACCGACCCTACATGTATATATAGGTAAAAAGGTAATACATATGTACTAAGGTTTGTTCCATTGACGTTTAACAACTATACAAAAAGATACGATAACCAATTGCTAAAATCTCTGTCTTTTAAATCCTATATCCATTAACAGTCTGCACTAACGATATGTTAACGTCAGTTGTAAACACGTCCCCAGGTCCGGGGGTATACCGGTGATAGTGGGGAAATGGGCTGTGTTTTAACCTTTCAGGTGGCTCCGCAGTGCCGAGCGAGTGAATGCGGTGGTTTTCTTTTCGCTCCGAAAATAGCGGGGAATGGGCCTTACCTAGGTATCCCGGGGTACGGGGGCATTTGGCAGGGTTTCTACCGGCAGTTTGTCCCCGCAGGTAGGGGATTTTACCCGGGTCGGCTGGACCGCAAGTCAATGTCTCCGCTATTGTCCCGACCTGGGGGCGTGGTTACAATTGACTGGTGCATAAATCAATAATTATAAACTATATTGTTACACCACGATGCATACCGAATTAGAATAATACAACCTGAAAATGCCTTGCAATAATTATTACCTTTATAGTTGGCAACGACCCCTTTCACGTAGTTAGCCCATTTTGGGACGCCCGGGTTGAGGGGCGTGGCATCCGAGGGAACCGGAAACTCGACATACGTGGGATCGTCTGCTCCCTGGGAGAGCGTCTGCACACGGCACTGTGACGTTCCATTCTTTCGGCCCACAAATACGGACACCAGGGGAAGTGCCTGAAACACAACAATGCATGAACATATCAAATATAGAGTAATACAATGATGCAAACTAACCTACCTCATAATAGTGTTTGTATGTGTTTTGTAAGCTTTTCAAACGTTTGTTCATAACTTACTGTAACAGCAAAGAGGTCTGTTATTTAATTTAATTAATATCTGAAATGCTTTTTGTGATATTTGACCATATCAATTAAGAAAAAAGCAAATGGTTCAAATACCGGTCAATTGATAGTTTTAATTACTATGTATTGATAAATTATAAGTAAAATGGCATTTATCACTGAGTTTTGTGAAGGGACTTTCAAAGTGTTAAAAGGCATACTAAACAGCTAACAAACTACCTTATTCATCATGCATTGCCTTCACTTTATCTTAATAGATTAAAACTTTTTTCATCTTTGTACAATACTGTTCATGATTTCGAAGCTTGATGCATTTCCTTTTTGCTGCATTTTCTAAACGGTAATAAGACGTATAATTCAGCTGGAAATATCTCTCATCTTTCTTAACCGTTTTCTAAGGGTATGTCATGATTAGTTATAATAAATCATTCTTATGGGACGAATCTCTGGGATCATGATATAGTAAAAGAAGTAGCATATATAAAACCTGGCACGGCGCCGAAATATTTCGTCATTACGACCTTGATGAAGAGTGACGGCGCTGCACCCGGTCCCCTGGCACTTGTGTTTCTCAATTTGCAGTTATTACAGATTCCGTGATTAAATATGCGTTCGACGGAAATAATATGCGTCTGACAGGGTTCATTTAAGAATTTTAGGCTAGCTTTCATGATATACATGCATGTGCATCAAGGTCAGGGCCGTCTAGGCAATTCATTCACAGTTCCAATTTGTCAGGCTAAGATCTATCTTTTTCTTTAATTACGTTTTAATAGCGTAGATAATGCTGAAAGAGCATTAATAGATTACAACAAAACAAAATATGTCCCTAGTACTGTCACGATATTATCCGTTCACGTCGAAACGCCGTGTACGCAATGTTTAAAGATTTTTGCGGAAATATTTGAAGAAATTGAAACCATCGCACACTGAAATTTATCATGAAAGCTGTTAACATAGCCAAGCTCCTTAAAACGCTTCCTGTATGTAACGTATCCTGTCATGTATAACACAATTACTCCCATACAACACTGAACACTGTGACAGCGTGATCATTACACTTTTCGACATTGACACTGCAATGATTGCATCATCATGCACTCACCATGGGAAAAACAAATCCATCGTTATAATCTGTGTGCTCTCCGATCAGGTTCACCCTTCCGGGGGCGCAGGCAGCCACTTCGGGGTCCGCATCGAATCGCTTCTTGAACGCGTCCTTAGCCCCCTTAAGCAAGTCCTCCACTGTCGGTATCCGAGCTTGGAGGTCAGCCATGTTTACAAGTGCGCCACGTTTATATTGAGCGATACAATGGTATGGGAATGAATGCTTGTAAATCTATACTTCTTTCAGCTGATCACGTGTTTGATATGCTTCCCTGAGCACAAGTTCATTAATACCGATACTGAAAACCACTGTGGTTAAAGTCATACCGAACTTATATATGCTTTGCTTTTATATCTTATGATAACCACTAGCAGTTCAGGGGGAGGGGGAGCGCACCAGGCGCCCCCTCCCCTAAAACCGTGCAAGTTTTCTTTTTATTTCAATATAGGGGAACAAAGAATGATAAGATACGCGCACAATGCACCATTCGGACTAGCAACGGTCCTAGAGGACGACCTTAAGCCCCAATGAATTCATTAATTATAACCATGTAGGGTACGTATTATTGTGGAAGGGTACGTGCTTTCTTCGTTGCACTGCGCCCCCTCTCACACCAACTCCTGAACTCGCCCTATGATAGAACGGTATGCCGGATTCGGATTCCGGCGTAAGAAAACAAACAAACATAGATGACAACTTTTCTCAGAGGAAAGAAGCTAGTTGTATGAACTCAACGCGGCCTATAACTGATATCGATTCAATTTTACCTGAATCCTGCGTGTCAAACCGGTGGACAGGGTTTTAAGCGGCTTTTCGGATTCCAAGGGGACAGGCCCGGGATGGGATATCATACATACTATCCACTGTTCCATGATCAGAGCTGTGGCATACTTCGTGGGGCACAAATAAAATACTTTTATTACTAAACCTATTTCAAAATCAAATTATTTCAAAATCAAAGTATTTATTAACTTTATCATTGACAAATAAAAATAACGTGAACAAACTATAACCTCATGGCTTCAAATGAATGGAAAGTTGCAGCTCGGTGTCCTTGGGGACGTCCAATTACCGTAACAAGATTGCAAGCAGGTTAAAGAAGGGCAAGTCGGTGACCTAGTTTGACTTGATAAACAAGATGTAAGTCAAACTGAGAG
This sequence comes from Mya arenaria, assembly GCF_026914265.1. NCBI lineage: Eukaryota > Metazoa > Mollusca > Bivalvia > Myida > Myidae > Mya > Mya arenaria. The sequence continues at coordinate 68,118,158 of NC_069123.1, forward strand.
ACCCTTCATTATTTTTATTAACACTAATAAATGTTGTTAATGTTTATTTCATGGTTTGAAAGAGTTTACGAATGCAAATCATAGCATAAGGGTTGGAACGAGCGAGCTCTAGATTACAATTCAAGTACTGAGACCATCGTCGGCCAGCCTTTGGATTTGAACGGTTAGCCCTAGATTACAACCACGCACGAGCTCTGTATTACAATCCAATCGCTTGGACCATCGTCCGACAGCAGGGTTCTAAGACTGGCCACACGGTCGGCCAGCATCAGGGTTCTAAGATCACCGTCGGCCAGCATCAGGGTTCTTAGACCAACCGGTCGGCCAGCATCAGGGTTCTAAGACCAACCGGTCGGCCAGCATCAGGCTTTTAAGACCAACCGGTCGGCCAGCATCAGGCTTCTAAAACCAACCGGTCGGCCAGCATCAGGCTTCTAAAACCAACCGGTCGGCCAGCATCAGGCTTCTAAGACCAACCGGTCGGCCAGCTTCAGGCTTCTAAGACCAATCGATCGGCCAGCATCAGGCTTCTAACATCAACCGGTCGGCCAGCTTCAGGCTTCTAAGACCAACCGGTGGTCAGCATCAGGCTTCTAAAACCAACCGGTCGGCCAGCATCAGGCTTCTTAACACACACAGTCGGCCAGTATCAAGTTTCCAATGCGCAAACATACGATTACAAGCACGTGCGAGATCTATTTTACAATCCAAGTATTGAGACTATCGTCGGCCTCCATCAGACTTCGAACGCGCGAGTTCTGGATTACAAGCACGTGCATGCTCTGTTTTACAATCCAAGTATTGAGACTATCGTCGGCCGGCATCAGAGTTCGAACGCGCGAGTTCTGGATTACAACCACGTGCATGCTCTGTTTTACAATCCAAGTATTGAGACCATCGTCGGCCGGCATCAGAGTTCGAACGCGCGAGTTCTGGATTACAACCACGTGCATGCTCTGTTTTACAATCCAAGTATTAAGACTATCGTCGGCCTGCATCAGAGTTCGAACGCGCGAGTTCTGGATTACAACCACGTGCATGCTCTGTTTTACAATCCAAGTACAGAGACCATCGTCGGCCGGCATCAGAGTTCGAACGCGCGAGATTTGGATTACAACCACGTGCATGCTCTGTTTTACAATCCAAGTATTGAGACCATCGTCGGCCTGCATCAGAGTTCGAACGCGCGAGTTCTGGATTACAACCACGTGCATGCTCTGTTTTACAATCCAAGTACAGAGACCATCGTCGGCTGGCATCAGAGTTCGAACGTTAGAGATCTGGATTACAACCACGTGCATTCTCTGTTTTACAATCCAAGTATTGAGACTATCGTCGGCCTGCATCAGAGTTCGAACGCGCGAGTTCTGGATTACAACCACGTGCATACTCTGTTTTACAATCCAAGTATTGAGACCATCGTCGGCCGGCATCAGAGTTCGAACGCGCGAGTTCTGGATTAAAACCACGTGCATGCTCTGTTCTACAATCCAAGTATTGAGACTATCGTCGGCCTGCATCAGAGTTCGAACGCGCGATTTCTGGATTTCAAGCACATGCATGCTCTGTTTTACAATCCAAGTATTGAGACTATCGTCGGCCTGCATCAGAGTTCGAACGCGCGAGTTCTGGATTACAACCACGTGCATGCTCTGTTTTACAATCCAAGTATTGAGACCATCGTCGGCCGGCATCAGAGTTCGAACGCGCGAGTTCTGGATTACAAGCACGTGCATGCTCTGTTTTACAATCCAAGTATTGAGACCATCGTCGGCTAGGCATCAGAGTTCGAACGCGCGAGTTCTGGATTACAACCACGTGCATTCTCTATTTTACAATCCAAGTACAGAGACCATCGTCGGCCGGCATCAGGGTTCGAACGCGTGAGTTCTGGATTACAACCACGTACATATGCTCTGGTTTACAATCCAAGACCAGAGACCATCGTCGGCCGGCATCAGGGTTCGAAAGCGTGAGTTCTGGATTACAATCACGTACATGCTCTGGTTTACAATCCAAGTACAGAGATCATCGTCGGCCGGCATCAGAGTTCGAACGCGTGAGTTCTAGATTACAACCACGCGCTAGCTCTATATGACAATCCAAGTACCGGGACTATCGTCGGCTAGCATCAGGGTTAGAACGCGCGAGCTCTAGATTTCAAGAATGTGCGAGTCCTGTATTACAATCCAAGTACTGAGACCATCGTCATCCAGGTTCAGGGTTTGAACGCGCGAGCTCTAAATTACAACCACTTGCGAGCTCTATATTACAATCCAAGTACTAAAACCATCGTCGGTTAGAATTAGGGTTTTAAGACCACAAAGCATTAAGTATATTATTTAAAAAAAAAGAAACGCGGAGGGTACCAGTCTAGCATCAGGGTTAGAACGCGCGAGCTCTAGATTACAACCACGCGCGAGCTCTGAATTACAATCCAAGTTCCAAGAACACCGTCATCCAGGATCAGGGTTTGAACGCGCGAGCTCCAGATAACAACCACTTGTGAGTTCTGCCGCGGTATTACAGTCCAAGTACAGAGACAATCGTCGGCCAGCATCAGGGTTAGAACGCGCGAGCTCTAGATAATGTGCGAGTCCTGTATTACAATCCAAGTACTGAAACCATCGTCATCCAGGATCAGGGTTAGAACGCTTGAGCTCTAGATTACAAGCACATGCGAGTTCTGTTTTACAATCCAAGTACTGAGACCATCGTTGGCCGGCATCAGAGTTCGAACGCGCGAGTTCTGGATTAAAACCACGTGCACGCTCTGTTTTACAATCCAAGTATTGAGACTATCGTCGGCCGGCATCAGAGTTCGAACTCGCGAGTTCTGGATTACAAGCACGTGCATGCTCTGTTTTACAATCCAAGTATTGAGACTATCGTCGGCCTGCATCAGAGTTCGAACGCGCGAGTTCTGGATTACAACCACGTGCATGCTCTGTTTTACAATCCAAGTATTGAGACCATCGTCGGCCGGCATCAGAGTTCGAACGCGCGAGTTCTGGATTACAACCACGTGCATGCTCGCTTTTATAATCCAAGTATTGAGACCATCGTCGGCTAGGCATCAGAGTTCAAACGCGCGATTTCTGGATTACAACCACGTGCATTCTCTGTTTTACAATCCAAGTACAGAGACCATCGTCGGCCGGCATCAGGGTTCGAACGCGTGAGTTCTGGATTACAACCATGTACATATGCTCTGGTTTACAATCCAAGTACAGAGACCATCGTCGGCCGGCATCAGGGTTCGAAAGCGTGAGTTCTGATTACAACCACGTACATGCTCTGGTTTACAATCCAAGTACAGAGATCATCGTCGGCCGGCATTAGAGTTCGAACGCGTGAGTTCTAGATTACAACCACGCGCTAGCTCTATATGACAATCTAAGTACCGGGACTATCGTCGGCCAGCATCAGGGTTAGAACGCGCGAGCTCTAGATTTCAAGAATGTGCGAGTCCTGTATTACAATCCAAGTTCTGAGACCATCGTCATCCAGGTTCAGGGTTTGAACGCGCGAGCTCTAGATTACAACCACTTGCGAGCTCTATATTACAATCCAAGTACTAAAACCATCGTCGGTTAGAATTAGGGTTTTAAGACCACAAAGCATTAAGTATATTATTTAAAAAAAAAGAAACGCAGAGGGTACCAGTCTAGCATCAGGGTTAGAACGCGCGAGCTCTAGATTACAACCACGCGCGAGCTCTGAATTACAATCCAAGTTCCAAGAACACCGTCATCCAGGATCAGGGTTTGAACGCGCGAGCTCCAGATAACAACCACTTGTGAGTTCTGTCGCGGTATTACAGTCCAAGTACAGAGACCATCGTCGGCCAGCATCAGGGTTAGAACGCGCGAGCTCTAGATAATGTGCGAGTCCTGTATTACAATCCAAGTACTGAAACCATCGTCATCCAGGATCAGGGTTAGAACGCTTGAGCTCTAGATTACAAGCACATGCGAGTTCTGTTTTACAATCCAAGTACTGAGACCATCGTTGGCCGGCATCAGAGTTCGAACGCGCGAGTTCTGGATTACAACCACGTGCATGCTCTGTTTTACAATCCAAGTATTGAGACCATCGTCGGCCGGCATCAGAGTTCGAACGCGCAAGATCTGGATTACAACCACGTGCATTCTCTGTTTTACAATCCAAGTATTGAGACTATCGTCGGCCTGCATCAGAGTTCGAACGCGCGAGTTCTGGATTACAACCACGTGTATGCTCTGTTTTACAATCCAAGTACAGAGACCATCGTCGGCCGGCATCAGAGTTCGAACGCGCGAGTTCTGGATAACAAGCACATGCATGCTCTGTTTTACAATCCAAGTATTGAGACTTTCGTCGGCCGGCATCAGAGTTCGAACGCGTGAGTTCTGGATAACAAGCACATGCATGCTCTGTTTTACAATCCAAGTATTGAGACTATCGTCGGCCGGCATCAGAGTTCGAACGCGCGAGTTCTGGATAACAAGCACATGCATGCTCTGTTTTACAATCCAAGTATTGAGACTATCGTCGGCCGGCATCAGAGTTCGAACGCTAGAGATCTGGATTAAAACCACGTGCATGCTCTGTTTTACAATCCAAGTATTGAGACTATCGTCGGCCGGCATCAGAGTTCGAACGCGTGAGTTCTGGATTACAAGCACGTGCATGCTCTGTTTTACAATCCAAGTATTGAGACTATCGTCGGCCTGCATCAGAGTTCGAACGCGCGAGTTCTGGATTACAACCACGTGCATGCTCTGTTTTACAATCCAAGTAATGAGACCATCGTCGGCCGGCATCAGAGTTCGAACGCGCGAGTTCAGGATTACTACCACGGTCATTCTCTGTTTAACAATCCAAGTACAGAGACCATCGTCGGTCAGGCATCAGGGTTTGAACGCGCGAGTTCTGGATTACAACCACGGGCATTCTCTGTTTGACAATCCAAGTATTGAGACCATCGTCGGACAGGCATCAGGGTTAGAACGCGCGAGTTCTGGATTACAAACACGTGCATTCTCTGTTTTACAATCCAAGTATTGAGACCATCGTCGGACAGGCATCAGGGTTAGAACGCGCGAGTTCTAGATTACACGCACGTGCGAGTTCTGCCACGGTATTACTGTCCAAGTACAGAGACCATAGTCGGACAGGCACCCAGGTTTGAACCCGCGAGTTCTAGATAACACGCACGTGCGAGATCTGTCGCTGTTTTACAGTCCAAGTACAGAGACCATCGTTGACCAACATCAGGGTTAGAACGCGCGAGTTCTGGTTTACAACCACGTGCATTCTCTGTTTTACAATCCATGTATTGAGACCATCGTTGACCAACATCAGGGTTAGAACGCTCTAGTTCTAGATTACAACCAGGTGCGAGCTCTATATAACAATCGAAGTCATGACCAAGGCCACCGTCGTCTAGCATCAAGAGTTCGAACGTTGGAGCTCTACTGAGATTACAACCAGTTCTGTTTTCGGCAATCCAAGTATTGAGACCATCGTCGGCCAATATCAGAGTTCGAATGCGCGAGTTCTAGATTGCATTTTCGTGCACTAGATTATAAGCACGTGTGAGTCCTGTATTACAATCCAATTTTAACACCACCGTGTTAGCTCTATGTGAATAGAATCCAAGTCGACATATTTTTTTTAAAATGTGTCACCAAATAACAAGACAATTAAGCAACCAGAAATTGGTATCCTAGGGCCTAAAAATATTGTTTGGTTAGGGTTACATCCTTTTCAAAAATAGGTAGGGTAGGTAGGCTTTAAAGTGATCTTCTGTATTTAAGGTTTACAACTAAAAAGTGAAAAGCAATTAAAAAAAAAGAAAAAGATTATAGACAACTTCATAAGACAATACATATTTATAAAAGAGGGGGGTGCAAAGTCATATTTATAATAAAGTTTACCAAATGTTTTTTTTCCTACGCCGCGACCGAAAAGAAATGCATTATATGTTTTCCAAACGAAGTGCGCGGACTGGTCTTAGTACAAATCAAGTCAAATTTCGGTTATAGAGGCCGTCAAATTGATAGAACCTAGCTATTCGGAACTCCTCGGCCATTTTTTATCGAAATACAACGATAACAATGGCCGAGGAGTCCCGAATGAGAACCTAGCTCAAACTAGACTGGTACCCTTCGCTACTTTTTGATAAAAATCTTTTTGTAGAAAAGAGAAAAAGGGTACCAGTCTAGCTCAAACTCCGCGCAGTGTTACTTCCCTTGCAGTTACTGTACTGCAAGGGAAGTAACACTGCGCGGAGTTTGAACCTAAAAAAGCTAGGTATGTGTTATATGGGAAACGAAATCGAATATTTAGGGGATTCGATTTTGGTTAACGTAAATCGTTCTGAAGGGCGGTGCAAAAGCACGGTTACCGGTACCCGGTATTTGCAATCACTTTCCGATACGACTGCTATAGTTAATATTATAATAGTACGATGGCTGTTGTGGAGTTATAATTATTGAATATGCTCTTACTTTAAACTAAATGCCTTCATTTGATAACAAAGGTTATAGTTATCCAAATTGTATCCAATTATATATTTTGGCAGATAAGGCGATAAACCGAAACTTGAACCATTTTAGTCAATTGCACACTTCAATAAGGCTAAAGATTTTATAAAAAATAAATAAACAAAAAATGAAAATGACTTTCAAATGACCCCCGTATAGTCAACAAAACTATATGGGATTCAGTTTTGATAACTCAACAAATATTATAAAGTCATATTACACCAGACAGTTGATTCAGTTTTGGTTAAATGCAATTTATGGGTATACGATTACTATATGGGAGTCAGTTTTGGATAAATGCAATTAATGGGTATACAATTACTATATGGGACTCAGTTTTGGTTAAATGCAATTTATGGGTCTTTAATTACTATATGGGAGTCAGTTTTGGTGAACTGCAATTTATGGGTATACAATTACTATAAGGGAGTCAGTTTTGGTGAACTGCAATTTATGGGTATACAATTACTATAAGGGAGTCAGTTTTGGTGAACTGCAATTTATGGGTATACAATTACTATATGGGAGTCAGTTTTGGTGAACTGCAATTTATGGGTATACAATTACTATAAGGGAGTCAGTTTTGGTTAACTGCAATTTATGGGTATACGATTACTATAAGGGAGTCAGTTTTGGTGAACTGCAATTTATGGGTATACGATTACTATATGGGAGTCAGTTTTGGTGAACTGCAATTTATGGGTATACGATTACTATAAGGGAGTCAGTTTTGGTGAACTGCAATTTATGGGTATACGATTACTATAAGGGAGTCAGTTTTGGTGAACTGCAATTTATGGGTATACGATTACTATATGGGAGTCAGTTTTGGTTAACTGCAATTCAGGGGTATACAATTACTATATGGGAGTCAGTTTTGGTTAACTGAAATTTATGGGTCTTTAATTACTATAAGGGAGTCAGTTTTGGTTAACTGCAATTTATGGGTCTTTAATTACTATATGGGAGTCAGTTTTGGTTAACTGCAATTTATGGGTATACAATTACTATATGGGAGTCAGTTTTGGTGAACTGCAATTTATAGGTATACAATTACTATATGGGAGTCAGTTTTGGTTAAATGCAATTTATAGGTATACAGTTACTAAATGGGATCCAGTTTTGGCATCTCTACTGTATGCTAGGCAATGAACGCACATTGAAATGAACAGTTGACGCAACTGACTGTAAGGGATTCAGTTTTGGTTAATTGCATTTTTGCAACATAAATGTATGGGTATTAAACTACTAGATAGATCCAGGCTTGATATCCTTAGGCAGTGAAAACATATTGAAATACACAGTTGACTTAACTGACTAAAAGGGATTCAGTTTTGGTTAATTGCATTGTATGTATGTAGCATTACTTTATATGGGATCCAGTTTTGATATCTCTAAACCGTGAGCATTATAATAAAACGAACAGTTGACGGTAAGGGATCCCGTTTTATCATTATAGCTGTTCATTGTAACGTGCGTTCAATGCCTAGCCTACAGTAGAGATGCAAAAACTGGATCAAATATAGTAATTGTATACCCATAAATTGCAGTTCACCAAAACTGACTCCCATATAGTAATTGTATACCCATAAATTGCAGTTAACCAAAACTGACTCCCTTATAGTAATTGTATACCCATAAATTGCAGTTAACCAAAACTGACTCCCATATAGTAATCGTATACCCATAAATTGCAGTTAACCAAAACTGACTCCCATATAGTAATTGTATACCCATAAATTGCAGTTAACCAAAACTGACTCCCTTATAGTAATTGTATACCCATAAATTGCAGTTAACCAAAACTGACTCCCATATAGTAATCGTATACATATAAATTGCAGTTAACCAAAACTGACTCCCTTATAGTAATCGTATACTCATAAATTGCAGTTAACCAAAACTGACTCCCATATAGTAATTGTATACCCATAAATTGCAGTTCACCAAAAATGACTTCCTTATAGTAATTGTATACCTGTAAATTGCATTAAAAACCAAAACTGACTCCCATATAGTAATTGTATACCCATAAATTGCAGTTAACCAAAACTGACTCCCTTATAGTAATTGTATACCCATAAATTGCAGTTCACCAAAACTGACTCCCTTATAGTAATTGTATACCAATAACTTGCAGTTAACCAAAACTGACTCCCTTATAGTAATTGTATAACAATAAATTGCATTTAACCAAAACTGACTCCCATATAGTAATTGTATACCCCTGAATTGCAGTTCACCAAAACTGACTCCCATAATAATTGTATACCCATAAATTGCAGTTAACCAAAACTGACTCCCTTATAGTAATTGTATAACCATAAATTGCAGTTCACCAAAACTGACTCCCATATAGTAATTGTATACCCATAAATTGCAGTTCACCAAAACTGACTCCCTTATAGTAATCGTATACCCATAAATTGCAGTTCACCAAAACTGACTCCCATATAGTAATCGTATACCCATAAATTGCAGTTAACCAAAACTGACTCCCATATAGCAATCGTATACCCATAAATTGCAGTTAACCAAAACTGACTCCCATATAGTAATCGTATAACCATAAATTGCAGTTAACCAAAACTGACTCCCATATAGTAATTGTATACCCATAAATTGCAGTTAACCAAAACTGATTCCCTTATAGTAATTGTATACCCATAAATTGCAGTTCACCAAAACTGACTCCCGTATAGTAATTGTATACCCATAAATTGCAGTTCACCAAAACTGACTCCCGTATAGTAATTGTATACCCATAAATTGCAGTTCACCAAAACTGACTCCCATATAGTAATTGTATACCCATAAATTGCAGTTCACCAAAACTGACTCCCTTATAGTAATTGTATACCCATAAATTGCAGTTCACCAAAACTGACTCCCTTATAGTAATTGACTCCCATATAGTAATTGTATACCCATAAATTGCATTTAACCAAAACTGACTCCCTTATAGTAATTGTATACCCATAAATTGCATTTAACAAACACTGAATCCTTTTTATCAACTGTCTTATGTTATATGATTATATATTCGTTGAGTTACCAAAACTGGTTCCCATATAGTAAGGATTTTCTTTTTTACCAAAACTGACTCCCATATAGTCAACACTTCGTTTCAATATAGTAATCATATTAGTAATTACGGCCAAGATATATCAAAACTGCTTCCCATATAGTTATCTTATACCCATAGACAGCTTTAAACCATTATGTAGCAAATAAGTCATTTTACGACATTATCCATTTTTGAATCCCCTCTATCATTGAATAATGAGAAAACGTCTCCCATATAACCTCCACCACCTAGCTAAGTCTGAAACGGTGCGATGGTAAATATCACATCTCAAAAGTCATTTAGCTGTCAACATTAGAATAACTGTTTTCTTTTAAAAAATTGACTGTCATGATAAGTTCTGTACGTAGTAAAGCCATGGAGAAGATTCTAGTCGTAGGAGCGGGGATGACAGGGGCGTCAGTGGTTTCTTTACTGAGACAGGAGCTTCCAAAATCATCATCTCTTACGTTGTGGGATAAAAGCAACGGGATAGGTACTGTATAATACCAAGCACAACGTTAAACTCTTTCAAATAGAAGACATTTACTACATGGTATTCATGTTATGAATAGCGGATGATACAGCAAATCGCTTCTACGTTCAAAGTTTGATTAAGCGCCTCCCCACCAACATCCAGCCAGAAAAATCCACTAATTTAATGAGATTGGTCTTGCACAACAGAAGAGACATTTCCAGTGAATTGGGCAAACTGGCTCGCACGTTTAAAACTGATGAGCCAAGCGCATCAACAAGCCACATCTTTTTTCTTGTATGAAATATTTTATGAGCATCGAATTATTGAATTTTTAAAGAGCGCGATTAACAATTATAGTTTTAATTACAAAAAAACCCAAACATTATCCTTAAAAACATGTTACCTTTAGAAGAAATTGTTGACATAAACAAAAGTTTCAAGTATTCATGAACAAAGATATATCAAGTTTCACCAGTACAGATTGAAAAAAACCCACCCACCCTGGTGTTCGGCAAGGCTTGTTACGTGCTTATGGATGTGCTTAGCGTCACATTTTCTGATCTGAACGGGAAACACTTGATAGAGGATATATGTGAACTGATCTGGTCCATGTACTGCAACCAACATTGGCCTAACAGATCTACAGTCTTGGCTGTAACCTTTTTCAATCTAGTTCTTAATTTACCATCTTTCAGTCTTTTCAGTCAGGGCCGTATGATCTTTCAATGATAAATTTCTTAGTCATATTATCTGGGATGTAACAGGGATGGGATTACTCGGTATACCTTTGAAATAATGCATGCAAATAATTATTTCAATGTTATGCAGGTGGACGTATGTCAACAAGCCGTTCTAACAAGTGTAAAGGCAGCACTGTGGATTTGGGGGCACAATACATATCAGCCACTCCAGAATACCAGCAAAAACATGAACAGTATGAAAAATTATTAACTAAAAAAAATAGTGTTTTGCAAAGGTGTTATTGTAGCGTTGTCCTGCAACAGGCTGCTGATAATCATACAATATATTCAGGTATGTTGGTAATGTTTAGCTTTTAATGTTCTGCCTGGCATTAGAATGTGAGCCATTTGGTAACATTTAGTGTTAATAATTTAGTGTTTCCAATGAATTTTATTGATATTTGTAACAGGGAAGGATGACTTCCAGCTTTAATGCTCACTTGAATTTCAGGATGTACACAGAACTACTAGATGCAGCTATTTTCAAGCAAATAGATGTGAAGTCAATGGAAGGACACCAGGACAAACAACCTGGCATAAAACATTATGTTGTGCCAAATGGAATAAGCTCCCTTGTGAAATACTTTGTGAACAAATCAGGTAAGGAACAGTTTGCACTAATTGTACGATCAATATGCATTCCTACATGTATGTAACCTAACATTTGCCCTGAAACTGTTCAAACCTGAACTAAGTGCAGAAACTGAAAATAGGCCACTGAAGTACTTTCGGAAAAATGCCATGTAAAGTGGAGATGTTTTCAAACGATCTTTGATCGAACAATATTCTGAGATAAAAAGACCCTGTACCAGAAAGGCCCACTTTGTGCTGGAGTGGGTTTGACCATTAAAGAATTAGCGGTGTGTGTATTGCTTACATTTTACAAGTTAGTTGCGTAAGGGAAAATAATAGTGTGATAAAGATATATGTAAATATTCTGTATGTGTTACATCTTTACTGATGTACTCAAAATTGAGTATAGTGTTTAAATGAAAGATTTCTATTGCTAGTGATAAACATCGCTTTTATTTGTTATTGGTTTTTAAAAATCACTTTGATTGCTCAAATGAATGACCCAACTTAATAGTGTTTTTATGAGGCCCATGACAATTGACATGCAAATAACGTGTTCCAATCTGCGTGTAAATGTTATTTCTGTATCCCAAAATGCTTATTTCGGAATTAAATATAACAATTACTATACACATTAATGTGAAAAATATGACCAATGGCCAGTTTTTATAGGTTTATGAAAACAATGTGTGCCAAAGACAGTTATTAGCATTTGGCCTTTCTTGACTGGGTCTTTTTGGTACTGGGACTTTCTTCTACCGGGCCTTTTTGGAAGTAGACCATTTTGACCTGCATGCCTTGAACTGGACAGAAAAATCAGACAAATGTTGTTGTTTTCTGGTTTCCTGACCTACCTAAATTTCTTTTGCATCAGACTCTAAATTTGTATCACGCATAGACAGTTTATCTCATCATTATTTTTTTCTTCATCTTTTGGGATACATGTTTGGTTATAGGAAAGATGTGTAAATGGAGTCAGATCAAGTTGCGACGATTTATAGATTGGAAACAATCCCACTCTTGCTTTACTATATTTTTTTTGGTCTTAAAATTGGAAAAAAACAAAATATATTTCAAACCTCTTGAAATTCAATTATGAGCAAAAGAAGAAAGGATTATCTCTGGGTTATACTTTCAACAGGATCAACAGTAGAGAGAAGTCATCAAATCACCTCAGTGTCGAAGGATGGAAATGGGGTGAAAGTAACTACTGACCAGGGCTTATCAGACACATTTGATGCTATAGTTTTAACCATGCCAGTTCCCCAGATACTCCAACTGAAGGGTGACATTCCTAGTTTGATAGGTAAAACTCACTTCTATCTACATATATATTGAACTTTATTTCTGGTACTAGTGCGTGGTAATGCAATCTTGTACACAATGTAAAACAGAAGAGATTCTCTCTCATGTCTATTTAATGTGAGATGTTTTTCAAACATACTGTGTGCTCTTTTTATCATCTTCTATGTATGATTTGAAATTTCAGATGGCAAGGGTATTCGTAGCCAGCTAGAGGAAGTGAGCTACTCTTCTAGGTTTGCTGTTGGTCTCTACTTCACCCCAGACACTGTACTGGATGTCCCCTGGGCAGCAAAGTATATCACTGGCAACCCCTGCGTACGATATGTGGCTATAGACAGCAAAAAGAGAGGGAATGGTAGTTACTTAACTTAAACTGTACATGCATGTCAGCCTTAACATTTCTTTTCTCCATGTTAATACATGTTCAAGTTTATTAAATCATGTCTATTTTCAACATACATGTAGTTTATATTTTATATTTCTCTAGTTATGCTGTGAAACGGTTGTTTTATGTATAAAGGCAAACCACATGAATCAATGTTCTTTAAATTTAGATAAAAATATAGATATTTATTGTCAAAACTCATAACTAGGATAAGACATATTTGAGTCTTAAGTGTGTAGTCAGCATAACATTGAGTAAAATCTTTGTATATGATTTTTTTTTATCCAAGTGTCCAGTGATGTAGGTCCGTCTATCTGTGTGCACACGTCAGCTCCCTGGGGCCTGGAACATGTGGAGATGGACAAGGATGAAGCTGCACAGGAAATACTTGCCCACCTCAAACAGGTGTTACCATGGTTACCAGAGCCAGCCGAGGTCAAAGGGCACAAGTGGAGATACTCGCAGGTGCTGTGAATTAGTGTTTGAAAATCGGACTCCATTTGCTATCGATAATCGAATCGAATCAGACCAAGTATTTCGATTTACTATCGGACAATAATCGAAAGTTTATTTTTAATCGAAAGTTCATAATATCATTTAGGAATACATTCTTTATACATAGTATAATCATGATATTTTAAATGGTTTAACCTGGAATCAGTATGTGTGATGCTATAGTCATGCATTTTGCAACAGTAAGTAAATATCCATAACATTTTTCTGTCTTTAATAACTTAAAGTAAAAACATAACAACAAAACACATACTTAATAATTGCACATAAATTGCAAAATGATGCACACCGCAACAAGTAAGTTATCTTAGCATTTTATCCATGTAAAAGCATATTAAATATTTTTAAACAGCTTAACATTCAATGACCTGTAATATTGAAGATTTCATTAAAATATCTTATTTTCATAAAACTCACAAAAAAGTAAATTTGTTAATAACAAACCAAAAAAGGTTTCAAAAACAGAATGCATTGAGCTTGGATCCCCGGTTTTTGCAGGTAAGACCGGATCCACTACACCATAGACACAGGTTATTGAAGAAGGTCTTAAGAAATATATAAACAATAAAAATCAAATTGTAATTTTGGGAGAGTTTGTAAGTTTTTAAGCAAAAGTGTTTACATTCACCGCATTTGTGTAAGAGAGTGACCTCCCTTGTTAATATGAATTCAATGAGAATTTACCGGAAAGAAAAATTGACATTTACTCCACTTTTACCACAAAACAAAAAATACGTAGTTACCGGAAGTAACATTAGCGACATCAATTTTGGACAACCACTATCGATAGCCGACATAGCATTGTCAGCGACGATTTATCGATTGTACTCGATAATCATTTCATCACTGTGAATACATCCTATCTATTGGTTTGGCATTTAAGTTTTAGAATTGAAAACCAAGAAAATACTGATTGTACTTTTATGACTATGTACTTCACAGAGTAGCAGTCTTGTTGGAAGCATTTTTTCAGAATATTCAACATATTCTTGTCCACACTGCGTTTATTGTTGTTGTTTGTGTTGCCTATGAAGAATAACAGACTCAGGCTGATAACTTTGTCCGCTGTGTTGTAACCGTGTCATTGGCATACCACATTTGTTTCCGATCAATAACTTTTAAAAACTTGGTGTAGAGTCTTCAAACTTGGTAAGCACATTGGTCATGGTCAGTACATAGACTCTATTGTTGTTGAGGTCAATAGGTCAAAGGTCATGGTGAATTTTACCAGTAAAATAATATGTGCTCTCGATAGGCGTTCCTTGTGATTTGTAGAAAGCTTTTACATGGCACAAAAGTTACAAAAATGTGGCCACAGATGGCAAAGATTCAGCTCAGGGTCACGCAGTTCTGTATTTCAAAGTTGGTTGTTTGGAGGGATTGGAACAACTTGAAAGAAATTTATTTCGTAATGTTATTTAGATGAACATTATATCATATGCAAGTACAATATGTTTCAGGTGCACAAGGGTTACCATGGGAGCCCAGGTTGTGTTGTTCTCAGTGAGAGCCCCGCCATTCTTCTGGCCGGGGACGGGTTTACACACTCAAACTTTGACGGTTGTCTGGAATCCTCCCTAGCTGTACACAAGACATTAACTGGTTCACTACAGTCAAAAGTCTAATCTGTTATATAACATACCTACAGGGATTTAATCTTTATACTGTATTTGATAAAATAAAGTGATAAATGTCTTGATAAAATTTTGATATGCTGGATCATATATTTACTATATAATGAAACATGTTTGGTAATAAAAAAGGCAACACATCTCAGGGAATTTTAGGATTGTAAGTAATTTATTGACATACATTTTCAGTTTAAATTATAGTTTATTATACCCATTTTCAAATGACTGTGTAAAGCTGTGAATTCCATTGGTATGCATATCATCTGCCATTTGTTATTAAATTGAAATTCCTTTTACAAACATTTTATTTTTCTGTACAATACAGAACCAAACCAAACAATTAACTTGAACATGAACTGAAAATGTACAAACTCAATTACCCAGGATCATGTGTGCTTATACATGGATATACCTTTTTTAAGAATGCAAGTTTTGTCAATTTTATGCATGTAGAAGCAATAAGCATAAAATAGTTGTTTGTTGTAATATTACGGTATATAGGCTTTGAATGCTGAATCCATGAAAATGATCTTTAGGTGATTGCTCATCTGTTTTTCAAAGAAAAAAGTCAGGGTGTTGACCCAGCCTTTTTGTGGTTGTGGTTGACAGCATCATTGTGAAACACTTGAACCTTGACTGTTACTCCTAAACAGCTGAATATATTTAAATTAAACTTGGTACACCTGTTGGCAGGTGTATGGCAGAGACAATATGCACATATATTTAGTATGGCCCATAACGCTGGCCGTAATAATGATTTACTTATAGCATTATTACTTTAAAAAGCGTTTGCAAAATACCAAATATATGCTTAATGCAGCCATGCGGAACAAATGTTGGAATTCCTGCATTTTTGTCGAGCCCGCATGCGGTGAATGAGGCATAGCTGTCACAATGGTGGTTCTGTGTATGTGCGTGCGTGTGACCAGACTGAACCGTATTCAGGCTGTATCTTGACCAGAAGCTTGATGCAGTATAGGATTTAAAAAAAAATTGCCATGAAGTTTCACCATGATGAGGCAGAGTGCCGCACACAAGACCCACGTCTGTATCTCACAGGTCATAATGACACTTGTCCGGGCTGTATCTTTACCATGCATTAAACAATTTAAAAAAAAAACTTGCCATAGAGGTTCATCATGACGAGGCGTAGAGTCGCAGGTTCTACATATTGTTCTACTCCATTTAATTATGTGTTACAATTGCATGGAAGAGCATTATGTTTGTGCCAAACGCTCTTTGAACGGGCTCGAAATGTCACCATTTGAAGGCTAGTTTACTTGCTGCTTTTATTTGCGATCTTTTTCATAACTTGTTTTTGAAATGTGTTAGTTTTGTTTTATGTTTCTAACAAACAACAACATTATGTACGGAGTGAAAGTGGTGAAGGAACTTTACTCCAGTAAATTGATGAAACATAAAATTGGGCTAAAATTACATTTCCTGTAGGACTAAATAAACAATAGTCTGCATTTTGAAAGATAATAAATGGAATTTAATAATGGTGTTATTTTTGTGAGCTTGTTACACAAGGTTTCTACATGGCTCAAAGCAAAAGTTTCAAAATATAATATACCGATAGTGGAACCAAAAGTGACCATGACCATCATAATTCCAGCTTGGCTATTGGGTTCCCCGTAATGCTTCTAAAGGACAGGATATTATAATCCATTGCCGACTCTAACACGCTCAGCAGTTTAATTTCAGAGAGCACATATTGTTATTTTTAGTTACCAAAATGATGAAAAATGCACTTTTAAAAAAAAGTATTAGGTTATTTTTTTGTAAAATTTATTTTGTCTTTTAAACAATATGTTATCTTTTCCCTAAAAATTATTTTTTACAATTCATATTTACATGCGCAAAATTCAGCACAATTTTAGTGAGCTGAAGCATGACGTTCTACAAAGGAATCAGCGATGTTAACTAGCACAATGTGAGCTTTGCAATGACTTTGTGAAGTCCTTCAATGATGTTCATCAAAGATAGAGCGTAGATCACACCAAATACTGACACAACAGTTTATTGTAAAATATGCTTACAAAATGGGGAAGAAAATGTTCCATTATGTTCCGGATTCTACTAAATGTGTTTGTATTGTGTCTTTTTTCTGCTTGATAAGATGGCATTGTTCTTAAGAGAACAATACAATAAATTTGCAATCCTTGTGTGTCTTTCGGAAATTAAACAAATCTTATGTGATGCGTTAGAGCTTTGATTAAGTGTTTACTGTGATCTTGGTAGACTGAGCTCAATGAGACAGATATTCATAAACTGTGACCTTAACCTTTACGGCTACTAAATAATACAGTTCTACATAGCCTGTGACCTTGACTAGAACTCGATGAAATAGCTTTTCATTGACTGCATCATTGAATGTGACTGAATGAAACAACCTTGACTGTAACTGAATGGAACAATGACTGACCTTGACTGTAACAAAAGAAAAGGCTCTTCATAGAATGTGACTACGACCTTTTTTTACTGTTAAACAATGAAACAGCTCTTCTTTGACTGTGCCCTTTATTCTGACTGTAACTCAATGAAAAATATATTGTGAGACTGACCTTGATCCTAACTGAATAAAATACTTCTTAGAATGTTACCTTACCTGTAGCTAAATGGAACAGCTACAGAATGTGACAAGGACCATTTTGACTCTTTATCAATGAAAAAGCTCTTCATAGACAGTGACATTGACATTGTCTATTACTAAATGAGACAGCTCTTCGAAGACTGACCATGACCTGGTCTGTAATTCGTTGAAACAGTTCTTCATAGACTGTGACTTTGACCATTACTGTTCTTAATGGACTGTGACCTCGAATTATAATCAATGAAACAGCTCATCTTAGACTGTGGCCATGACCATTACTCAATAAATCCGTTCTTCATAGACTGTGGCCATGACCATTACTCAATAAATCCGTTCTTCATAGACTGTGGCCATGACCATTACTCCATAAATCAGTTCTTCATAGACTGAGGCCATGACCATTACTCAATAAATCAGTTCTTCATAGAATGTGGCCATGACCATTACTCAATAAATCAGTTCTTCATAGACTGTGGCCATGACCATTACTCAATAAATCAGTTCTTCATAGACTGAGGCCATGACCATTACTCCATAAATCAGTTCTTCATAGACTGAGGCCATGACCATTACTCAATAAATCAGTTCTTCATAGACTGTGGCCATGACCATTACTCCATAAATCAGTTCTTCATAGAATGTGGCCATGACCATTACTCAATAAATCAGTTCTTCATAGACTGTGGCCATGACCATTACTCCATAAATCAGTTCTTCATAGACTGTGGCCATGACCATTACTCCATAAATCAGTTCTTCATAGACTGTGGCCATGACCATTACTCAATAAATCAGTTCTTCATAGACTGTGGCCATGACCATTACTCCATAAATCAGTTCTTCATAGACTGTGGCCATGACCATTACTCAATAAATCAGTTCTTCATAGACTGTGGCCATGACCATTACTCAATAAATCAGTTCTTCATAGACTGTGGCCATGACCATTACTCCATAAATCAGTTCTTCATAGACTGTGGCCATGCCCATTACTCAATAAATCAGTTCTTCATAGACTGTGGCCATGACCATTACTCCATAAATCAGTTCTTCATAGAATGTGGCCATGACCATTACTCAATAAATCAGTTCTTCATAGACTGTGGCCATGACCATTACTCCATAAATCAGTTCTTCATAGACTGTGGCCATGACCATTACTCCATAAATCAGTTCTTCATAGACTGTGGCCATGACCATTACTCCATAAATCAGTTCTTCATAGACTGTGGCCATGACCATTACTCCATAAATCAGTTCTTCATAGAATGTGGCCATGACCATTACTCAATAAATCAGTTCTTCATAGAATGTGGCCATGACCATTACTCAATAAATCAGTTCTTCATAGACTGTGGCCATGACCATTACTCCATAAATCAGTTCTTCATAGACTGTGGCCATGACCATTACTCAATAAATCAGTTCTTCATAGACTGTGGCCATGACCATTACTCCATAAATCAGTTCTTCATAGACTGTGGCCATGACCATTACTCCATAAATCAGTTCTTCATAGACTGTGGCCATGACCATTACTCAATAAATGAGTTCTTCATAGACTGTGGCCATGACCATTACTCAATAAATCAGTTCTTCATAGACTGTGGCCATGACCATTACTCAATAAATCAGTTCTTCATAGACTGTGGCCATGACCATTACTCAATAAATCAGTTCTTCATAGACTGAGGCCATGACCATTACTCCATAAATCAGTTCTTCATAGACTGAGGCCATGACCATTACTCAATAAATCAGTTCTTCATAGACTGTGGCCATGACCATTACTCCATAAATCAGTTCTTCATAGAATGTGGCCATGACCATTACTCAATAAATCAGTTCTTCATAGACTGTGGCCATGACCATTACTCCATAAATCAGTTCTTCATAGACTGTGGCCATGACCATTACTCCATAAATCAGTTCTTCATAGACTGTGGCCATGACCATTACTCCATAAATCAGTTCTTCATAGACTGTGGCCATGACCATTACTCAATAAATCAGTTCTTCATAGACTGTGGCCATGACCATTACTCCATAAATCAGTTCTTCATAGACTGTGGCCATGACCATTACTCAATAAATCAGTTCTTCATAGACTGTGGCCATGACCATTACTCCATAAATCAGTTCTTCATAGACTGTGGCCATGACCATTACTCAATAAATCAGTTCTTCATAGACTGTGGCCATGACCATTACTCCATAAATCAGTTCTTCATAGAATGTGGCCATGACCATTACTCAATAAATCAGTTCTTCATAGACTGTGGCCATGACCATTACTCCATAAATCAGTTCTTCATAGACTGTGGCCATGACCATTACTCCATAAATCAGTTCTTCATAGACTGTGGCCATGACCATTACTCCATAAATCAGTTCTTCATAGACTGTGGCCATGACCATTACTCCATAAATCAGTTCTTCATAGAATGTGGCCATGACCATTACTCAATAAATCAGTTCTTCATAGACTGTGGCCATGACCATTACTCCATAAATCAGTTCTTCATAGACTGTGGCCATGACCATTACTCAATAAATCAGTTCTTCATAGACTGTGGCCATGACCATTACTCCATAAATCAGTTCTTCATAGACTGTGGCCATGACCATTACTCCATAAATCAGTTCTTCATAGACTGTGGCCATGACCATTACTCAATAAATGAGTTCTTCATAGACTGTGGCCATGACCATTACTCAATAAATCAGTTCTTCATAGACTGTGGCCATGACCATTACTCAATAAATCAGTTCTTCATAGACTGTGGCCATGACCGTTACTCCATAAATCAGTTCTTCATAGACTGTGGCCATGACCATTACTCCATAAATCAGTTCTTCATAGACTGTGGCCATGACCATTACTCCATAAATCAGTTCTTCATAGAATGTGGCCATGACCATTACTCAATAAATCAGTTCTTCATAGACTGTGGCCATGACCATTACTCCATAAATCAGTTCTTCATAGACTGTGGCCATGACCATTACTCCATAAATCAGTTCTTCATAGACTGTGGCCATGACCATTACTCCATAAATCAGTTCTTCATAGACTGTGGCCATGACCATTACTCAATAAATCAGTTCTTCATAGACTGTGGCCATGACCATTACTCAATAAATCAGTTCTTCATAGACTGTGGCCATGACCATTACTCAATAAATCAGTTCTTCATAGACTGTGGCCATGACCATTACTCCATAAATCAGTTCTTCATAGACTGTGGCCATGACCATTACTCAATAAATCAGTTCTTCATAGACTGAGGCCATGACCATTACTCCATAAATCAGTTCTTCATAGAATGTGGCCATGACCATTACTCAATAAATCAGTTCTTCATAGACTGTGGCCATGACCATTACTCAATAAATCAGTTCTTCATAGACTGTGGCCATGACCATTACTCAATAAATCAGTTCTTCATAGACTGTGGCCATGACCATTACTCCATAAATCAGTTCTTCATAGACTGTGGCCATGACCATTACTCCATAAATCAGTTCTTCATAGACTGTGACCATGACCATTACTCCATAAATCAGTTCTTCATAGACTGTGGCCATGACCATTACTCAATAAATGAGTTCTTCATAGACTGTGGCCATGACCATTATTCCATAAATCAGTTCTTCATAGACTGTGGCCATGACCATTACTCAATAAATCAGTTCTTCATAGACTGTGGCCATGACCATTACTCAATAAATCAGTTCTTCATAGACTGTGGCCATGACCATTACTCCATAAATCAGTTCTTCATAGACTGTGGCCATGACCATTACTCAATAAATCAGTTCTTCATAGACTGAGGCCATGACCATTACTCCATAAATCAGTTCTTCATAGACTGTGGCCATGACCATTACTCCATAAATCAGTTCTTCATAGACTGTGGCCATGACCATTACTCCATAAATCAGTTCTTCATAGACTGTGGCCATGACCATTATTCCATGAATCAGTTCTTCATAGACTGTGGCCATGACCATTACTCCATAAATCAGTTCTTCATAGACTGTGGCCATGACCATTACTCAATAAATCAGTTCTTCATAGACTGTGGCCATGACCATTACTCAATAAATCAGTTCTTCATAGACTGAGGCCATGACCATTACTCCATAAATCAGTTCTTCATAGACTGAGGCCATGACCATTACTCCATAAATCAGTTCTTCATAGACTGTGGCCATGACCATTACTCCATAAATCAGTTCTTCATAGACTGTGGCCATGACCATTACACCATAAATCAGTTTCTCATAGACTGTGGCCTGGACCTTGAATGTAACTCAATGAATTATTTCTTAATAGATGATCACCTTGATCTAACTCTAACTCAATGAAAAAGTTCTCAATAGTTTGTCAGTGACTTTCATTGTCACTCCATGAAACAGTGGCCTTGACTGTAAACTCAGTGAAACAGCTCGTCAAAGACTGTCACCTTGACCTGAAATCAATTAAACAGCTCGTCATAGAGGTTCACCTTGACCTGAACTGCCACCCAATGAGACAGCTCTATAAGGAATCATATTAGAATGCAACCTTGACCTTGACTGCCACTCAATGAAGCTGCTGACTGAGACAGTTACTCAATGAGGCCTTCAGAACACTTTGGTAAAGGGTCATGTACAAATGTTACAGTCAAAAGAAATAAACTTGAAAAATTGACCATGGATTTCAGATTCAAAACAACCAATAGATTATATATGTTAATATTTATTAAAAGAATAAAAGTAAGTCATAAATTCATTAAAAATGTATAAAAGATACAATAATGGCAAACAAGGCTTCCTTTTCACAGAAATCAAAAAAAAACATTGCAGACAAATAGGTGTAAGGCAACCAAACAATTGACTGAAATAGGTTAACATATTTGTACATTACCAAGAGTCTATTACATTTTTAGGGTTAAAGATACAACAAGCAAAAACTGTAACATTCTTCCAAAAATATTAATTAAAAATTATAAATTACTACTTTTAAAGCTATAATTGATGAAGAGATACCCCACAGTAAGTTTATTGTTTGTACATGGTTATAACATGTGACAATGTCTGTGTATATTGTTTAAATGCTCCCTTCAAAGCAGTGAGTTTGCAAATGTTGATGGGTCAGTCTGTTAATGGTTGGTTGGTTGTCTGGGTGATAGACCATGTCTTGTCCTCAAATTTACTTGTGAATGGTTTGACATAGGACCATGAAACTCCACCAGTAGGTTACCAATGACCGGTAGGTCTGTCTCTGTAATGGCTAGAGAATGGGTTGACATAGGACTATTGAACTCCGCCAGTTGGCTGCCCTTTACCAATCCATTAACCCTATTGTTGTGGGGTTAGCAGGTCAAAGGTCACAGCAAATGTTGTTTAGGAAACTGTTTGCATATTTACTCAAGAACCACTGGATGAAACACCATAAAACTTGACCCATTGATGGCTGCTATTGCTTTTGAGGTCTGTAGATGTTACATGTACATGTTAAAGTCATGACAAATATTATTTGGCAAACTGTCTGCACTTGAGAACTATTTGAAATAGGTCCAATTCATAGATCATAGGTTGCCCTTGACTTGTTGATGACCCAAATATTTGAAACCAGTTGAAAGGTTAATGTCATTCAACAATCTTAAAGCAAAAAATGACACGATAGTTTAAAAGCTGTTTTTGACATTGAACCATGAAAATTTACTGATATGTTGACCAGTGGATGACCTCTATAATTTTTGGAGTCAGTAGGTCAAATTTCAAGGTCACGGCCAATATGTTCAGAAAACATTTTCGCACCACTCTAGAATCACTTGACCTATGACCTTGAGAAATTTCTGAACCTCCATGTTTTGGGGATAGAGGTCAAGGCATTTGTTCTTAATACACCAAGTCAAACAAAACAGAACTCATGAGGCATAAGGTTCTCAAACTATCATAATTTCAAATGTTAAATGAACAATTATACACTAGGCTGATTGATTAGAAAAATATCCTTATTCTCAATTTCTAATTAATGATTGCACCCCTTCCCTTAGCCATAACGTTTTGCATTAAATGATAGAAAAACTGTCAAAGCAAAATAATGAAAATAGTAATCATAATAAAATATTCCATCTGTAAACAAGGACTTCAGACCAATACAAAGATATATTGCTCTGCAAGTACAAAATGAATTTCATTTATCACACAACCCTCTAGTTATATAAAAGACAACTATTTACAATATATATAAAGCATAGGTTTTATCAGTGTAAAGTTGAAAGCTTAGACCAATAATATCATACTCCCAGACAAAAACAAGACAGGGAGTATATTGAAAACACTGATTCAGCTAGAGTGCATTCTCGTTCACCAGAGTCATGATGCTATGGGTACCACATAGATTTATCATTATCAAACCTCTGATGAATGAGGATGCTACAGTGGAATGTTCAATAACGGTTGTTGAAGTAGGCTGAGTAAGGCACAATAGAAATCAATAATATGAAACATTGAAACAATGTACAATATTAATACATGCTGAGCTTTATGTATGTACATACATGTATATATAAACTTAAGTCCTATAAATAAATTACATGTTATAATAGTAAAGCACTTTGGGTTTAGTGTAGTGACAAAGCTCTGTAGACAAAATCTCATCAGAATATGAACATGAACATTTTAACAGGCGTTCATGAAATATGTATAACACATCAGCAGAAATATAACCCTACTGCCGATTATAAGCAAAAAATAAAGAACATTGTAATATTTTTTACACCAAACTCTATGACTCCGATGTTAGTCATCAGTTTGATAAACTGTCAAATGGTTATAAGTGTTCATTTATAAGTTTATAAGATCATAGAGTAATACAGAACAAAAACTGTAAAAAAATAAGAATGGCTTTGAATGTATAGTGTAATTGGATGCTGTTTAATTACTCAACATCTAATCATTTATGGTCTTATTATATTCTCAAGATTAGTTTACAACATAAAGAAAATGTTCTTCACAACTAGGTCAACCGGCTTAATAAATCAAATACAAATTCAACAGTTAAGATAACACATCAAAATTGTAAAAAAACACCAAAGCAACAAGGTAATTCAATCTTTCAAATCCTGTGAAAAAAATCAAAGATTACCTCACTAAACTCCATTAATAACTATGGACATATCATGCCATTATTTTAACATACATGTCAAACCACAATCTGACACAACCACCACATCACAACTCAGTCTTGTTGGACGTAACTTTCTTGCTACTAGAGGGCAGATCTAGGCATACATCGGTGAGTGTGGAATGGATGGTGTTCGCACACAGCAGCTTCTGTAGGCGTCCCTTACCAGCCTTGTACTCAGCGTAGATACGCTCTTCATCAAACTCTTCCACATAAAGGTTGCACATACGCTTCATTCTGAAGGATTAAATAAAGCTGGGGTTATCATGCCATTATGAAATAACCTTTTATATACTCATTAGTAACTGTTAGTAAAACGAGAACGTGGAAAGTCTCTTAAAACATATGTCTTATTTGCACTCTGAAGCTTGCCCACTTTACATATGGGTTTCTAAAAAAGTACTTTTTTATTGAAAAATATGCTGTATACTTAAATTACCAGTGATATAACTAGTGCGTTTCTAAGTCTCAGGCTAAACAGGCAAAAGTGCATCCAAGAAATAATAGTATGCTCATTGAAATTGAATTTTATTAATAAACAAAAACAACAGTTCATCATATAGATTCATGTTCATAATCTCTTTTCAAATAACATCGCAAGCTTTTTGTTTTGTTTTAAGAGGTATGTATTCCTACAAACTTTACTGCTGTCTTAAACTGCATGCTTACCCCCTTACACATGAAAGGCAAGTCAATTTCTACCGAGACTGCATTTTTTTTTAACTAAGTACCAAACTGAATTTGCAAAGTTTTCCCTGCATAACATTTCTTTATGTTTTAAATTAACAAATAACTTTAATTATAAATTTGCCATTGTCTGTACCTCTCTGGCCACTTGCCTCCTCCTGCCATGATACCTGGACTCTCAGCTGTCTCCAGACCCGGCCCTGACAATCTCTTCACCTTCTTCACTTCCTTCACACCGTAACTGAAAAACACACATATATGGCAGAGTGTAAGCACTTTAATAAATTATAATGATGAACCAGATACCACCCCGATAGCTCAGTGGTTGTGGAAGGACCCAGGTTTAATCCAGGATCGAATCATACTGAATGAGGTTAAAAATTGGTACCAGTAGCTCCCTTGTCATGTTAAAGAACCAAGAGATATCTACGACAAAGAGCTAGGGTGTCCTTCAAGAAGAATACACTTACTTGTCAAGTTTATCCCCTGAGCAGACCTCCTCAACAATGGTATAGATCTCAGATTCAGGAATAACCTTCAAAGACTTTCTCCTGCCATGAAAATCATCAAAACCCTTTGACAGCTGCAAATACAAAAGTAGATCTACATGCAATTATTTGTTTCTATTTTGATTTCTCCTGTTAACAAATACTAAAAGTACATATGAACACACTCATTGATGTTTTATTTCTATTATATCATATGTTGTAGGTTTTAAAAGTACTGTATGGTGAAGTGATTAGTATGGTTTGGTCATTTAACACTGTCTCTCAACAGCATGTATTTCAGTCTAACAAACATTGTGTTTTCAGTGCATGCAGATCAAACAAGATTTTGAAGTTTTCATCATTTTTGCCCTGAACAACATCCTGTAGCAGCAGACTCTACATATTAACACCACAGGAAGAAAACTGGTGAAGGGTGAATGTGGTCCTATATGAATATGTACACCTTGGATTCTCAAGCTTGTAGTTGATGACTTTATTTGGTTTAAAGTGCTGAAAAGGGATTTTGGGGAATCCCCCCAAAAATAAAATTTCTAGTGTGAAATGGTGCATTTAAGTGTGCATATTTTATTACTAATTTTCACCTCCCCGCTAGTACAACCCACAGGGGTCTGAATCTCATTATATGTACCCATTTAAGAGGCAGTCAATTATTCAGATGCCTGTGGTGCAACCCCTTGATGACATTCTTCAACAACAATTAGAAGTGCTATAAAATCAACATACAGTACCTGATAGACAACTGCAGTACACGCGTCGCATTTCAAGTGTGATGGCATGTGTACACTGTGGGCCTCTTCATCATTTAATGTCGGTGTTTGGAAGCTGATGGTACCTTCTGATGCGTCGTCATTTTGTGTGACCACACTCTGCCCAACTACACCCCACCCACCTCCAAATACCAGGACACAGGCTGTAAACAAGCCGAATGTTGGTCCTGTTCTCATTGTTACACTTGCAGATATTCTGAAAAGGAATTCGTTTTAAGTTGTTAGAATTAAACTTACAATAACATTTCAAATGAATTCACAGTTATAAATAAAACCAAAAGTAATCGGTTTGTTTACATGCAAGCAGATGACGGAAATGACAAATCAGCTACCGACACGTTCACTTCCGTAACTACTCGGTCATCTAAACTCGGTCATCTCCGCCGCTGGAAGAGAAAGAGAGGATCTCAAATCACAGAGGAAGGGTGCGTTGTTTTGACCTACCCTAAAACCAAGTCCCCCACCCCCGCCTCTCCCATTTTTTTTTAAATCCCAGGCTTATAAATAATGGTGGGGGAACTGCTACTAATGATAAATTAAGAAAAATATTGAATTTTTATTCTATTGTCTTGGTAATAAAATAAAAATTCAAAATAATAAATGAATAAGCTATAATTACCATGATAAATGCATAATAACTGTAAATTCTAATTGTACAAGCGTTGCTTACTTGTGAATGTTTTGTGTATCTTCTTGCTCGATATTGTAATAATCATGTCATTGAATATAGTTCATGGCTTTTGAAATTTCTTTTTTTTTGTAATTGTTATTTGACCGTTATTAATTTTGCCACGTGCAGTTTACTCTTTAAATATTATTTAGTGTTGTTAAAAGATAAAAAGTGAGTCGTATGGCAAATCGCTTTCAGTTAACTTTATATTAACGCTTGTCAGTTCAAAAGTTTTGCTTGTTCGTATTCCTTATATAACGCAAATGGCCGAGAATGGACAGAGTGACCAAGGCATAGTGCACGGGCAAACGAGTGTTACGTTATGTTCCGAATTAACGTAAAATGGCAATGTTTTTAAAATGCCAGCGAGGACATTTACGTTGTGCTGTAGACAGAAGTTTGATAGGCAAAGAAAAAAGTTGGACGTCTATTATTGGAGTGTCCTGCTACAGTGCTACAGGCCACTACTGAGAGCTTCTGCGAACTATACGAACTACTAAGATACTTAAAAGCACTATGACATGTAATCTGTAATGCATAAGGCAAGTATGAAAATATTCAACATTCAATTAAGTTAATTGATAACAGTTTGTTTTGTGTGATAACAAGTCAATCCTGGTTATGAAAAGACTTTCGAAATACGTCAGATTTGTTGCATAACTGAAAGTTTAAAAAAATCTCCTCCCCAGGAATAGATATTTTATGAGAAAAAAAACACACACACTAATTTGTCTATCAAATTTCGCTACACTGGATTTCTCCAAAGTTGGCTATGTGTTTTCCATTTAGATGTGGGATCAATAACAAATCCTACTAATAGTTCATGTTCGACGTTTTTCATGTGTTTCACATAAAACTAAGCTAACTTGTAATTAGATATTGATACATTTTTACTACAATAACTTTCTCATGATGCAAATTATTGAATTATCATTTTTTTATAAACAAGACCAATTTTAGCTAATTGCTATAACCAAAGAGCAATATCTCCTAAATAAAATGCGCACATTGAACATGTTGAAGAATTGTTAAGGTATATACGTCTGGCATTAATAGTTATTGAGTAATTCCCCTTTTTGGAATATAAAAATCCTAACAAGATAAATTCAAACTTTTTTAAATATCGTCACAGACCCAGGACTGAGGGAGTACTTACCATCGTATAGCAAATGATTTATCAATTCTTCAACGTCATAAAATAAGAGAAATGAATAGTAGATGCCTACAGGTTACTTTAAAATGGTAAATTGGTGACATACAATACAAATACGTCGAAGGATGAGTCTGGTATTGAATCAAGGGTGAAAAAGCGCGCCAGTCCGTCCCACACATGATGCCTCTGTCCACATTGATAATAATTTATCTTCAGCTCTATATGCTGCGCTTTCTAAGGATGATGGTCAAAGCCAAACAATTAAATACACTCTGCTGGATTGTTGATGATTTAAATTCTAAGCTTTGTAAGTTTGATATATTAAGTTTTATCTCTGGATATGACGAGGCATGCCTCAAAGAAACTTGGGATACGGACGATTGTAATGAATGTAAAAATAAATTTCAAGAACATGAGGTGTTCTCTTGTTTAGCTAAAGAATCTTTTTAAGAGGGCGATGGATAGGCTGTGGTATGAGTTTTGGTTTTGAGTGATGGTGTCATTATATAAATCGCTGTTTAATTGCGTAAGAGATGTATTGCTAATATAGAAGTGTACTTGCCTCCTGAAAACTCTTCTTTTTATGTTAATAGTAACTACTCATGTTTGCTAAGACTTGAAGATTTGACTGCAGGCAAGTATTTAACATGTTATGAACTGCTACTTTGTGTTGATTTTAATGCAAGGGTTGGGAGCTTGCCCGATAATATATCATTTGTCGAGGTACCAACGCTACATGAAGTCAGGGATATTCTGGATGGAAATTATACAAGCACAAGGCAGTCGTTTGGTTCTGTTGTCAACCACTACGAATGACTTTTACTTAACTTTTGCAAGTCAGTTAATTCAAATGGACGACGTCTTAAAGATAATATTGATAGGACTACGACCACTTTACATTTATTAATCAGAACGGATGTATTGTAGTTGATAGCTGTATTGCTACAAAAATGTTGTTTTTTTATTCATGCACCAGTCAATTGTTACCACGCCCAACAGGTTCGGGGAATAGCGGGGACTTTGACTTTCGGTCCAGCCAAGCCCGGGTAAAATCCTCGCCCGGCTGGAACTAACTGCTGGAATAACCTCCGTCAAATGACCCCGCACCCCAGGGACCCTAGGTATGTCTACTCCACGCTATTTTCGGCGCGAAGAAAAAACCGTCGCATTTACCCGGCACTGCGCGGCCACCTGGAAGGTAAAAGCACGGCCCATTTCCCCGGCTATCCCCGGTATACCTCTGGACCGGGGGGCGTGGTTACAATTGACTGGTGCATTACATTTAGCAGGAATTTCCAATGTTATTGATATGGTGAAATGTCCACATTTCCCAACAGATTATCAGAGAGTCAGGCTGGTTTAAGAAAAGATTACTGTACTGCGGATAATGCCTTTGTTTTATATGCTGTTATAGCGAAATACTTAGGCCATTTTTTTAATTGGTTAACGGATTTTTTTGAACGGGTGGTGCGGAAAAAAGAAAGAAAAGGATTTCATACTCATGCTATTTTTTAACAGTCCAATTTTCTCTCCTTCGAATTTCAAATTCATATTAATGTAATCATTATATAAGCATTTTATACACTTCCACCTTAATATAATGTCACATTTTAAGTCAATTTTATTACAAACTTTCAATTTTACTGTCACTTTTTGTTGATGTTTTTTGAAGCACATCCTGACTGCAAGAGTTTTCCTATTTGCAACACTATTTCCACATATCAACCTTACAATGAATATGCTTGTGTCTCCTCATTCCTGGGCACTACTTTTTCTCAAAAGAAAAAGCACAATGTAACAAATTTCTATTAGATGGAATAAGGAAATGTAAATAATAAAAATGACTTTATATTCAGTAATGAATTCTTTTAAGTTAAGATTTTTCTCTGCAGCTTAAACAAAATTTAAGTTACCTCAGATTTTGATTACCTGATTCATATAATTTGTTTAACAATTAATGCCCCCTGGGACAAACACTGGACAATATATTTTATCAATTACTGTGGTGTATATGTGATTTGTTACCATTGATACAGACATCAGCCTTGATGTCAGTTATACCAAAAATATAGTTTAAATGCAGATGGTATGATGACAATGAGAGTTTATTTTTTTGCATGATCTCAGCTCAATTGAGGCCGCCATTTTTAAAACAATTTTTAAAACTGCATCCTTATGTTGCAAAGGAACAGGCAACAGTTTTTACATCATTTCACGTGCGCAAAAACCCCAACTAATTTACTTTTTTTTATATTTAAAAAAAAAAAATACAAAAAAAAACAACATCCAATTTTTTATTTCAATTTTTTTTTTTGAGTTTTCGAAATAATTGGGCGGCGGATCCATTAACCAATTTATTAAAAATAAAAGGCCTTACAAAGAAAGAGGAAGCCCGTTCATGTTGCTTTTATAGATTTCAAAAAAGCATTTGACTTTGTTAACCGTTCATTATTGTATGATGTTCTATGTAAAAACAATATCTCAGGGCGTTTGTTTACGGATAGTTTAAGTCAATATATGCTTCTGTTAAAGGTGATGTTAAGACCAAACAAAGAATTTCAAATATTTTTGATTTTCCAATAGGATTACGTCAAGGTTGAAGTTTTAGTCCAATAGTGTTTGCCATGTCTAGAAATGCATTGCATAGATTGTTCTTAAACAAAAATGTAAGAGGTATACAACTTTTTCCTGATATTACTGAAATATTTTTAATTATAATTCTATACGATATCACATGTATATCTGACACTGGTGTAGGCCTGCAAAGGCAGTTAATATTCTACAGGACATTTGCAATTAATGCAAGCTTGTTGTCAATATAAACAAAACGATATGGTCTTTAGGAATTCTGGGCATTTCTCAAGGCATTGACATTGATTTTATGCAAATAGTATACTAAATGTTATAGAGGATTTGATAATGTTGGTGTACATGTCTGAGCTCTTTATGAAATGGCTGAACATATGACAATTAAGGCAAATCGAGTACTTTTGCATGTTCATTTCAGAATTATTTTTGTACCATATAAGACAGTTTCAAAGTATGTGATGTAAAAAATATGGCAATTATGTTAAATGGCTCAGAGTTATGGGGACTTAAAAATATGGTTTGCATTGATAATGTACATATGTTGCGATGCAAGAGGTTCTTGAATTTTCAACAAAATTCTTGTAATGATGTGGTTCTAGGTGACCTGGGGCGTTTTACTATGTACACATTCATCGAAACGTTGAATTAAATACTGGATTCGTCTTCTTATGCCAAGTACTAGATACCCTTAATTATGTTGTACCATGCTAGTATATTATGATAGGATTGGCTTTTGTAATTGGGTGACTACTGTTAAGAAAAATCTATATGGAAATAGCTTTAGCTACATTTGGGAACGCCAACATGTCGAGGAATAAAGATGAGGAGAGCCAGATAGAAAGTTATCATTATATACTCAACATAAAACAAATAACACAGTTTAACCAATGCTTATGTTTTAGATGAAGTTAAATTTCGTAAACGTTTTGTGTCATTTAGATGTTCTATACATAATCTTTCTTTTGAAACTGTTAGACATTATGTGATACACAGAGAAGAACGAACTTTCCGGCCATACTGCGAATTTTATATTGAAGATGAAATCCATTTTTGTTGATATGTCCTTTTTATAATTATTTGTTTATATTGCAAAATACTATCGAGAATACCCTACTATGGATAAATCTTATTCTTAAATGTATATTACAAATGCTTTGATTATACCTAACGTAGCTATGTTGATATATTTAATTACGCATTCGAAGAAAGAATATATTTTATGTACGTTTAGTTTTGAAATCATTACATGTCATTGTTGCTATCTATCACGTTTGTTTAAATTATATTTTCTTAAAGTTTAACTATGAAAGAAATTATTTTCCATTGCTAAACACTACGAGATCAATATGTTTAAACATGGTTCGATGGAATCTGCCATTTTACATATTGTTCTATACTCCCAGCTCCTCCATCGTACTTCTGTCCATGTACCATTAAGATAGTATTTGTTTTACATACAGGGCATATCACACATAATCGAAAGTGACTTCTTATTGTTACATGCTTTTTATTCTTTTCTTTTTATATAATGACAGTGAATCAAAGAACGGTTTCCTCATCTAAAACCATTGGCTGATTTCCATCTGTTTGTTTTGTGACTTGATGTCCACATTTCAAGCATTTGCAAGAAAGCCTCAAGACAGCTTAATGTTTTAAAGCGAATAGGTCATAACCTTTGTAAACTAGGAAAATTAAACATATATTACTCATTTATCCTATCAAGTTTCAATTTCTGTCCAATTACTTGTCATTTTTGTGGCGAGGTGCATACTAAGAAGCTTGAAAAAGTACAAGAACGAGCCCTCAGATTCATATACAATGATTACACATCTGATTACCCAACACTTTTATCTAAATCAATGTTGCCAACTCTCAAGCTTAGAAGGTTAAGGTCCATTGCTATAGAAACCCATAAAATTATCCACAAGCAGGGTCCAATGTATCTACATGACTTAGTGGTTATAAAAGAACATTCCTTTAACTTTAGATATAAGATGATGGTTGCTATCCCAACTGTAAGAACTACAACATATGGGTGCAATTCTTTCCGCTCCGGTGCCCCTAAACTTTGGAATTCGCTTCCACAACATTTTAGGGAAGAAACTAATTTTAATCATTTCAAGAGTTTAGTCCGGGCATGGAGCGGAGATAACTGCAAATGCTCATTTTGCATATAAGAATGCTGTCATATAACATGCTGTAAAATGTCTTAATCAAAGATATGTTGGATGGGACCTCGCGAGCTTAGACTGCCTAGGCAGCTGATCTCTTTCAATGTGTCTTCGTCTTTGATTTAAATCATGTTTATTAATTGTGACTTCTTTTGTTTTATTTCCCATGCTAAATGCATTGTCGTATTACCTTGTGATTCGTATTTTCGATTAACTTATGCTATAAATTATGCTAATCTACCTACATTCTATATATAGTCTAATGTCTTTCAACTGCCAAATATGTTTATGTGATTTTACTATAAGAATTATTTATTTGTTTCAAGTGTACATACTGAATATTATTATTTGCATGAACTGATGTGTGTGATATATTAGTTCCATAAATTATGCTATTTATTTATTATGTCGGTCAAAAGCTATTCATAGCTTATGTTAAACTGTTGATGATAGTACCCGACAATAAATAAATATTGACTTGACTTGACTTGACTTGACTTGACAATTGGATGTCCGCTTAGCGTTTCCGTAATTTATATATTTGAAACAAGCACAACGGCGATTTTCTTAACGTATCATTCATAAGGTAAGATGATTTTTTTTCTGACCATGGCATCTTCTAAAAACATAATCCTTCTGATCAAATACACCATGGGCACATTATAAGTGTATGGCAAAGGCACACATGTGCTCCGGGCAATTGCGGCAAAATCCTTTCTTTGGGCTTTCTGGCTTTTTGGTGTCGCATCATTAGAACAGCAGACATCTGCATCCGATAGCAATACATCGGAACTCTCTACGTAAGAATCCGATGTACTAGAATGGCCCAAAATAACAACCGAGTCGTTGAGAAGGTCCGTCAACAACCATCGAATGTCATCCGTTTCGCTGTCAATACTGGTCACAGTCTTGATCGTGAATAATTTGAACACTCATGATTAAGTTACTCATGAGTGTGTGTGTGTTGTGTGTGTGTGTGGTGGGGGGGGGGGTGGTAATTGCGGATCATGGACATTAAGGACCAGACATAACGGTCCATATTTGGGGACATTATGGACCATGATTTACAACTTTACTTACAGTTTGTCCAGACCCTTATCTTGTATAAACAGAAATGATATACACATATGTAACTTTCTGTATGTTTTCCAGTTTTTCGTAGTAAATGGTATACTTCTACTATGGCGTCACTATAAATAATATTCCATTGAAGGAATTAGTGATGTTAAACCAATAAAGTCTATAGGGCACAAACTTTCATCATGAAATTAGACGCTTGATTTGGAATAACCGATCGAGCAGCAAGCGCCTAAGTGACGTTCTGCATAATTAACCGGTGGAGTGTTAGGAGAAGAAAATTTCTTATTGTCTATAAGATCCTGACAACTTGAACCCAAAAATAACTTGAATATAAAGTACTTTTATTCTAGTTTTGCATGCCATTTAATTCGACGACAATGGTTTCTCTCATATGCCGTTTAATGGATTAACAAATCCCGAAGTGTTTCACAATTTTGCCGCCATCTTGTTTATTTTCATTCTTTTCTTGTACATTTTTTTCTATGTCAGCGATACCCCTCTTACGGGGTTAAGCCTGCAGACATTGGGCGAATTGCTAGTAAACACGTAAAAGTGACCGTTTCCGAAAAGGGTCAAGCCACCCCAGAGCGAGATCGCCAGCGAACGGTCACTGTCAAAAGTGTTCAAAACAGCATGAATCA
Source organism: Mya arenaria (assembly GCF_026914265.1). Classification (NCBI taxonomy): domain Eukaryota; kingdom Metazoa; phylum Mollusca; class Bivalvia; order Myida; family Myidae; genus Mya; species Mya arenaria. The sequence continues at coordinate 68,153,420 of NC_069123.1, forward strand.
TGTAAATGGGAAACAAGAAGAGGCTATGGAAATATCTAGAGATGGTATATCTCTTATAATGCTAGCTTTTTTAACATGTTAGCTTTTGTTTTCTTGCATTTGCATTTGTTTGCTCACGCATTCTTTTTCCATTAAGTCATTTATGATAGACAAAATGACTTTTGTTGTTGATTATATTTCCAACTGTGTATATTGCGATATTACTTTTTTATTTTGATGTTGGGATTTTTCTTTGAAAAAAAAATGAATAATGAAGTGTATCTACCTAATTGTAAACACAGCGTATTTAAAAATGTTTATAATAGTCCAATCCAATTGATGCAACACTAATTTGCTTACATAACATATGCAAATCTTTATAAATGCACTAACACAAACAGATATATTGTGATTATCTGCTTAATGGTTTGTATTAGATATTCATTTTTAGACTGGCCCATCTGGTACTAGGCCAATCATTGATAAAACATGTGAAGGCAGTGTCTGACATGTACTGTATGTTAAGTTGATTGGCAGCATTTCCTTAAAGTCTCATTAATTTAGTGATGTAAACTTATTTATTTGTATGCATAACCAAATGACTTCTGTTAACCTTTTGGACACTTTAAACCTCTGGGTGTTAAAAGAAAATCATGCCAAGCAATAATATAAGTATTCAGGCTTGTTCAAACAAAATACTAATTTTGATGAATGCATTGTATCACAATTACAAAATGCATCAAAAGCAAATCTAAATTTAGTGTGCATAACATCATTATGAAATTTGCATATCACGCCTTCCTAATTGCCAATGATTTTTTTTTCTAACTAAAAAGTTTTTGGTTTAAATATTTCCCTGTAATGTACATGAAAACACTTTTTTCCATTGATGTTCTCTATGACATCGAAATTGCAGAAGAAAGATAGAGTTATAGTATAATTTTTTTGTTTGTTTAAGTGGAATGCTGCTGGTAACGTCCAAAAAAAAATTAGAAACACAACACCTTTACCATTAGACCAGGAAGACTTTCATACTTCTACATTGATATTTTAACATATTGTTTATAAATTGATAACATCATGTGACAACAAAGCTGTTGACGCTAATTATTATGAAATTTGTGGTCTTCCAAATCGATATTTGAGAAAAAAGCAACATCTGCTTAAGGGTTTCAGATTTTAGTATCTTAGTTTTAACACTCCTAATGATTTGCCACACTTTATTTTGTCATACTCAAAAAACGCATTTTACAAAAACATGAGCCGAGTATCTATCTGCGATTTTTCACTAAACAACATTGATGCCATGCTTCGCCCACTTATCTGCCTTATAACAACAAAGTTAGTGTACCAGTTTGGAATTTCGCTGGTATTTCCCATACATTTCTTTTTATAAAGCATCATGTGGACCTTGGGTATTTATCAGTATTATATGAGACTCTATCACTGTTGTATATTCAATTTTGTTATTGCCTTTCATTATTTAATCCTAGCGGTACTGAGGCTTTAAGTGATTTGAAAGAGGTCCCTTAAAACTATCAAGCTTGGTTTCGTATACTCTGTGTTATTTTCTATTTTAAGGTGGAATGTGACTATGATTTTTTTTCGAGTTTCTGTGTGAAAATTAGTATACGAATAGAAGAGCATATGCCCAGTTAGGGACTGTTTTTACTTTTTCAATATTCGGAACAGTTTTGAATCTACGAGTCTTCAAAATATGCCACTGACGTCAATTTTGAGACGTCTGTCATATTTTTGCGTTCCAGCTAGAAATAACCGATAGTTTCATCAATTCTTCATTTACAGCTATGAAATTTCAACGTCAAGTGCGTCTTGTGAAAACGTTCACGCTCATATATTTTTCTTTCTCTTGTTGAACGTTATTGTTTTTAAATTCGTCTATAACGTCATTTTTCGCGGGAAAAACGGCGCCGTGTTTCGCTGAAAAAAGTGCGCCTTTCTTTAATTCTTGAAAAAACTGCTCGTTTAATTTTTGATTTTTTTAAATACATGTATTCAATGTTTTATTGCAAATCGCCTGATATCAAGAAAAGGGTACGTCACCGACTTCGTTTTTGCGCAGTATCAAATAATCTAATCCCTATACCTGTTTCCTTTTTTCAATTCGTAGTGTATTTAAACGTTTAGCATGACGTTAATCGATTTGTTTTTGTTTATTAAATGGAAAGGTTAGAAATCTTAGAGTGTCTGATCAGTTTTATGTTAGTGATATTTGTTATTGTTGTTGTACATTACTAATTCCACACAAGACGGGCGCTGAATAACCAGCTTAATAAATCAATGACATAAATCTGGCGGCAATTTTAATGAGAGGCTTTCTTGATCATTAAGCAATCTCATTTGCCGAATTATAATATTTTGATAATACACATCAATAATTGTTCCAGTCACTATGCTATGAACTGCGACTAGATTAGTGCTTTGTTTTATATATATACATCTACAATAATAACACAACAATAAACGGTTCTACTACTTTATTAGTTACCAATTTCTTTTATAAGTTTCAGAAAAGATCTGCAGTTATAAGGCTCTAAACTAAGCAAAAGCATAGTAAAACCAGTGTGTGACACTCATTTCATGCACAAAATATAACTAACAAACCAAAAAAATGGTAATCGACAGAAATCTGCATTGTAATAAGCACAAACGGATCCCGGCAGTAGAGGGTTGCAGCCCCCCCCCCCCCCCCCCTAAAATCATCCAAATTTTTCTTCTGTATGTCACTATCGGAGAGAAATGTAATAGTATACAGATCTATAAAATACGCAAATACGCGACTATAGAGTTCAGTGTTTTGAATCTAATCTCAATGTAGTCAATCGGTTATCGTTGTATAAAAACATATACAATTAATAAATTTCACTAATAGGGGTAACCATATTATTGACTAAGTTTGGTAGTGAATATAACTCTTGAACATTTTCAACGAGGGTCATTTGTTAGGCAACGGTTTGGGGAGGAGTGGGGGATGGTCAGTTCTTGACGATAAAAAAATGATCATTTTTTGAACAGAAAGAAAATGAGTCATGTGGTCAATATATAACGGGTAAAAATTAAATGATACATCGGCATTAATTTAAAACACACTAAAATTTTAAAGTGAAAGTCTTATTCAAAATCAATATTCCACATGTATAACAAACAATTATTTTGACTGATAAACCCTTACTTCTTACTAAATAATAAACTCATACAAAATATTATTCACTGACTACAATATTGTAACTGTTTATTTAATAGTAGAAAGCGCAAAAATGATTCATTTTTTTTGGTGAATGCTAAAGGATTTACTATGGTCTCATATTTCTTTCAAATTAAACTCGGTATTCTTCATAAGAACCATTGTTTTCGATATGTATTTATTCTTAAAGGCATATTAAAACAATAGTATTAGTTGTGGTAAATCGTATTTTTGTTTAATACTTGCGTTTGCACTGATTGTAAATGATCACATTGAATTGTTTCTATTATCTCATCTTATTAAGGGTTGTTATTAAGGGTTGTTAAAGTTCACACAAATGCACTCACATGAACGCACGTATACGCCCACATACTCGTACATGCACGCACGCCTATACACACGAACACGCACATACACACACACACACACGCTATGATAAAATATATTTTCCAAATGGCTCAAAGAATGATCTTAAAGTTAATGTTTTTAGTGCAGTAAAATGTTTAATTTTGTTAATCAATGCATTGTTTGTTTTAATCCATAACGAGTTAGTTTGTTTTCCTGACTTTACCACGTAATCAAAGCTTCTCGTGCAACCAAGCAACTTCATGAGACAACTTTCGGCGATGCATTCAATGCCCATAATACAGAAGCCAACATAGCTACCTTATCCCGCACTCAATATCCCTGCCGTGCGTACAATGGCTGTGCGTGCGTGCATATGTGCGTGCGTGCGAGTATGTGTGCATGAGCGAGCGTGTGTGCATACATGCCTGCGTGTGAGAGCGTACATGTGCGTGAGAGCGTGCATGTGCGTGTGTATGGGTGTGCGTATGATCGTTTGTGTGTGTGTGTATGTGTATGCATGCATGCATATGTGCACGCTGGTGTGTGTGCGTGCATGTGTGTGTGTGTGTGCACGCGTGCTTGAGTGTGGGATGGTGTGTGGGGTGCGATTTGACGCGTGCTTGCGTACGTGACTTTATTGTACGTTTTGTGCGTGTGTTTGTATGTAAGCTATAACAACCCTTAACAAAATGAGCTTAAAGTAACTATTTAATGATGCACACTTACTCTCCCACCTTAGCTCAACTCAATATCTTAATTTTCCCCATGGCTGGACATAATGACAATATATCCAAACATTGATAGACATAGAACATAAATAATATTATATACATAATAGTACAGTTTAAAATTATAGCAAATTGGTGTCAAAATATTTATATAGGTAGGATATAGCTATATATAAGTATAAATAAAAAGCTTATATTCTACACGCAAATAAAATAAGTCTATTTATCTTCCACGATAGTAAGGTCGTATGTGAAATACCAAGTTGATATGAAAGAAATGAGCATAAAACATGGTATTTTTGTGTCGCCTGAAAAGACGACATATAGGGGTTACTTTTGTCAGCGTCGGCGGCGGCGTCCGCGTCCCATTTTCGCTTGTCCGGGGTATATCTCCTAAACTATTAGTGGTATCAACTTGAAACTTCATATGTACATAGATCTAATTGAGGGCAAGTGCAGTGCACAAGAACTGTTACTCTTGCTTCCATATTTTTAGAGTTATTGCCCTTTGTTATTTTTCATGCTTAAAGTTTTGTCCGGGGCATATCTTGTAGAATATAAGAGTTATCAACTTGAAACTTCATATGTAGATAGATCTCATGGAGGGCAAGTGCAGTGCACAATAACAGTAACTCTTGCTTTCTTAGTTTTAAAATTATTGCCCTTTGTTAGTTTTCATGCTTAAAGTTTTGTCCGGGGCATATTTTGAAGAATATAAGAGGTATCAACTTGAAACTTCATAGCTAGACAGATCTCATTGAGGGCAAGCGCAGTGCACAATAACAGTAACTCTTGCTTTCTTAGTTTTAAAGTTATTGCCCTTTGTTAATTTTCATGCTTAAAGTTTTGTCCGGGGCATATCTTGAAGAATATAAGAGGTATCAACTTGAAACTTCATAGCTAGATATATCTCATTGAGGGCAAGTGCAGTGCACAATAACAGTAACTCTTGCTTTCTTAGTTTTAAAGTTATTGCCCTTTGTTAATTTTCATGCTTAAAGTTTTGTCCGGGGCATATCTTGAAGAATATAAGAGGTATCAACTTGAAACTTCATAGCTAGATAGATATCATTGAGGGCAAGTGCAGTGCACAAGAACCGTTACTCTTGCTGCCATATTTTTAGACTTATTGCCCTTTGTTAATTTTCTTGCTTAGGTTTTGTCCGTGGCATATCTCGTAAACTATAGGAGGTTTCAACCTGAAACTTATTCCATAGGTATATCTGATTGAGGGTTCAAATGCCACCTACACTTGAAAGTTAAATGGCAACACATCATTGTCTATAAATGAATAAAATGCCAATCTAACAGCTATAATGTCGACAGTAAATAATTCGTCAGGCGACACCTCCGACTCGCGGAGTTCTAGTTTACATTATGAGATTAGGGTAGACCACAGTAAATATTTTAGCATTCACCAATAATTTAATGTTTTTGCGCATTCTGTTATTAAACACGCGGTTAAAATCTTGTAACCATTAATTAATATTTTCCATAAATGCATAATTGAGTAAGAAGTTAAAGTTTTATTAGACAAAATTGATCTTGTTATACATGTTTATGCATGGATTTTGGATAAGCATGTCACTTTAACTATAGTTCGTTTATAATCAGTGCTTTAATGATTTAATAATGTTAACTATTTGGAATTCAACAGAAGAAAACAATGTTGAATTATCAATTTAACTAAAATTAACAACAACTGTTATATGTTATTGATCAGTGGTTTATTGAAAACTAAGCTCTTATTAGCGTAAATAATAGTTCGATTTACGTCATGCTAAACATTTTATAACAATACGTAATGAAAAATAACAGGTATAGGGGTTAGATTATTTGATATTGCGCAAAAACGAACTCGTAATACATTGAATACATGTATTTAAAAAAATCAAAAATTAAACGAGCAGTTTTTTCAAGAATTAAAGAAAGGCGCACTTTTTCAGCGAAACACGACGCCGTTTTTCCCGCGAAAAATGACGTTAAAGACGAATTTTAAAAAAAATAACGTAAAACAAGAGAACGAAAAATATATGTGCGTGAACGTTTTCACAAGACGCACATGACGTTGAAATTTCTTAGCGGTAAACGAAGAATTGATGAAACTATCGGTTATTGTAGCTGGAACGCAAAAAGATGAGAGACGTCTCAAAATTGACGTCAGTGGTATATTTTGAGGAGTCATAGTTTCAAAACTGTTCCGAATATTGAAAATGTAAAAACAGTTCCTAATCGGGCATATGCTCTTCTATTTGTATTCCAATTTTCAGACAGTAACTCAAAAAAAAATTCATAGTCACGTTCCACCTTAAAGAGTTCTTAGACTTTATATGAAATTACCGGTATCTTTTTGACAATCACAATAAATGGTTGAATCCAAACTGTTAATACCATATTTCATTTTGTATAATCAAGTTAGTTGGCATTGTAAAGTAAGACACATCCAATTGTTACTCTGATTTAAAAAAAATAACATTCTTATTATTTGTATCAAAATTGTAATTCTGGAAACTGAAAATATCCTTGGTAAGAAATTAAGATGTTTTGCTTGTAGCAGTTCATTTACTGCCTGGTTTTCAGTTCAAGCTATGATTTCTTTATTTTACATTGGCAATACATGTTTACACATTCATTTGAGACACTTTAATACTGTAAAGGAAATTATTCACTTTACAACATTTGTTTTTCACTTTTGTAATTAACACTTCGGACAAAAGTAAATATCAGGAAAAGATAAATTGACTTGTTGGCTTTTAGGATTTATTTTATGACATGATGTTTTGCTACTTTGATAAGTTACTTAAGGGTTTAAAGAGACGAATGAATTTGAATAAAGAAACTCAATAGTCAGCATTTAATTTGTTAAGCAAGTCATTTGTATTTTGATTGTTTGTTTCAGAGTCACTAGATAGAAGTAATAACACAATGGCAAACGCTGTGAATGGCGAAGTGGATGAGAACGGTGAGAATCCTGGCCAGCCGGTGGAGGAGGAGATGGAAGAAGGTAAATGGGGAACATATAGCAATATTGAATGATATGTGTACATACATCAGGCCTTGTGGGTGTTAAATCATGTTAAGACAACTGCTAAAAGCAAGCCGCACTTGTTATAATTAAAAATCATTTGGTCAAATCATAGTTGTGAATGCGAAAAGGTTCTAAGTGACATTAAATTAAGAAGAAGATAGAACCTTTTCGCTTTCACCCCTCGATATACTACCAAGCTGCTTTGTTTTACCAATAACACCCTCCACTCACATTTTCTTCTAGTCTAAATTATTTTAATATTGCATTACTTAAAATGTTTACTCCAACCATTGTTAATAATGTTTAAGAAATGTCTGTATTGTATTTCTCCTGGCCATGCCATCAGTAAGGACAGAGGAACAAACTCAACATTCATGATATGATGGAGGTTAGATGTTGGATCATTTAATCTTAATCATCCATACAATATTTTCAGATGACAGTAAAGCAGAGGCCACATTCAGCTTTACTGTGGATAACATCAGCAAGCTCAAAGAATCTGTTCTTAGTCCGAAGTGCATGGTCAGAAACTTACCCTGGTTAGTTTCAATATTGTAATGTCAGTATGTGATTTCTTTCCTTTAATCAAAATCATTTTGCCTATCATCTTTTTTTCTTGGTAATATACATTATTTCTATATCTATTACAGTATTGCTTATTCTGTACCTTAAAATATTGACTGAGAGAGACTGCTTCATATGTAATAAATTGATACGCTTGTTCTCCGATTGTCTATCATGAGGTATTATTTTTTGGGACATTTGATAGTTATTCATAAAAGCACTTCTCTTGCTGTGTAAAAAAGTTGGTATTGATTTTGTAATGATTGCTGATTACATGTGCTTCATAAAACCACTCATTATGTTTAAAGGTGAGATGATGATGTTTATTTTTGCCAAGGAAATTAATTATTCAAGAAATATGACAATAAAGGATGATTGCTTTTTTAATTTAGGAAAATTATGGCGATGCAGAGAATCAACCACAGTGCAGAGAAACACAATCAGAAGAGCTTGGGATTTTTCCTACAGTGCAATGCAGAGTCGGATTCCACGTACGTAGATTTGTAAAACTCAGATGTACCTTAGTTTTGTAGCAACAAAAAGATGATTGTTTAAGTCCCAAACAGTAATATACAGTTACTTTAGTGCATGCAAGTTTCTGTCTTATGAAAGAAATGCTTTATAGTAAATATCAATTGAAACCTTGAAGGATGACAGAATTTTGGCTACTAGTCACGGCCCTGCACAAAATGCTTTCTGGACCTGTTTAAGTTCTTGATTTTATATTGCAGGTTTTGTTTAAAATACTGAAGCCAAGCACTTACATAAGAACATAAGAATTCAGTCTTGTTCATCAAAAAGTCTTCATTCGATGACAGTAGTCAATGAAAGCATATGGCAGTTTAAACATTTTAGACAAGATTATATAAAAGTTCTGACAGTTAAATTGTTGTTAGGTTTCTTTTTTGGTTTGTGCCTGTATATGTAATAATGCAGTGTGAATCTTGTCTGTTAATTTGTTGAAGTGAAGTGATATACTTATAAGGTTTCAATCAGTTATGCAGCAATATAAAAAGTGATTGATGGACAGAAATGATGTCTTACAGATCCTGGTCCTGTAATGCTGCGGCAGAACTGAAGATACTAAACCAAAAACCCAGTGGAGATGACTTTGTCAGAAGTATGTACCATGTACATATCATCTTATAGCTGCCTGTCTATTTAAGCCACTGTGTCTCGTTTAAATAAAGTGTTGACTAAGTGGTTTGTTGACTGAAGAACTGAAAAAAACATTGTAAGAAATATTGACCATACAATTCACACTTACTTTTTGCTATAGCAACAATAAATTATAGGCATGGAATTACTGCTGTCATGTATCAACTTTCTATGTTAATACACTACTGAACATTATAGCTTGTATATTAATTGCATTTAAACATTATTACTTATTACAGAGATCCAGCATTTGTTTTATAGTAAGGAGAATGACTGGGGCTACAGCCATTTTCTGCCATGGAATGTAAGAGTTTTTTAACTATGATATTCAATACATAAATACATTTTTATGCTATACAATAGAGGCATATTAAGCAAGTTTAAAATTAAACACCGACCATTAGGAAAATGCTCTTAAATCAAAAAGAAGAAGTTTTAATGATGTCTGTCGAGTTATTTCAAACTTTCAAAGTCATGTCAAGATTCATAGACCTAAGATAATATGAATACAGCCTTAGTTGCATGAACATATTTTTGAAACACTAATATTAATAAAAGATACGTAAATGGCTTTGTTCCCCTATGTCTCCAGGATCTTCTTGAGCCAGACAAAGGCTACTGTAAGGATGACAAGGTCACGCTGCAGGTTCACGTGATTGCAGATGCTCCACATGGGGTCAGGTACGCGATACTCATTATTTTAGTAGTCCCTAGTCATGGAAGCGACTGTCTTATACCAGGCAGTGCAGAATCAGTGATTTTTTGGGTGCAATTTACTGTCTTCTAAAGGCTGTTTCCCCTTGCAAAATGTCCATTTTTCCCCAAAATTTATATATTTTTTCCCAATTTGATAAATGCAGATTATGTAAATGAACAAAATAGCAATAAATTTCTTAAAAAATAAACAAAATCTTGACAAGACTAACTCTTTCACAGCATAATGTATGCATTTTAAGGTGAAAACATTAATATTTGCCATTATGTTTGCTATTTTGTTCCGATTTTGTATTTTTCCCTATTTCGACTTTTTTTCCAAATTTGCAAGGCACAGGCGGTAAAAATATTTCCAAAAAAAATCACTGCAGAATAAAAAAAAAGTAGCTATCAATGGTTATTTATTGACAAACAATAAAAATCTGCATGAAGTTGTTATTGTGATGCTGGGAAAATCCCCACAATGCTGTAAGGTGTTGAGGAAACATACATGATGTGTAAAGTGAATTGAAAAAACAGTTATAAGAAATTCATAGTTTTGATAGCTGATGTTAAATAAATGATTTGTAATGATAAAAAATTAATAAATGAATGTTTTAAATGTTTTGTTGTGTAATGAAGAGATAAAGAGGATCACATACATACATGTATAACAGCATAGTGTCAAAGTGAAAGGCCAATTTTTGGTCAATTTTTTTCTTCCGTCTGTAACATTATTTTCACTAAAAAATGGAGAAATAATGTATATACCTTTATAGTTGGGAAATACCCTATATTCGGCCCCAAAATAGTAGAAAGTCGGCTGTGAATACATGTATATAAATGAATATAAAATTCTATGTTTGAAGCCATATGTATATTGCATGTTACAGTTGGGATTCCAAAAAGCACACTGGGTTTGTTGGCCTGAAGAACCAAGGGGCCACATGCTACATGAACTCTCTCTTACAGACACTCTTCTTCACAAACAAACTCAGAAAGGTATACAAAACCTTAAGTCAAAAGCTGGGAACGTATTTATTATATTCGGAAAGGATTTTAAAATTTTATTCACCGGATATGCATAAGTAAGTAACACTTTCAATACAGAAAAGTCAATTCATATCAACGCTGCAAGAATATCTTGGTTTAAAGTTCAAATGGAAGAGACTTTAGATATGTTTGCAGTAAGTGCGAATGCAAATGAGCATAACTTCGTGTTTTCAAATCTCAATACAAACCTTCATGTTGATATCAATGTTTTTCATCTTAATCAATGTTTTTCATCTTATTTTTGTATGACAAACAGTTGTAAATGTACATATTAACACAGTAACTGCATGTCTTAGCCTATGGTCTATGTGTGCAGGCTGTGTACCTGATGCCAACAGAGAGTGATGACCCTACCAAGAGTGTACCTCTCGCCTTACAGAGGGTTTTCCACGAGCTGCAGTTCTCAGATGCAGCTGTTGGAACTAAAAAACTTACTAAATCTTTTGGGTAATTGTTATAAATACGTGTTCAGTCGCTGCATCATGTATCAATGTTTTATATATTTAATTATATACGGAGTAATGTTTCTCATTTATATAAGAGTCATATTATATTCTAGCAGAATACACTGTGCAAGCTCTTATGTTACTCCTTTTGAATTCAATTCTGATAAATTTGACACTGTATGATGATGAACTCCTAAATTTTAGATGAGCATTTTTAAAAAATATTGGCAAAAAACATGTTATCACAGTTTCAGTTAACATCTTTAAATCATTTTAGACAAAAAAACTTTTGTCCAGTGTTTCTTTTTACGAGTTTGAATGATTTTCAGTAAGATTAATGTTTCACTATTTCAGTAAAGTTGAACAAAGATCACTTTTGTGTTTCAGATGGGAAACATTTGACACATTTATGCAGCATGATGTTCAAGAATTGTGTAGAGTTGTAAGTTTTGTTTTTGATTTAAATTAGCACATAAACCCTCTTGGAAGTATATATTTTTAACTTGTCTCTTCTTTTCAAAGAGACAAGTTGAGTTGCCCTGGTGCCAGCAGATGCTGAAGTGTACGGTAGTTATTCAACCAACTTTGGCATCAACAAGAAACTGCATACCCATGTTTACAATAAGATGTAACAGCTTTAACAGGCCAAATATTTTGGATGAGTCTAGTGAAAATTTTCCTGTGAGTGAGGTAATTTCAGGTCAGTTCATGTATAAATGATAAGATACGATTTCTTTTAAACTTACCGTAATGACTAGATAACTTATTGTAACAGTTTAAATATGAGAACATCATCTAAAAATCCCCCCAAAATGTATGGAGTGTTGTCCAGTATGTGTTTGGACCATATTTTTCATAACTGCAACACTTACTTAATTAAAGTATGAACCTATTTTGAATTATTCAAACAACTTAAACCACTAACATTTCTCTACATGTGTCAACATTGGCAAAAAATGTCTAGAATGAAATTTTACCCATTAAAATATGACACAGTGATTTTTATAAACCTTGAGTTAAGAAATGTTGATAAGGATCCATAATTTGACTTACCGGAGGCCTTTTTTTTACTGGCTTTGACCCTTCTACATAGGGAAGATCAAACATCACAACATATGCATGTATGTTTGAAATTTACAGTATTGACTATTCTCTAAATTTTTGTGACAGCTTAATGATAAAGCTAGCCAAAACAGAGCTCAAACACTCAAACACCACTTGCCAGAGAAGACAGATGAAATCGAAATATTATTTTCCCCAATGGGAATTTTACTTGTCCATGTGAGTTATTTCAAAGACTGTATTACTGGAAAGCATACCTATGATTGTTATTTGAGTTTAATCAATTGAAAAGGCTACACTTAATTAATACCTGACGCGGTTACGGGTATTGTCTACAGGAACTCTAACCCGGCTCACTGGTATTAAATTGACCTGCAGAACTCCGAAATTATAGAGTACCCATTGCATTTCTGAGTTTCAATTTCTGAGCCTGAAATATTTATTGAGTTATGTTTCTTATTCATATGAGGTAACTTGGATGAGGGTTTCGTGTTGAACTTGTTTTTGAGAATGTTGAAAATTTACATTTTAATCACAGATCACTTTTATCAACTATATACAGTTTGTAAGCAAGTGAATAACTAAGAGGTAAAACACTATTAATATCTGATGGTAAAATAAAGTACATGTATAACAGGTATTGATTGTTTCATTTTTAGCTCCTTGAAAACATGGAAAGCAAAATGAAAAACACATGTGTGGATGGAACCATTCCAAAACTGTTTGAGGGCAAAATGTTGGTAAGTTGCTGTATTAATGCAATTTAGCAGGCAAGTGGTCTTCCATCCTTTATATAAGCAGTGCTGTGAATGCTGAATCAGCTATGTTCAACTATTTTCAGCAGACCAAGAATGAATTGATGATGTCTTGTCTTTTAATGTGTAAAGCTGCCATTGTTAATGATTAAGCATGGTACTAAAAGGCAGATATTGATTTCAATGCCCTGGAAATATTGATAGTAATGATAGTAATGTCAGGATTTTTAACCCGGTTTTCGTTGAAAACCGGGTTATTAGAATGAGGTTATCGTTGGGCGGGCGAATGGGCGGGCGGGCGGGCGTGCGGGCGGTCGTCAAACATTGGTTTCTGTTCAATAACTTTAGTTAGCATTGATAGATATTGATGAAACTTGGTGTGTAGGTAGCTTATGGGAAGAGCTAGCTTGGGATTGCTTTTGAGAGGGGTGGGGCTAAGGTCAAGGTCACTGTAACTAAAAATAGAAAAATGGTTTCTGCCCAAAAACTTTAGTTAGCATTGATAGATATTGACAAAACTTAGTGTGTAAGTTGCTTATGTGAAGAGCTAGCTTGGGATTGCTTTTGAGAGGGGAGGGGCTAAGGTCAAGGTCACTATTACTTTAAATAGAAAAATGGTCAAGGTCACTGTTCCTAAAAATAAAAAAATGGTTTCTGCCCAATAACTTTAGTTAGCATTGACAGATATTGATGAAACTTGGCGTGTAGGTAGCTTATGTGAAGAGCTAGCTTGGGATTGCTTTTGAGGGGGGGGGGGGCTATGGTCAAGGTCGCTGTTACTAACAATTTAAAAATGGTGTCCGCCCAATAACTTAAGTTAGGATTGATAGATATTGACGAAATTTTGTGTGTAGGTACTAGTAGCTTATGTGAAGAGCAAGCTTGGAATTTCTTTTGAGGGGGGTGGGGTCAAGGTCACTGTCACTAAAAATAGAAAAATGTTTTTTGCCCAATAACTTTAGTTAGCATTGATAGATATTGATGAAACTTAGAGCGAAGGTAGCTTATGTGAAGAGCTAGCTTGGGCTGTGGGATCAAGGTCACTGTTCCTTAAAATAGAGAAATGTTTTTCTGCCCAACAACTTAGTTAGAATTGATGGATAGTGATGAATCTTAGTGTGAATATAGCTTATATGAAGCTGCAGATTAAACTTGCTTTTGAGGGTGGGGAAGAAGGTCAAGGTACTTGATTTGTTGAGTGTAAGTTAAAAACTTAAGGTTTTTTTACAAAAAGCATACAACTGATTTTTTGAGAATATTTTACAAGGTAAGTTAATTTTTCTGTTGATTTATAGAAAAACAAAACTTTCTTACTTTATTGGGTAACAAGTCATACAACAAATTAATTGGCTATAAGAGATAGAGCCTGACCAATAGATGACCCGTGTTGATTCTAGGGGTCATAGGGTCAATAGTCAAGGTTACAGTGACCTTTAATGGTAAAAGGATTTTAAAGCTTTTCCGAGTGATTAATCAACAATGCCTAGACCTTTGGTCATCAAACTTGACATGGAGGCTGGGCCTGACCAGTAGATGACCCCTATTGATGTGAGGGGTCATCGAGTCAAAGGTCAAGGTCACAGTGACCGTAAATGATAAAAGGTTGTCTGATTGGTTATTTGACAATGTCTGCACCCATGGCTTTCAATCTTGACTTGGAGGTTAGGTCTGACCAGTAGGTGACCCCTATTGCTTTGGGGTTCATTGGGCCAAAGGTCAAGGTCACATTGATCTTGAATGATAAAAAGTTGTCCGAGTGATAACTCGACAGTGCCTTCACCCATGGCCCTCAAACTTGACTTGGAGGTTCAGCCAGACCAGTAGATGACCCCTTTTGATTTTGGGGATCATTGGGCAAAAGGTCAAGGTCACATTGACTTTGAATGATAGAAGTTTCTCCGAGTGATAACTCGACAATGCCTGCACCCATGGCCCTCAAACTTGACTTGTAGGTTGGGTCTGACCAGTTGATTTTGGATTTCATCAGGTCAAAGGTCAAGGTCACAGTGACCTTTAACACAAAAAAGTTAACGGAGCTTCTCCCAGTGATATCTCAACAAACCCTGGACCTATGATCATCAAAATTGACTAGGGGGTTGGGCCTGACCTGTATATGACCCCTTTTAATTTAAGGGGTCATCAGGTCAAAGTTCAAGGTCACAATGACCTTGAATGCAAAAAGCTTGTCAGTGTGATAACTTGACACTGCCTACACCCATGCCCCTAAATGTTGACTTGGAGGTCCATGTATGTTTTCATTCAATTGTCAAAATAATCCTGACAACATGGCAGTTAGGGGGGGGGGCATAATGTTTGACAAACATCTCTTGTTGTATTTGTACTGTACCTGGCTTCTTGATTTCAGTCATACATCCGTTGTAAACATGTCAACTACTGTTCACAAAAAGAAGAAGCCTTCTATGACATCCAGCTTAATGTTAAAGGAATGAAAAATGGTACGTGGAATATATTATAGACTGTTCAGGCAGTTTCTCTCTATCCTAACATTAACATCTAGAGCTTTGAAATATAACTAGTACATTGAATAAGGGATATTAATCTGACCATTCTAGGTTGCCAAAATAATATTTCGTATTTGAATATCAGAGAGTCCCGTAATCCAAATATTTTAGGTTGTCAATAACTGTACACATATAATAGGTGAATAAAGAAACTGTACAGGATAAATATACCATATAAGAATAAGCTTAAGAAATTACGGTACTGATTTATTGAATTTTATTCTAAAATTTGGCACATGTCAAGTAAGAATTTCTTTCTGTATAAATTTGCATTGATACATTGAGACACAACGTCTAGAATGTTTGCAGGCCCTTTTGGGCAGATTAATAACTATGAACAGTTAATTTTTTCCTGCTAGTATAGATTAATCGTGAGGTATTTGTTCAACAGATGAACTGAGTGCAACGATGGAGTGAGTGGTAAGGATTGCCATCAGTTTCTGTGGCATGGTTATGTTAAATGTTGATGATGTTGTTACAGTGATAGAGTCGTTCAAGGAGTACATCACTGTAGAATCTCTGGACGGGGAGAACAAGTATGATGCAGGTCAACATGGTTTGCAGGTATGGTTGCAAGGGTTTCCTTAGGAGTTCTCAGCTGAGGTTTATGTGACCCTCATGCTGGACAAAGGTGGCTTTGAAATAACCCAAGTATTATTGAAACTAACGGCCCCCCATTTGCAATGCCTAAAATGGTAAAGGAATATATATATATATAACAGTGTTCGAAATTCGCGATAGCCCAAGGCTACCAAATTTCAGCTGGGGCTACCGATTTTCCACAGAAACTAGCCCGACCGGGCTACCGTTTTGTCCTAATGTGATTTAAAAAAACACATACCAATTAGATGCGTAACACATCGTATTTTTACACGCAAAATCTTATTATTCAAGAATGCGTCCTTCAAGGCGACTGGAGCGACCAAGTCGCCTTGACAACGGCAAAGTCGGATTCGCTGAAATTTACGATGATCAAAAAGCTAATTGCTCTGCGATTCAGGGCTCAAGCCATGTGCTGAATGTTTGTTTATTTAATTAATGAATATAAACACATGTCAGAATTAAAACACATGTCAAAATTAATAAAACGCATGTCAAAATTAATTCACGCGTGAAGTGACAAGTTATTATCAATCGGTTTCAAACCAGTAAGTGTGTCTATTTATAGCAGCAGTCAAACTTTATGACGTCAATAACTCCGCCCATTATGTAAATTAACGGATAACATCTGCAGTTTCGACAACTTCGATGTGTATGCAAATCAACAATGCTAAAATAGCAATATAAACAATGTTACATTGATATTTTATTTATTTCGTTTAAATATATTTCATTTATTTGCTAAAATAAAAAGAAAGATATTTAAGTTTTTAATGCGAACAGAAAATAACCAATCTACAAACATAGTCTTAAATGCGCAGAAAACAGTGGCCTTTTACTTCCTGACAGATTTAAATGATAGGAAAACTGTCGGATATAGGGATATAGTACTCGTTGTCAGTGTACAGTACAGTAAGGTTCTATTTTATACCTTTGAATTGCTTTGCCATTTATTTTAAAGAACAATTATAGGAATATTGGCAATATAAACATCAATATATTTTTGTTGTTTCTTCTGAAACTTGAAAGTGAAACTAAAAGTTGAAAAGAGAAAAATGCCATTTAATAAATGATATGTTCAGAAAATATTTTTCTCTTTTCATCACCTTTTTGAAAACTTTATTAGTTACTGAACTTTTGATGACAACACTAATATATGTATGACTATAATTTATTATTGATGCATTGTTCAGATTGGGGAACATTTATTGAAACTGTATGAGCGTGCTTGATTAGATGATCAGAATCGTTGTGGAATCGTATTTAAACTTCCAAAAATTATTTTGAACAAGTGATACTTTATAGTATTTAAGTTTGGGCTAGTGAAATTGGTTTTGGGCTAGTAAAATTTCCTATCTGGTAGCCCGAAAGGGCTCGTGGAATCAAATCCGAATTTCGTACACTGATATAATTATATTTTTATGCCCCCGAAGGTGGGCATATTAAAATCACACCGTCCGTCCGTCTGTCCGGCTCTGTAACTTTCCCTTGTATGGACAGATTTTAAAATAACTTGCCACATGTGTATCACATACCAGACGATGTGTCGCTTGCAAGACCCGTGTCCCTACCTCAAAGGTCAAGGTCACACTTAGTGTTTATTCACAATGGAGTGCTGCATATAAGGACATAGAGTATAGGTTGTCGTGTCCGGGCTGTAACTTTCTCTTGTATGGACAGATTTTCAAATAACTTGCCACATGTGTACCACATACCAAGACGACGTGTCGCGTGCAAGACCCGTGTCCCTACCTCAAAGGTCAAGGTCACACTTAGTGTTTATTCACAATGGAGTGCTGCATATAAGGACATAGAGTATAGGTTGTCGTGTCCGGGCTGTAACTTTCCCTTGTATGGACAGATTCTAAAATAACTTGCCACCTGTGTTCCACATACCAAGACGACGTGTCGCGTGCAAGACCCGTGTCCCTACCTCAAAGGTCAAGGTCACACTTAGTGTTTATTCACAATGGAGTGCTGCATATTAGGACATAGAGTATAGGTTGTCGTGTCCGGGCTGTAACTTTCTCTTGTATGGACAGATTTTAATAATAACTTGCCACATGTGTTCCACATACCAAGACGACGTGTCGCATGCAAAACCTGTGTCCCTACCTCAAAGGTCAAGGTCACACTAAGTGTTTATTCACAATGGAGTGCTGCATATAAGGACATAGAGTATAGGTTGTCGTGTCCGGGCTGTAACTTTCCCTTGTATGGACAGATTTTAAAATAACTTGCCAAATGTGTTCCACATACCAAGACAACGTGTCGCGTGCAAAACCCGTGTCCCTACCTCAAAGGTCAAGGTCACACTTAGTGTTTATTCACAATGGAGTGCTGCATATAAGGACATAGAGTATAGGTTGTCGTGTCCGGGCTGTAACATTCTCTTGTATGGACAGATTTTAAAATCACTTGCTACATGTGTTCCACATACGAAGACGACGTGTCGTGTGCAAGACCCGTGTCCCTACCTCAAAGGTCAAGGTCACACTTGGTGTTTTTTTACAATGGAGTGCTGCATATAAGGACATAGAGTATAGGTTGTCGTGTCCGGGCTGTTACTTTCCCTTGTATGGACAGATTTTAAAATAACTTGCCACATGTGTTCCACATACCAAGACGACGTGTCGCGTGCAAGACCCGTGTCCCTACCTCATAGGTCAAGGTCACACCTAGTGGTTATTCACAATGGAGTGCTGCATATAAGGACATAGAGTATAGGTTGTCGTGTCCGGGCTGTAACTTTCTCTTGTATGGACAGATTTTAAAATAACTTGCCACATGTGTTCCACATACCAAGACAACGTGTGGCGTGCAAGACCCGTGTCCCTGCCTCAAAGGTCAAGCTCACACATAGTGTTTATTCACAATGGAGTGCTGCATATAAGGACATAGAGTATAGGTTGTCGTGTCCGGGCTGTTACTTTCCCTTGTATGGACAGATTTTAAAATCACTTGCTACATGTGTTCCACATACGAAGACGACGTGTCGTGTGCAAGACCCATGTCCCTACCTCTAAGGTGAAAGATACACTAAGTGTTTATTCACAAGGGAATTCTGAATATAAGGACATAACAGTGTAGGTTGTCAAGTATGGGTGGTATTTTTTTATGTTCAGAGGCAATTTAAAATAACTTGCCATATGTATTTGACACGTAAAAGCAAGATCAACTTTTCATGTACTGACCTTGTTCGTAGGTCAATGTCACATTCGGGGGCATTCGTCACATACTGTGACAGCTCTTTTTTTATATATGCATGTATATTTTTTTTAACAAACATTTCAATTGCCCTATACTTAAAATTAGGGATGGAAGCGAATATCCGAGTATCCGGATATCACGTAAGTATTCGGATACCAAAATAGGTATTCGAATATTCGTTAAGAATTAAAATTTCAATGAAATAGCTTAGCAGAGACATAGCAATTGTTATAAAACTTTTCAGATGAAATATTTCAGGTGATCAACAGTGTCTGTCGCGAAGCGGGTATGTGTCACAAATTGTCTGCTAATTGGGTGTTTGCACAAGGCGTGATATTGTGTCCTTGTGCAGCACCCTGTGAAGTTCTATGACCTTGTTTACAATGACAAGTGTTGTTTTATCATCTCAGATGTGGTTAATTGACACTAATTGGCACTAGTTGATATTAAACGGATTGATCATTAATCCATAGGAATTGATCGTCCAATCACAAGATAAGGGTCGTGCGTTCGATTAAGTGCGACATCGAATGAAAACTGTTGTGAAGTATTCGAACATTTCGGACTTGAAAGTAGTGTGTGTACAGTGTTTAATTAAATTATCAAATATATAAATGATTTATTTGATATTTAGTATTTATTCACGATTTATTTTGTGTAGTGTATTTTATTTTTCATACGATATGTAAACATGTTTAGTTTATTGATAAATAAAAAAAGTACACGCATGTAAATAACGAAAAATCAGATTGTCTTATATTTTCCGCAATTATATCCTTCATTACAAAACACCGTAGAAATTGCAGGTATTGCATTAAATCAAACAATGTAATGAAATAAAATTACAATTTAACATGAAACCTGCTGATAAATAACAAAACTCGAAAGCACGTGGCAGTAACCAAGCAACCACCTCGGCCGAAGTGACTATCAAATTCACGAGGTGTTTATGTGGTATTCATCATGAGTTTTATGACGTAAAATGAGTTGTTTAGCTTTGATTTTAACATTATGAATTATTAAGACTGAGAAAGAATGAATGAAAAATTGAAATTGCCATATGACGAATTATAAATTAAGTGGACAATTATGTCAAATAACAGAAGGTGGGTGACATATAATAGGAAATTTACTTATTATGAAAACAATTTGATACGAGTATCCGGATAGTATTGGAATACTTGATACGAATACCGATTTGGTATCCAGTTTCCATCCCTACTTAAAATCTACAAAAATTAATTTCTCATGAATAAAAATGATTTTATAGTTATCAACTCATAACTTACAGAACTTCCATACATGTTTTAGCACATTGCTTTAATTGTATAGATTTACCTTGCCATTGGCATTTTCTAATTATTTGTTTTATACTCTTAAGGAAGCTGAGAAGGGTGTGATATTCAAGCACCTTCCCCCTGTCCTACACCTTCATCTACTGCGCTTTATGTACGACCCATCATCTGATGCCAATGTCAAAATCAATGACAGGTTTGTACTTTTTACAGATTGTTAACAATTTAAATTTATTCTTACACCTAGTATTGGCTTATTTTATATTAAATGAAATGTTTTTTTTGTGTTTGTTATTTAATGAATCAGGTTTTTTCATTGTGGCAGATTGACAGTCAGTGTCAAGTAGCACAACATTGTGAGGCTGAATCTCACTACATGGATGAAGAATAAGCTGACTAGACTACAATCTTCGAATTTGTTGGCATTACATTCGACCTTGGGATTTTTATATAGCGTTGCTATGCTTTGAACAAAATTTGTTATCATGAATAAAAATAAAATAAAGACCGTGTTCCCTGATTCTGCACTGCAGGTATGAATTCCCGGAGCGTCTGGACCTGGAGCCATATCTGGAGAAGAAAGAGAAGACGCCGGCCATATACATCCTGCACGCGGTACTTGTGCACAGTGGCGACAACCATGGCGGGCATTATGTTGTTTACATCTCACCCAAGGGAGATGGCAAGGTATGGGCATGTTGAATAACTGTGGGTACTTAAAAATATAAAGAAAAAAGTCTCAAATAGTTTTTCTTTTAAAGGTTTACATAAAAGCATAATTATTATTCAAAGTTTAAGAAAAGAAAGAAATGGTCACTTCTGTTTACATGCATTGCTTTCAAAAGAAAAATGGGAAAAAAACCTGACATACTTTTTTGTCACTTGCAAAGGAATGACACTTTTCAATCAATATTTATTTTAAACAACTTGGTGAAGAGTGTTCGGTTTTGGAATGTGCATTGGTGATGGTCAGTGGATGACCCTTATTTATTTTTCGTTTAATAGGTCATAAGTTAAATTCATAATGATCTTAATCAGAAAAGTTATGAGTGCAGTGGAAAGGCAACACATTAGATTTACTGAATGCTATCTAATCAAATTTTCTATTGGTACTTTCTGTACTTGAGTGCATTATTTGAATAAATGGTAATATGATAAACATATCATGCGTGTTCATGGATGGATATGAAGTTTTAATGATGTTTCAAGTTCAGTGATAATTTCACTAAAATTCGCTGTTTAGATAAAATTGTTCTTACGCAGAGTTAATATCATTGATGGTTTTGGTTATTGTTGGTGATTGTGTTATACCCTGTTCACCAGATTGGAGTTCTTGGTTAACCATTTCAGTACTGCAAATTTGATGATGATGTAGTCTCAAAGTGCACCCGACAAGAAGCATTGGACAGGAACTTTGGCGGTCATGATGACGACATCTCAGTGAAACACTGCACCAACGCTTACATGTTGGTCTATATCAGGGAAAGCCTTAAAGGTGACAGCAAGCAAGCAACTTCTATGTCTATTTATGTTTACATCTGTAGGCATTTGACATATTTTAAACCAGTTTTTTTAGCTCTACTGGCCAAAGGCCAGAAGAGCTTATGTGATGGTAATGTGTACGTAGTATGTGCGTTCGTACGTCTGTAAACAATTGCTTGTGAACATGATACAGTCTTCAGTTTTGTATCTTGATGAAACTTGTACAGTATCTAGATATCCATTAGAGCTGGGTTCCTTTCAAAAACCAGCCAGAATTGCCATGCATACCTAGATTATGGCCCTTGATAGTATAAAAAAAATGCTATTGTGTAAACAATTGGTTGTGAACACGATACAGTCTTCAGTTTTGATTGTATCTCGATGAAACTTGTACAGTATCTAGATATCCATTAGAGCTCAGTTCTCGAAAAC
Source organism: Mya arenaria (assembly GCF_026914265.1). Classification (NCBI taxonomy): domain Eukaryota; kingdom Metazoa; phylum Mollusca; class Bivalvia; order Myida; family Myidae; genus Mya; species Mya arenaria. Next base: position 68,175,980 of record NC_069123.1, read on the forward strand.
CAGCCAGATCCGCCCATGAATGCCTAGATTATGGGCCATGAAAGTTTTAAAGAAATGCTTTCTATTTTTAGCCAGGTCTGCATGAGCGAATTCTATTTTTAGCCAAGTTTACATGTTCATGTAAATTCAAGTATAGAGTTAAGGGAGACAATTTGCAAGTCTAGGATTTTGAGAGACAATTTTTTTTTGCTTCTGCAGTGGATTTTGTGAATTACTCTGCCTTGTTCTTGTTGAAAGCCCAAAGGCCATTTTTTAGCTTTAAGTTCTGTAGTTTGCGCATTCATCTGAACAAAATTGGTTGTGAGTGTTTAAGTTATGCACCTGGTGTCATTACTGGCCACACCCAGGGTTCACAGGTTTGGTAAACATAAATCTGGAAAAGGTTTGAAAATCTTTTTGTGTGTTCGTGCATCCATCTCAGCACAATTGATTGTGAATGTTTGTTCAAATTGATCAATGTTGTTCTAGGATGCCCTTGACTTTGACCTTTTGATCAACTTTTTTAACTTTTAAAACTACAGAAATATTTACTTTGAGTACAGTTTTGAAAGCATTTTTTTTTGTCAGATGACTTTTACTCGGCACATATTAAAATAGTTCATGCAACTAATCTGCTTACAATAATTTCTGGGCTCAGATGTTGAACGTGCTACGTTTTCAGGTAACCCAAACACAAAACATAAACTATATGTCTGTTGCCTTTTACCCATACATACATGCTCTGGATTGATATGACCACAAAAGCCATGCCAGTAGGGCATAGGCCCTTTTGGGCCTCTTGTTTCGAAGAAAAATCCTTGTTATTAGATTGGTGTATTTTGTTGGTTTGGCTTCAAAAGGCGGTTTCCCCAAAATAACTTGAGTCAGAATTGATTGATAGTGAAAATTGGAAAATGGTTCAATAATTCAGTTAAGAATAGTGTGCAGTGATTTGACTTGGTATAAAGCAAGTTCATGTAGAAATGCTTTGGGCTTGGTGAAGGTCACCATTTGGTTTAGGTACCCAAAACTTTTATTTGTCAAATGTCTTAGTTGCACCAGTTTAAAACCTTGGTTAATAAGTTTTTTGTATGTTCTGAAAAGACTTAAACAAAAAAGTTCATTAAGTATTCTGAGAAATGTTTGATTAGTGCTGAAAAAATGTTTTGAAGGCATTGCCCTTCAGTTAATAATCTGTAAAAATTGTTAGAAGTAGACCAAATTTATCAGATGCCTACAAACTATTGTTTCAGATGAAATCTTGTGTTCAGTAACAGAAGATAATATTCCAACATCACTCAAAGACAGACTGGCAGAAGAAAGGTATGTGATCAATGTCACTCATCGAAATGAGAATTTTTAATGAACAAGGCTGAATTTTTGCGTTTCTCTTTGGCATAAAAAACTGGGTTTACAATGCCTCTATAGACAACTAATGATCTATACACACTTGCGTGATTACTAATGACGTCACGCAGTTAAAGCTGCACTCTCACAGATATACCATTTTTACAACTTCTTTTATTTTTTGTCTTTGAAAGAGCAAATTTTTGTGTAATTTCTGCAAACCAATGATATTAGATTACTGACAAAAAAAAAAAATTTTGTAGATTTTCATATTTCCGTTTGAAAATTAATGTTTTATGGCTTAAACTGTTACTAACGGTTTAAGAAAAATGCATAAAACATCAATTTTTGAACTTAAATATAAAAATGTGCGGTCTAATTTTTTTCAGCATTCTTATATTACTGGTTTCCATAGATTTTTGCAAAATTGTTCCAAGACAAAAAATAAAAAAGTTGTCAAAAAGTTCGATCTGTGAGAGTGCAGCTTTAAAGTATTCCTCTTATTATTGATATAAATAGATACAACTTTGTATTTAAAACAAATTGAGTGAAACCTTTGAAAATTGGTTAATAATTGAGACATGATTTATGTATTTTATTGTAAATTATATTTATTATGCCCCCCTTCGAAGAAGAGGGGTATATTGCTTTGCACAGGCATGTCGGTCGGTCCGTCCGTCGGTAGACCAAAGCTTGTCCAAGTGATAACTCAACAATTCCTGGACGTATGGTCATCAAACTTGACATGAAGGTTGTTCCTGACCAGTAGATGACCCCTATTGATTTAAGGGCTCATCGGGTCAAAGGTCAAGGTCACAGTGACCTTTAATGGTAAAATAATTTTAAAGCTTGTCCGAGTGATAACTCAACAATGCCTAGACCTATGGTCATCAAACTTGATATGGAAGTTGGGCCTGACCATTAGATGACCCCTATTGTTTTTGGGGGTCATCGGGCCAAAGGTCAAGGTCACAGTGACCTTGAATGGCAAAAGGATGTCCGAGTGATAACTCGACAATGCCTGCACCCACGGCCATCAAACTTGAATTGGAGGTTGGGCCTGACCAGTAGATGGCCCCTATTGATTTAAGGGGTCAGAGGTCAAGGTCACAGTGACCTTGAAAGAAAACTCGACAATTCCTGGACCTATGGTCATCAAACTTGACATGAAGGTTGGGCCTGACCAGTAGATGACCCCTCTTGTCTTTGGGGGTCATCAGGCCAAGGTCAAGGTCACAGTAACCTCTAACGCAAAAAAGTTAACAAATCTTCTCCCAGTGATATCTCAACAATGCCTGAATCTATGATCATCAAACTTGACATGTAAGTTGGGCCTGACCAGGAGATGACCCTTATTGATTTTAGGAGTCATTGGGTCAAAGGTCAGGTTCACAGTGACCTTGAATGCGAAAATGTTTCAAGTGATAATTGGACAATGCCTGCACCCATGGCCCTCAAACTTGACTTGGAGTTGTGTCTGACCTGTAGATGACCCCTTATGATTTAAGGGGTCATTGGATCAAAGGTCAAGGTTACAGTGACCTTGAACGAAAAATGCTTGTCTGTGTGATAACTTGTCAAGGCCTGCACCCATGGCCATCAAACTTAACATTTAGATTTTTGGTGACCAGCTGATGATTACTATGGATTTTGAGGTCATAGAGTCAAAGGTCATGGTCATAACACACTCTATCCTCAAACTTTGAATGGTCATAATCTTAAAACTGCCTCAATGGCATACAATGTTAGCGACAAATCAGCTGTCATTTCGGTCCATGCATATTTCATTCAATTGTCCATATAATCCTGACAACATGGCGCTCAGGGGGGGGCATAATGTTTGACAAACATCTCTTGTTTATGTCTATTTTTTAGCTCTACTGGCCAAAGGCCAGAAGAGCTTATGCGATGGTAATGTGTACGTAGTATGTTCGTTCGTGCGTCCGTGCGTCTGTAAACAATTGCTTGTGAACACGATACAGTCTTCAGTTTTGATTGTATCTCGATGAAACTTGTACAGTATCTAGTTTATGTGGATGAAGCATCCACAATGTACTATATAGCACACAATGTAAATTCTTCCCTATAGGACATGAGAATGTGTATTGAAGAAACTTTGACGTACATTTCAATGAATTGAGTAATGTTATAAATTGCATTTTAAAATTAGAGTTTATTTTGTTGTTATTTTAGGCGTATAGAGGCCCAAAAGCGTCAGGAGCGTAAGGAGGCCCATCTGTACATGAACGTGCAGGTTGTCACGGAGGACTACTTCTACGGCCACCAGGGTACAGATCTCTTCGACCTTGAGAAGGCCAACTTCAGAAACTTCAGGGTGAAAAAGTCCGCAACACTAAAAGACTTCCTAGAAATGTTGGCTGAAAATCTGGTAAATGTCGAGTGGTAGATGTGCATGTTTATACTCCCACAAACGAAGTTTGAGGGGGTATATAGGAGTGAGCTTGTCGGTCGGTCGGTCTGTCGGTTTTCATGGTTTCCGGACAATAACTCATGAAAGGCTAGACAGATTTGAACAATTTTTGGTACACAGGTGAAACATCAGAAGATACAGGCCAAGTTCGATATTGGGGCTGGTCGGGCCAAGGTCAAGGTCACTGTTACTAAAAATAGAAAAACGGTTTCCGGACGATAACTCATGAAAGGTTTGACAGATTTGAAAAATTTTTGGTACACATGTGTAACATCAGAAGATACAGGTCAAGTTTGATATTGGGGCTGGTGGGGCCAAGGTCAAGGTCACTGTTACATAAAATAGAAAAACGGTTTCCGGACGATAACTCATGAAAGGCTAGACAGATTTGAACAATTTTTGGTACACAGGTGTAACATCAGAAGATACAGGTCAAGTTCGATATTGGGGCTGGTCGGGCCAAGGTCAAGGTCATTGTTACTAAAAATAGAAAAACGGTTTCCGGACGATAACTCATGAAAGGCTTGACAGATTTGAACAATTTTTGGTACACAGGTGTTTCATCAGAAGATACAGGTCAAGTTCGATATTGGGGCTGGTGGCGCCAAGGTCAAGGTCACTGTTACTAAAAATAGAAAAACTGTTTCCCGACGATATTTCATAAAAGGCTAGACAGATTTGAACAAATTTTGGTACACAGGTGTAACATCAGAAGATACAGTTTGGTACACAGGTGTAACATCAGAAGATACAGGTCAAGTTTGATATTGGGGCTGGTGGGGCCAAGGTCAAGGTCATTGTTAATAAAAATAGAAAAACGGTTTCCGGACGATAACTCATGAAAGGCTTGACTGATTTGAACAATTTTTGGTACACAGGTGTTTCATCAGAAGATACAGGTCAAGTTCGATATTGGGGCTGGTGGCGCCAAGGTCAAGGTCACTGTTACTAAAAATAGAAAAACTGTTTCCCGACGATATTTCATAAAAGGCTAGACAGATTTGAACAGTTTTTGGTACACAGGTGTAACATCAGAAGATACAGGTCAAGTTCGATATTGGGGCTGGTGGGGCCAAGGTCAAGGTCACTGTTACTAAAAATAGAAAAACGGTTTCCGGACGATAACTCATGAAAGGCTAGTTTTTCTTGTCAGCAGTGTAACTTCTAAATTACTCAACAGATTTAAATAAAACAATACATGCATGATAAAAGAAGATGCAGTGTGCAGTAACCTTGGAGTTATGGCCTCTTTTCAAAGGAATGGTTTGCCATTCCTGTGTCCAGGCGGCATTTGGGGGTATTCGTCACTCCTGTGACAGCTCTAGTTTGTTGTAATTGTAATTCTACCTGTATAAGGAAAAAAAAAGTTTAAACTGAATATCTGTAGTTGGACATATTGTGACCAAACTTGGTATCAAGACAGAGTTTATGGAGACCTTTAACGGGATTTCAATGTTGTTAAAATTAGAAAAAGTTGAAAATGAATATCGTCAGTTACAGATCATTTATTGTAACTAGACTTTGTAACTGTGCGTAAAATATAAACATGTTTTTTACTGAGTGACTCAAGTTCTTCTGTTAATCATTGAAAACCTCGTCTCATTGCTTAGTGGCGTGTCTTGTTTTGTATTGATTTAGGTTTTTTGGTATTTAAGTATTTTTTCTGATATTGAAAATGTTTGTTAATACCTTATGACCTAATAACATAGGCGGTGATATTTATCACTGTTGCTGCTATTCTATAATTGCAATTAGGGCTGTGATTAAACTATTAAATATATTTTTGGAGGTTACTGGTTATTTTTTTTCATCAATTTGATAGTAGAGTTGATAAATTAGACTTTTGATGATTCTTCCCCATAGAAATACCCAGTCCAGCAGCTGCGCCCATGGCCTTTCCAAGCCCGACAAAACCAGACATACAGACCCACACTCTTAGATATAGAAGCAGATATAAACAAAATTGTAAGTGACATTTCTGCTTTTTACAGTTCTGTAAGTAAGAGCCATTTTTTATCAGTAATTTTTAATATTTTAGTATTAAAAATGCAAACATGCAGTGCTGAATCATTATTGGACAGATCTATTTTAAGTTCTTTGTGCATTTTATTTACTCCATGAATGAAGTGCTTAAAGCACTTTCTGTTAAACCTTAAGTGTTGGACCTTTCCTACAATGGAACAGATGTAACTGTACTGTGTGTTCCTACAGGTACAGGACCTAGCAGAGGAGGGTCCCTGGACACTGTTTGTAGAAACACTGAATCCGGAGAGCTCGCTACAGAGGCTTCCACACTTTGACAAAGACAGTAAGATGGATTCAGGTCATAAATAAGCACTCAAAATACTGTTTTTTTGTGTTTGAATTAAAAATAGCATAAAAATGAGTAAAATAGAATGGCAGGTAATGTAAAAAAAAATAAAATATACAATCTACACCAACATTGACTTTTGCAAATCAGATGAAGTCTTCAACAACAGAGCCTTCAGTAATATGTAAATGTACAGCTTGATGAGACTACTGTATATGCATGTATGAGCGTTGTATGTATTTGTTGTTAAAGCCCCTATCCTGTTTGCAGGTGATGTGTTGTTATTTCTGAAGATGTATGATCCAAGGACCAAAACCACCAACTACTGTGGCCATGAATATGTGCCCATAGCTGCTAAAGGCTGTGAGTAGTACAAAATATGATACAGTTTTGTAAATAATTCAATAAAAGTGAAATATTACTGTTAGTGTCCACGAGGTAAATATACTGCTATCTTACACTGAAACAATGTTATTATAATATGCCTAAAATTAGATTTCAAAGACATTTAATCAAAAACATTTTATTAGAACAAAACGCCAATACCTATGAGCAAGTAATGTCTTTTATTTATTTTATTGTGTCCCAGCCCTTTTCATTCTGATGATAGAGTTAATAGAGTGAAAAATATCAAATTGACATTTTCAATTTTTGAAACAGTGAAATATCAGTTTTATTTCACTGGTCAATCTTTATAAACCACCAGAAATCATATAATAAAGCAATGTTGTGTATTCCCACCTGGAGTTATTCAGGATTTTTTTTTAACTAAAACTGTTGTAAATATGAAATACAATTTTTTATGTGATTATTACAGCTGAGTTGATGCCTGAATTAAACAAGAGGGCTGGCTGGCCAGTAGATACACCACTTCTCTTGTTTGAGGTATTCTTTGATTGAATATGTTGATTGGTAGGGCAGTTTTAGGAATGACAAGACACTAGGGCAGAATTTGATTACCACATAGAATGTAGTTCTTAACAATTATTCATTGATGAACATAGCTTTTATTTAAACTAGGTACAGTGTATATAGCAACACCAGACACATGTTCAGACAACAGTTAAACCAGTCAGAGGATTAATTAATGTCAACAAACAAAACAACGTAGAGTTTTATATCATTAGATTTCTTTCGTTCACATTTGTCTGGCTTATCCCTTAGGTATGTATCTGTTGGATTTTGTTTTAGGGTAGTTACTGTTGTAGTAATCCTTATGCTTACAAACATTATAATTGACTACAGTGTCAACTGTTACCACCCATCTGTATTTTGTTTCCCCTATCTCCCCCACTACAGACGTTGAAGAATTACCGGTTATAGATGCTGCCCAACTCCCGCCTGCCTACATGAGAACATGTTACTTAACTACTCAACCAAAATTACCATGACACTGGTTGTCATTCATCCATTCCATTAAACGTTAAAGGCATTATATTTTGTCATAAATTACAGCACATAGTTGCATCAATCTCTGATATGTCACTTGCAGTAACAAGGCATAACAATATTCCTATTGGCCATATGGTAATGGCCACATACCTAGCTAATAAATCTCCCATCCATCTGTAGGAGGTGAAGCCTAACCTGTTAGAGATGTTGCCCAACTCAGACCTGCCAATGGAGAAGATGTTGGAGGAGCTGATGGATGGGGACATCATCGTCTTCCAGAAGGACGAGCCGGACCTGGACTCGTTTGACCTGCCCACCGCCAAGGACTACTTCAGGTAGACTTCTGGCAGGTTTATTATTTTGACCACGTTTCATGCTGACATGTAGACCATTTTAACATAAACTTTACTGTAAGTTGTGAGGGAACTGACCTAAAATTCTGTAACGATCTTTCATCAAAAATAAACTTTTCGGTCGTCCTTAAATTCTTCATCTGGCCTATATATATTTATAACATTCATAATGTTCTACTTTCAGAGACCTCTTTTACCGAATTGAAATTACTTTCTGTGATAAAAATGTGATAAATGACCCCGGGTTTTCCCTGGAGCTCTCATCCCGCATGAACTATGACCAGATGGCCAACGGTGTGGCCAAGTACCTAGGCACAGACCCATACTTGCTGCAGTTTTTCAAAGTTCAGGCGTAAGTGCTCGCTTACTTATGCTTCCGACTCCTCAAGGATATGACATGTCACTAACCTGCCTCAAATGATGTATTCTTAAACATTGTAATTGGTGATGTTCCAAATTGATCGTCATGTTTAAGGTGTATGAATTACAAATACAAGTCATAGCCCTTTACGTTGATACATGTTTTGTCAATTTCCTTGTAATGTCAAACTTTTTATTGATCCCGATTTGTTCCTTCGTTTATGTTGATGTTTTTATATCATATTTTTGCTGTATTGAAGTGATTATCAGACCACACAGTCGAATTTCACACTTTCTTTTCTTCTTACTTCTACAAGTCAGACATAAGGTGTATATCCTTTTTATTAAAACAAATACATATGTTACTCAAGCGTATGTCAAGAAAGAGTGGATAGAGATGTCAATTGATCCAATTTCAGATAAGTGGAATATTCTTTATATCAATATATTTCTCGTGGTCGTGACAACTTTGACATAACAGGTTTCAACTGTACGATTTAATATCTGTTACCTGTAGTACACTTGAAAGTTGCTCAGTGCATTATGATCAAAGAGAATTGTACATGTTGCTTGATCTTCATGTAGGCTTGGGATTTAATATATGTAAGAAAGAATTGATTTTAAATTAGCCTGTTGTTTTGTGTTTTAGGTACAGGGATGGTCCAGGGAACCCCATACGGTGCACATTTGAGGGCACCTTGAAAGACCTTGTCTCATTTAACAAGCCAAAACCTAGGAAGTTGTACTACCAACAGGTCAGTCAACAATGCTTATTTGAGCTGGTTAATTAGCTTATGTGTTTCTTAACGAAAGATACGAGGTATTATTATAACCTTGGTGTCATTATTGTCATGAAACACTGGATCATGACTCAATGACCAAGATATTCACATTTGACTACACATTCTTAGTAAACATGTTGCCAGAGACAAGGCAAGGCCCACAACTTTGGCTTTAAGAATTGTTGAGTTGTGCGCCTTATTGACTGAAAAAGATGAGCCATTGCATTCCCACCATGAGTGGCTCCCCTTATTTTACATTCATATATGTCTCCTTAGGAATGGAGCTTCCTGTTTTTAATTCAGCATACCATTATATTGGTATTCATGTAAGATTAACTTAAAACGAGTATTTGTTCAAACTTGGGCATTCTTTCCCTTTCAGTTGAATATTCGTATAAACGAGTTGGAAAATAAGCGCCAGTTCAAGTGTATATATGTAAATAGTAAACTCAAGGAGGAGGTGAGTAAACTTGTGTATTTAAACTCATTGGCCAACTTAAGTCCAGATGGTAAGAATTTCTAACTGGCATACAGATTATTAAATTACTGTAAGTTAAATTGGTTTAAAAATGTCCCCTGTAAATTGATAAGAAATTACTAACGAGTATATCAAATAGATTCTTGAATAGTGAAAGCCATGATAAAGATTCTGTAGACACTAGTTTAGACACAGATTTACCATCAAGGGTTCTTTGATATAAATAACTGAAGACTATTCTTAAATTTACTTCCCTCTAGAAGATTACGTACATGAAAGGTGTGTACAGAGCAACTCAATTTATTCCATGTTTAACCCAGCGCCTGTGTGTGTGTGTATTATATACAGAAAGAGCTAGTGTTGTACCCGGACAAGACTGGGAAGGTGTGTGACCTGCTGGAGGAGGCCAAAAAACAGATCAACGTCACAGAGTCAGGCACTCTCAGGTAACAAATTTTGGAGGACATACTAAAGCACTGCTTGAATTTTTCGCTCTATCTTGCTGATGTTCATGTTTCATTTACTTCATATTCAACTGTTGGAAGAGTAAGTAAAGTTTTATAATGTTTCAGCTTTGACCAGAGAGCAATGAATGATTCTATTTGCTGGTAAATGAAAAAAACAAACAAGAAACGTTTTGTGCACTATTTCGTGTTTTATAATTGGCACATATTTGTAAGATGCATTAAAAAATGTGGCAAATATAAAATCTGAAACCTTCATTTTTGACTTGCTGTATTGTACCACAGGTTGTTGGAGGTGATAGGGTGTAAGATCTACTCTATCCAGCTGGAGGACATGTCTCTAGAGATGCTCACGGGGACAGGGACGAAGGCCCTCCGGGTGGAGGAGATTCCCAAAGAGGAGGTGAACCTCGCTGCTGATGAAGTCCTCATACATGTTGCTCATTTTCACAAGGTACAAACTACATCCTAGCTGATGATGGTAAAATAGGTACATGCATGACTACTGGGAATATTAAAATCATCAGTTTTCAGGGTGAAAAAATTTGTCTGAGAAATGGTTTATATTGGTCATAAGGTCTCAGTTAAATTGATTACACATGGTGTACTGGTTATCTATCGTACTGTTGTCTTTCAATGCTTTGGGTTGATGATTGTGTACTGTATGCATCTGCCTGCCTGCATTGACAACAAAGTATGATGGGTAACATGTTTCTAGCAATTGAATAGTCGTTGTAAACAGAAGTTAATTAATATGGAATGGCATTTTGATCATTTTATTTTTAGCTCAACTATTTGAAGAATAAGGAGGGCTATACTACTCGCCCCAGCGTCGGCGTCCGGTAAAAGTTTTAGGGCAAGTTGGGATTTTTGCTTATAAGTCCAATATCCTTCATTCAATTCCCTTAATACTTCACACAGTTGTTCAGGACCATCACATTATGAGGTTAGATAAATCCATATTATCCTTTATACAAATTATAGCCCCTGATTGACTATGGAACTAAGGTTTAGGGCAGGTTGGGATATTTATTAATAACTTCTATACCCTTGATTCTGGCTGGTGGGAGGGCAGCTTCAAAGTCATCTTATGTATCGAATAACTTTAGCCAGGTTTGACATTTAGTGACCAATCTTGGTATATAGGAAGAGTTTATGAAGACCTTCATGGGATTGCATTTGAGGCCCCTAGAATCAAGGTCAAAGCTACTATTAATAGAAAAATGGTTGGTATTGAATAACTTAAGTAAGGGTCAACATATTACAAGCAAACTTGGTATATATAAAGAGTTTATGGAGACCTTTCTTAGATTGTGTTTTGGACCCCCCAGAGTAAAGGTCACTGTTTACTTTTAATTTGATTTTTATTGCTTTTGACAGGCACATACATCATTATTGTATTCATTTCTATATCAAAGTGGTGTAGTCGAGCGTGCTGTCTTGACAGCTCTTGTTTAAGTAATTATTATTATCTATTGCATTATACTTTCATTTTATGTTTCAGGAAGTGTTCTCAACATTTGGTGTCCCATTTTTACTGAAAATTAAAAATGTAAGTTCTACATGAAATTTCATACTTTTGTACTTGTATTGGGATGTCTTTATTAAAGCTTACATAGAAAATATGAACATGTTCTACCCAGGTATGGTCATTGATAAATATTTACATTAATCTTCTTTCAGAGTGAAAAGTTTTCATCTGTGAAGGACAGAATCCAAAAACGTTTAGATGTCCCAGAGAAAGAGTTTGAAAAGGTATAATGGGCTGACCATTGCTTATCCAACTGTTGTGTAATATTTGTGTAACCACAGTCTCAGTTCACTTTAAAGTGCTGAAGTGTTTTTAAGTGTGTTTGGTGTTAAGTTTTTACACACTGCAAGCGATTTAGGCCTCCACTTATTCTCAAGTTAATGAAATTTATTTTCACACACATTCTGTTCTTTCTTATGAGAAAAACAATCCTCCAAAGCAGGTGTGTGAGCTGCTATAGTGATATGGCAAAGACTGCATGTTCAATGTATGTGTGTTATGTTTCAGTACAAGTTTGCTGTGATTGTGATGGGCAAGGTGGAGTACATATCTGACGAGGACCAGGACCTCAAAGTGAACATCTCACAGTTCTTTCCACACTTACATGCAGGTAGGATGATCTCCAACTGTAGAAATAATTACTTAAAGGACTTCACAGATTGCAATATGTATCCAAGACCGGATTGAGCTCCCTGGGCAACAAGCACCGGGTCAATACAAAAGTCAGCTCAATAGCTGAGTTTCCACTAAATACATAGAATAACCAGTTATTCTCAAGTTTCACTATTTTGGCACATATGCATGAAGTAAAATGGGGCATGATCCTCAAACAAAATGAAGATTTAACTTGTCTACTATTTGTGTTAGATGAGAGATTTCTTCTATTCCAATCAAAAAAGGTTATAAAATGTAAATGTACATTTCAGGTGGGAATATGCAATCACGGCCTTGGTTGGGACTAGACCATGTGAACAAGACCCCAAAGAGATCTCGTGTAGGAAATTACTTGGAGAAAACCATCAAGATCTACAACTGATCAGCGGGACTGAATACATCAGAGTTTTATCCCCTGGCTGAGGTGACAAGGTCCCTGGCTGGCTCTGTGAGAGACTGAGAAAAGATTGCCTATTGGTTTCTATGGCAGCACTGTGTTTTAGTACAACTAGATATCTTAATGGAGATTTTGTTACTGTTGTGAATTTTTTAAGTATTACTCTAAGTATTTATCCTTAGTTTCACCAATCATCAAGGAAGGTTTAGTAGTACTCGGTTGTAATAAAGGCAAATAAGAACAAATACTATTGAAAACACAAACATTTCCCGCGTATTTCTCAGAAATACATAACCCCATGCTATGTACAATAGCGTCTTATAACTAGTCATTTCCTGAACTAGACAGTTGGTAGGTTATGTTCTAGCTCTGATATTTTTGTTTGTTTGATATTCATCTGACAAATGTATCGAAATATAATATGAACACAGACTTAGAAATAATGATAGTTATTATCACACATACTTTTAGTTGTGAGGTACATGTATTTAATTTTCCATGAGAGTGCAATACATTGGTAGACCTCACATAGGTAGATGTGCAATGGAAGATGTATTCTGTCAAAATTCTTTATTTAATTGGTACTAAAATGGTACTGAAATGAGTTTCAGATAAAATTAATTGAAAAGTGTTCGAATATAATTGATAGATTCATTGTTCTACTTTACCGACTCATTTTTGTGATGTTTTTTGCAGCTTTGAACATCAATGTTATCAATTTCAATAAAAACGACCTTGGGATTATTATTAAGTCGTAGATGCCATTATATTTTTGTTACTGTTTCAAAATGTAGTTTGACAGACTGGTGCCGAAGTTTCAGATTGAAAGGTTCAGCATTGTTTGGTTGTGCTTTATTATGATAATGCCCAATGCTAAATTTGTAAATATCACAATTTCTGAGTTCTTGTACAGATCTTTTTTTATTTCAGCACATTTTATTATTTTATAAAATGTTTAGAAAAGATGTTAATTATGAATGCAAGGATAATGTAAATACTTTTTTTTTCAAAGTATGGAAGATGATGTGCAGTCAGTTCATGCCATGAGGGTAATTATATACATGTAGTTATAAATGATTATAAAAAAGTTCTCCACAAAAATATTTCAGGTGAAAATGCATAGAATTCATATTTTAATTTAGTGGAAAGAATAAAGACTATCATCCCTTGATATTAACATGTACCGGTATCAAGATCTTAACTTATTCCTGCCAAGTAGTCCTAGACACCTTTAATGTAGAAAATGTGGCACAAACATTATTTCTGAATACTTAACAGTTTGCAATTTTAGAGATGATAAACTATACGGCAACTTGTTGATACTGTAAAGTGTCCACTGTAGATGCTTGAGAAACATTCTACTATTAAACATAAAGTTCAGGCCTGTGTATTGTGCTAGGACTGTCAGTGCTGTGTTGGAACATTCCATGTTTACGTACTCTCCTGTTGTATAGTGACTTCTCTGCTGTCTCCTCATTTTTTAATTATTAATAATATCATAGCCAAGTTTGGTTTTTATAAGTTTAATTTTGAAATTATTTTTATTTCCAGTCTTATTCTCTCTTTTTTCAGTGTAATTGAAAATCATCCTATTTAGTATTTTGTTGTTTAAGAAAATGGAAAAAAATATATATGTAAACTTTGATATATTTCATGTTGCACTTAAATCATTTAAAACTGTTAAGTTGTTGAAAGTTACATAATATTAATACGAAATCCACATGTATAAGATTAATTGAGAGAACGTTTTGTCTGCCCAGTTCTGTATTGTGATCGATATTGACAATAGCAAATACGTGAAATCAAGTAAAACATGGTTGAATTATTTAATTGCATGAACGTCTGTTTAACTGTGCTGTTTAAATTGATGTATTGTGTGTCAAAATGGCATAAATTTTATAATAAATCATCAACAACACAATTGGTTTGTTTTTTATTCAATAACATGTACAATTTTTACAGGTATGATAATGCTATTTATGTTTCCAGTCACGTAAATACCTCCCATTCTTTCTTGGATGTGAATTGTTGCAGTCTTGTAGGATATACTTTGTCTGTAAACATCAAGTCTGGTTAATATTTGATACAAAAATAATGAATGAATTTGGTTAAATTTTGACAATTTACGGGCAATGTCTTGACACGGAATCTCATGTGATCTGGCTGCCGATTGAACTTGGTGAGATATAATGCCAATAAACATTATAATCAAAAGTCAAGATTGGATTACAGTCAGCCAATGGAAATAGAAGTGTAATGTTGCAGACAACAAAAATTTCAAAATGATCTCTATATATCTGCCATGATACACAGCTGAAATATGGTCAAACATGCTACGTACACTAATCTGACCCGACTGGCGCAATATAGCTTCATCATGCATAATCGATGTGTGAACATTTATTTTGTAGAATATGGTTTAACATGCTGCGTACACTACTCTGGCCTTCTGACTTTTGAGGTTGACGCAATATAACTTTATCATACATATTGCCTCGATATGTGAACATGTTATTATGAAATTCATAACATAAGATGAAGATCAAGTCTCTATCAAATGTTTCATGTAGGACCTGGATAATTAGCTGGCTGACCTGTTAGGCAACATTTGAAAATATCCACTAACAAGACTTATGAAGTGGATGTAGATAATTCAGACATTTGAGCCCAAATCTGGAAATTGCATTCTACTGAATTCCTTTCCAAGAGTTCAGGCATGGTCACATATTAAGGCTCTCTAACCCTTTCAACTCCAGCAGTATGATGGCTGGAATATGTATTTTTCAAGTTTTCTCTGTTGTATTTAACCATACAATCTTAACACCACTCAAATGTTGATGATCCAATTCAAATAAATCCAATTTCATTGGTCAGTTCATTTATTTTCCATGAGGACAGTTCAATCAAGTGCATTTGCTTTATCTGTATTAACTTGTTGACAGACAGAAAACGAAACGAAACTGTGACATTTTTTAATTTATTGTTTACATAAAGAAATTATAATTAAAATCATTAATTTGCAGGCAATAACATTCAGAAAAATAACAACACAAACAAATAACTTTCATATGAATGCATAAAGTTCAAGCAGGATTTTTACATTTCTTCAAAAACCTTTAATCCTTCAGTATTTTCATAAGCAACATACTAAAATTACGGACAAATGTTAAATCTGCTGGTAATTATGGACACTTGTCAAATCTGCTGGTCGTTATGGACATTTCTTAAATCTGCTTGTCATTCAATGAATTCTAAATGTAAAGCTAAGGCACAGTATTCTGAAATGCAAAACAACAGTTTGATCATGCTTTCCAGCTCACATTCATAGTACACAAAGTGTTCTTCATCAACTTGCTATTCTCGCATGAGAACCATATTGTTCCTAAAACACCATCAACTGCCGGAGAACTATCTCTTCCTCTTTCTAATAGGAGTCATATCATCATCTGATCCCGAGCTGTACACCACACCCCCTCTCTTCCTGGCGGCTGTTGTCTTCTTCTTGGCAGGCTTTCCCCCATCAGAGTCAGCATCAAACTGAAGCTGCCCCCCTCGCCTGCTCCCACCCCGGGGTGCTTGTTTTATGGCAGATGGTTTCCGTGATGATGAGATGGAGGAGAAAGAGTCGTCATCACTTGAGAGTAACTCCACCACATCTTCTTCAGACTCCGAACTGCAAATGACATATAAGATATGTTAACAAATATTTTAGAAACATCTTTTATTTACATGAATTTTGCATACAGTGAATTCATATATATTCCCGGGAAATTGATTTTCATGGATTTCTTGGGTTTGCTTATCCAGGAATTCAAGATCTCCACGAAAATTTGACCTTTGACATTTTGTCTGAAATCGTATTGTTTATGTGAAAGGGTATACATGTATTTACATGAATATTCATGGAAGCGGTATACAACTAAATAAATTAAGTTACCTAGTTTATATTAATTTCAATATGTTTTATATATTATTTAACCTTAATGATTATTTATTTAAAGTCAAATTTTGGTAATGGGTACTTCAATTCATTTTCTTTTGTATGACATTGCCGGAACATTAAAACGAGCTGATAATCAACCTCTTGTGCAGCACATGTAAAACGTGCTGATTTTTAACCTGGTGTGTTTGAGCGTCACCACTTGATTTTGTTTCCTTGACCAAATATTTAATCGATTATTTAATTTTAAACCCTAACCATGTTTTCACAGTGTGCAAAAAATACTTAATTAAAATTCAATGTCTTCACTATTTCTAAATCCTTGATGTTATCGCATCTCTATTTATGACCCTTAAATAACCGATCAAGTGCTAATAAACATGGGTATCTGCTCTAATTGACATATTGTCCCATTGTAGTGACTTGCATGTACTGCATGACATAGTGATACAAAGCAAGACATCGGCGCATGGTGAATTTGCAGACGATTTAGAATTGCATGTTTAAAAAAAATAAAAAAAATCCATGACAGAACCCACGGAATTGTCCTTTTTCTAAAAACCACGAAATTTCAAGCCACAAATATAAATGATTTCACAGTATTTAGAACATGGCATATATAAGTATCGTTTATAATTAACATTTAGGGGCGTACAGGTAGGCTGGTAATAGTAACCGCACACACTTGCCAAGTAGTTGAAATCATACACAACAAGTGCTTTAAGTTATGTAATCAGTCACGAGGGTAGCATGTGTAGTTACAGTGTTGTACCTTATTGTCACTTAGGCTGCAATATGTAGCGAGCATAATTTTATGTAACAAGCACTAATATATCACAATTGCTTTTCATGTAGGTTGCAGGCCTCAATTTACTTTCGGCTGTTTCCTGTAACCTTACTAGCTCAGCACTTGCATCATCAAACGACATCATGCTTTAAGAAGCTGACATATTAAGAAGATGTTACTCGATCTGCAATATGTTTTTTTACTGAAACTGCTTTCAAAATGTTGACTGCATTGGTTACCCCTAGATCTGAGGCAGTACTAAGGACTTCATAAAAACAAGAGCAGTATGTGACAGATGCCCCCTGAATGTGACATTGACAGGTCTATGAACAAGGCAAGTACATAAAAAAGTTAAAGCCCGGACCACCTATACTCGTATGTTCTTATATGTAGCATTCAATTTAGAACAAACACTAAGTGTGACCTTGACCTTAGAGGTAGGGACACAGGTCTTGCAAAGACATGTCGTCATTATCAAATTTGTTCATTAGAAATTGAGACGGTACTATTTTAATATGCCAACCTTCAGGGGCATAAAAACATCTAGCAAGTAAGCTAACAACTTCAAAGCAACTATCTACATGGACTTTTAAAACAATTCAAATTGCAAATTAACTAACAAGTAAGCTGTCTTCTTGCTGGCTCGCTTGCTGGACTTTGCCTTGCTGGAGGTGAAGGAGTCTGCTATGGACCTCTGACTGCTATCCACAACCGGAGCCCTACCCCTGCCTCCCCTAGATCCCCGGCCCCGGGCTCCCTCTCCCTTGGCCCCACGTGACCCTCTACCTCCACGCGACCCTTTTCCACGCCCCCTCGTGGAAGAAGCCTTTGAAATTTCACTGTCATCTGAGTTCATGCCATTGATGTCGTCATCACTTTCACCAATGGTGATATCTGGCTGGCGTTTAGGAACTACTTTCTTGGCCTCCTCTAGTTCCTGTTCGTCTTCTTTCCGTCTCTGTCTTTCCTCCTTATATCTGTGTACCTCGTCATCTATCACATCTTCATTGGTACTTCTCTTCTTTAAATGATCCTGAAAAAATGTTAAATGGTTATTTGAAATATTTGATTGAAATCTTTGCCCATACGTCTTTATACAGATGAGTTCACATTTTGTACTTCAAGAGAGGTACAATTGCTACAGTTTTCAAGCCAAATAAAGCATATTGCTTCAAGTAACAAAGTCTAAGATCAAACTCTCATATAGCTATGAAGTGAAAGTTACAACTTAAAATTCAGTATAAGGGCTATAACAAATTGACTACAATTGAAAATATACCCTTCTTTCTAAAACAAATCGGCTATACCTGTGTCCTTTCCAGCTGGTAAATAACGAGCTGTGGTATGGCATCCTTCTCTTCCTTGTCCACAAACTCCTTCACAGCCTCTCCAATACCCTTCTCCGTCAACACCTGCAGGCGCAGCTTCTGTAGAGATATAACATAACAGGTATCAACACCTGCAACTGTAGCTTTTGTAACAAAATCACAAACCAGGTATTAACACCAGTCCTGCAAACATAGCTTCTGTAACAAATTTTAACAAAATCACAAACCAGGTATTAACACTTGAACACATAGCTTCTGTAACAATAGCACATAACAGGTATTAACACTTGCAGACACAGCTTATGTAACAGAATCACAAACCAGGTATTAACACCTGCGAGACAGCTTCTGTAACAATATCACATAACAGGTATTTACACCTGCAGACACAGCTTCTGTAACAATATCACAAACTAGGTATTAACACCTGAAAAGCCAGCTTCTATAACAATATCACATAACAGGTATTAACACCTGCAGACACAGCTTCTGTAACAAAATCACAAACCAGGTATTAACACTTGCGAGACAGCTTCTGTAACAATAGCACATAACAGGTATTAACACTTGCAGACACAGCTAATGTAACAAAATCACAAACCAGGTATTAACACCTGCGAGACAGCTTCTGTAACAATATCACATAACAGGTATTTACACCTGCAGACACAGCTTCTGTAACAATATCACAAACTAGGTATTAACACCTGCAGACACAGCTTCTGTAACAAAATCACAAACCAGGTATTAACACCTGAAAAGCCAGCTTCTATAACAATATCACATAACAGGTATTAACACCTGCAGACACAGCTTCTGTAACAAAATCACAAACCAGGTATTAACACTTGCAGACACAGCTTCTGTAACAAAATCAACAAGATGGCCATGATGGCCCTAAATCGCTCACTTGAGTAAAAGAGTTTAACCTTCGTTATCAATATAGCTTGATATTTGTTCTCAAAGAATATTGAAAAACATACTGGTCAAACATGTTGCCTGGATAATCACTGACAGGACTTGTCACAGGACTTGGTGATTGTCTGCACACTGACAGGAGTTTGTCCATTTGCCTGCACACTGACAGGACTTGATGATTGACTGCACACTGACAGAATTTGATTCTCATACCTGCACACTGACAGGACTTTGTTCAGTTGCCTGCACACTGACAGGACTTGATAATTGACTGCACACTGACAGCACTTGGTACAGATACCTGCACACTGACAGCACTTTTTTCAGTTGCCTGCACACTGACAGGACTTTGTTTAATTGCCTGCACACTGACAAAACTATGTTAAATTGCTTGCACACTGAAAGAACTTTTGAGTATAGATGCACAAACAACAAACAGTGCACCATCCAATAAAATCAATAAACTGCCTTAAGCTCTTAAAATTAGATATCAGAACACATTCAGCACCTTCAGCTAATATGAGGGATGTCCGGAAAGTTTTGAGACTGCGTTCATAAAACACATACAACTCAAAGGATGCATTTTAAATTTTAGCAGCTGACAACTTTATCTAATATAAACAAATCCTGAAAGTTTCAATAATATACTACGAAGTAAACGTACACCACAAACATTACAAAAAGTACAGGTCACAAGCCACAGAGCACTACCTTTTCTCATTGCGTCACGTCCTTTTTTTCAAAATACCCCCTTTTTGCAAGTATACACTTACTATGGGGTTCAACCCATTGCTTAAATATCTTTCCATACCACTCTTCCATGATATTATGAACAACTGTCCTTTTTAACTGAACAGGGTCACCAATTTCCCTCACTGTCCTTCGCCGGTCTTCTTGTAACCTGTCGCGCACTGAATTTACGCCACTTTCACTCACGACTGATGGTCTGCCGCTTTAAATCGCACACATTTTCATGCCCGTCAATAAAACAGTCCATGCCAGCGAAATACCAAAGCCCTTGAACATTTTGGCTTTGATTTATCCCGTGTTAGAAACGTATAAGTATTTGTAGGAGCTATCCCGCTGCGAACACTGTGTTTGATCATAGCGCGCTGCTCCGTGCGTGACGTCAATGTTGCAGTTTTTTCGTACATCTTCATAATACTACTCTACTTCAATTGATCGTTACAAACTTGTCTACAGTTAGATGGCTTTAATAAATTGCGGGGTGATGCAGCTGACATCATACTGTTGTCATATGTCTTGACGTGATGTTTTGGCATCTATTATTAAGAAGGAGTAGTATAGAAAGAGTAAAATTCAAAGTGCTCCGTGAAGTGCTAGATGGGTTGTCTTGACAACCATTTTCTTCCTTATTATGAAATTATATAATTTAATTTTTCAAAAGGAAACTTGTGAATAGTCTATATACACAGCTGATTATTGTTTGTTGATTTATATTAAAAACGTTTTGAAATATAGACACAGTCTCAAAACTTTCCGGACAACCCTCGTATTATCACATTTTCTATCTAGGAAAACATCACCTTCCATTTAATGTTTACAACGAAAATCTTTATATCAGTTATAAGTTAATAACATTATCCACACAGAAGATAAGATTGTAGCTTAGAATAATCTACATGAAGTTTACAATAATATACATGAAGTTCAATGGAAAAGTCTGATTATTAAATTTATCATTAAAGTAAAAATGAAATTTCTTCTAAAGAATAAAGTGTATAGTAATTATTTGAATCTATGAACATAAAAAAAGAACAATAATTACCTGAGAAGTGACTATGTTGAAGACTTAATAAAATTTAAAATCTATTCCCTTGTTACTAAAAATAGATAGTAGTGGAATCTCCAACAAAAAGGGAGACCATATAGCAAGACTTGTGCCCTTGCTTCAATAGTAAACTTTACATAACTATCAGATTTTAACAAAATATATTTATAATGAACTTGTAACCCACGGGGTGAGGCCAATTTTTCTCAAGGGGCATAATTTGAATAAACATGGTAGATAACCAATCAACAATGTTACGCACCAAATATTTAAGCACTAGGCCTCAAAGTATTCGCCAAAAAAAGTTTTGTAATTTTTCCTTTATGTTGCCATGGCAACCAGAGTTCTGCATGGAATTCATTTCTTTGAACAATTTTTGAAAAAGCATCAACCAAAGATCATTCCTATGAAGTTTCATTAAAATTGTCCAAGGGGTTAAGGAGAAGATGATGATTATAACCAATTGTTGACACTTCTTTAGGTTGCCATGGCAACCAGAGTTCTGCATGGAATTCATTTCTTTGAACAATTTTAAAAAGCACCAACCAAGGATCATTCCTATGAAGTTTCATTAAAATAGTCCAAGGGGTTAAGGCGAAGATGATGATTATGACCAATTGTTGACATTTTCCTTAAGGTTGCCATGGCAACCAGAGTTCTGCATGGAATTCCTTTCTTTGAACAATTTTGAAAAAGCACCAACCAAGGATCTTTCCTATGAAGTTGTCCAAGTGGTTTAGGAAAAGAAGGTAATTATAACCAATTGTTGACGCCGAACGCCAGATGCAGGATGACAGACGCCGGACATAGACCGATCACAATAGCTCACCTTGAGCACTTTGTGCTCAGGTGAGCTAAAAACCAGGTATTAACACCTGCAGAAACAGCTTCTGTAACAAAATCACATAACAGGTATTAACACCTGCAGACACAGCTTCTGCAACAATATCACATAACAGGTATTAACACATGTAGACACAGCTTCTGTAACAATATCACATAACAGGTATTAACACCTGTAGACACAGCTTCTGTAACAATATCACAAACCAGGTATTAACACTGGCAGACACAGCTTCTGTAACAAAATCACAAACCAGGTATTAACACCTGCAGACACAGCTTCTTTAACAATATCACAAACCAGGTATTATCATTTGCAGACACAGCTTCTGTAACAAAATCACATAACAGGTATTAATACCTGCAAACCAAGCTTCTGTAACAACATCACATAACAGGTATTAACACCTGAAGACACAGTTTCTGTAACAAAATCACAAACCAGGTATTAACACTTGCAGACACAGCTTCTGTAACAATATCACAAACCAGGTATTAACACTTGCAAACACAGCTTCTGTAACAATATCACATAACAGGTATTAACACCTGCAGACACAGCTTCTGTAAAAATATCCCAAACCAGGTATAAACACCTGCAGACCCAGCTTCTGTAACAATATCACATAACAGGTATTAACACTTGCAAACCCAGCTTCTGTAACAATATCACATAACAGGTATTAACAACTGCAGACACAGCTTCTGTAACAATATCACATAACAGGTATAAACACATGCAAACGCAGCCTCTGTAACAATATCACATAACAGATATTAAAACCTGCAGAACCAGCTCCTGTAACAATATCACATAAAAAGTATTAACACCTGCAGACACAGATTCTGTAACAATATCTCATAACAGGTATTAAAACCTGCAGAACCAGCTTCTGTAACAATATCACATACCAGGAATTAACATCTGCAAACCCAGATCCTGTAACAATATCACATAACAGGTATTAACAACTGCAGACACAGCTTCTGTAACAATATCACATAACAGGAATTAACACCTGAAAACCCAGCTTCTGTAACAATATCACATAACAGGTATTAACACCTGAAAACCCAGCTTCTGTAACAATATCACATAACATGTATTAACACCTGAAAACCCAGCTTCTGTAACAATATCACATAACAGGTATAAACACCTGAAAACCCAGCTTCTGTAACAATATCACATAACAGGTATAAACACCTGAAAACCCAGCTCCTATAACAATATGTCATAACAGGTATAAACACCTGCAAACCCAGCTTCTGTAACAATATCACATAACAGGTATTAATACCTGCAAACCCAGCTTCTGTAACAATATCACATTGTTGTGTGATATTGTTACAGAAGCTTGGTATCACATAACAGGTATTCATACCTGCAAATATAGCAATATCACATAACAGGTATGTGATATTGTTACAGAAGCTGGGTATCACATAACAGGTATTCATACCTGCAAAGGTAACAATATCACAAAACAGGTATTAATACCTGCAAACGCAGCTTCTGTAACAATATCATATACCAGGTAACAAGGGTATTTCTCTTTTGGCCATATTTTCAGGCAGGATTTTTTCAATGACTGAATGCTGACTTATCATCAAACTACAAAACAACATTGTACAATATTTTTGCCTTCAAGGGCTTAAAAGAATTACCAAGTCGCACATTTATGCTTCCATTTGGGCACTGTGAACAAATTATTTCTAATAATGGTCATGGCATTAAAGATCTAAGTTAAGTCTTCTTTTTTGTGTTATTCTTTGTTAATGTGTATGTGTGGCTTAATATTTTCGTGTGAAATGATACAAATAATAATATTAATATATTGATAATATGTTATTGTGATACAGCATTAATTCAAAAATATGTCCATTTTTACTATATTCATAGACAAACAACTGTATTATATGCCAAAATATTTATTCTTCAAAACATGAAAGAAAGTGTTTATTTTAAACTTATTTATTTTACAATAATTATGAAACAATTTATTACAATCATATTCATCATTCTCACATTGTAATGTAAGAGTGTTGTCTTGTAAAGTGGGGGAAGGTGGAGTATCCAGAGGAACCTACTTGTCTGGCTTGGTGACCACAAACCAAACTCAAATGTTCCCAGACAGGAAATTCAATCAGGGTCACATAGGTGAGAAGCAAGTGTGCTTACCACTGAACTTGCCGGACAACCGTAAAAATAGAATGCACATACAATGAAGGATTGTTGCTTTTTACTTAAACCAAACAGCACAAACCAATTTCTTTAACCAGTCAAGATTCACAAACAATGTTCGAGTGATAAATTTGGGGTTGAACATTCAAGAGAATACACATAAGACTTGGAATACAAATTATGTCATAAATTGCTGTCCCATGTGTATGTATCTGATGTTCACAAGATTGGTCCTACTTACCTCGTCTGCCTGGGTAAAGTATTCTTTGACCATGTCCTCAACCCGCGCTGATGGCAGGTCCACCTTGATGTCCTCTAGGTCCACATCTACAATACAGAATGGACTGTCACACAGTTGGTGTCATAACAAACAGTCTGGCCTGTTGGTGTCATTACAGACATGCTGGCTACACCCTGACACATAGTTGGTGTCATTACTGACATGCTGGCTACACACTGACACTGACACACGGTTGGTGTCATTACAGACATGCTGGCTACACCCTGACACACGGTTGGTATCATTACAGACATGCTGGCTACACACTGACTACACCCTGACACACAGTTGGTGTCATTACAGACATGCTGGCTACACCCTGACACACAGTTGGTATCATTACAGACATGCTGGCTACACACTGACTACACCCTGACACACAGTTGGTGTCATTACAGACATGCTGGCTACACACTGACACATGGTTGGTATCATTACAGACATGCTGGCTACACACTGACTACACCCTGACACACAGTTGGTGTCATTACAGACATGCTGGCTACACCCTGACACACAGTTGGTGTCATTACAGACATGCTGGCTACACCCTGACACACAGTTGGTGTCATTACAGACATGCTGGCTAGACCCTGACACACAGTTGGTGTCATTACATACATGCTGGCCACACACTGACACACAGTTGGTGTCATTACAGACATGCTGGCCACCCCCTGACACACAGTTGGTTTCATTACAGACATTCAGGCCACACCCTGACACACAGTTGGTTTCATTACAGACATGCTGGCTACACCCTGACACACGGTTGGTGTCATTACAGATATGCTGGCTACACCCTGACGCACGGTTGGTTTCATTACAGACATGCTGGCTACACCCTGACGCACGGTTGGTTTCATTACAGACATGCTGGCTACACCCTGACGCACAGTTGGTGTCATTACAGACATGCTGGCTACACCCTGACGCACAGTTGGTGTCATTACAGACATGCTGGCTACACACTGACACACAATTGGTTTCATTACAGACATGCTGGCTACACACTGACACACAATTGGTTTCATTACAGACATGCTGGCTACACCCTGACACACAGTTGGTGTCATTACAGACATGCTGGCTACACACTGACACACAGTTGGTGTCATTACAGACATGCTGGCCACACCCTGACACACAGTTGGGGTCATTACAGACATGCTGGCCACACCCTGACACACAGTTGGGGTCATTACAGACATGCTGGCTACACCCTGACACACGGTTGGGGTCATTACAGACATGCTGGCTACACCCTGACACACAGCTGGGGTCATAACAGACATGCTGGCTACACCCTGACACACAGTTGGTGTCATTACAGACATGCTGGCTACACACTGACACACAGTTGGTGTCATTACAGACATGCTGGCTACACACAGACACACAGTTGGGGTCATTACAGACATGCTGGCTACACCCTGACACACAGTTGGTTTCATTACAGACATGCTGGCTACACACTGACACACAGTTGGTGTCATTACAGACATGCTGGCTACACACAGACACACAGTTGGGGTCATTACAGACATGCTGGCTACACCCTGACACACAGTTGGTTTCATTACAGACATGCTGGCTACACACTGACACACAGTTGGTGTCATTACAGACATGCTGGCTACACACAGACACACAGTTGGGGTCATTACAGACATGCTGGCTACACACTGACACACGGTTGGGGTCATTACAGACATGCTGGCTACACACTGACACACAGTTGGGGTCATTACAGACATGCTGGCTACACCCTGACGCACAGTTGGTGTCATTACAGACATGCTGGCTACACACAGACACACAGTTGGTGTCATTACAGACATGCTGGCTACACACAGACACACAGTTGGTGTCATTACAGACATGCTGGCTACACACTGACACACAGTTGGTGTCATTACAGACATGCTGGCTACACACTGACACACAGTTGGTGTCATTACAGACATGCTGGCTACACACTGACACACAATTGGTTTCATTACAGACATGCTGGCTACACCCTGACACACAGTTGGTGTCATTACAGACATGCTGGCTACACACTGACACACAGTTGGTGTCATTACAGACATGCTGGCCACACCCTGACACACAGTTGGGGTCATTACAGACATGCTGGCCACACCCTGACACACAGTTGGGGTCATTACAGACATGCTGGCTACACACTGACACACGGTTGGGATCATTACAGACATGCTGGCTACACCCTGACACACGGTTGGGGTCATTACAGACATGCTGGCTACACCCTGACACACAGTTGGGGTCATAACAGACATGCTGGCTACACCCTGACACACAGTTGGTGTCATTACAGACATGCTGGCTACACACTGACACACAGTTGGTGTCATTACAGACATGCTGGCTACACACAGACACACAGTTGGGGTCATTACAGACATGCTGGCTACACCCTGACACACAGTTGGTTTCATTACAGACATGCTGGCTACACACTGACACACAGTTGGTGTCATTACAGACATGCTGGCTACACACAGACACACAGTTGGGGTCATTACAGACATGCTGGCTACACCCTGACACACAGTTGGTTTCATTACAGACATGCTGGCTACACACTGACACACAGTTGGTGTCATTACAGACATGCTGGCTACACACAGACACACAGTTGGGGTCATTACAGACATGCTGGCTACACACTGACACACGGTTGGGGTCATTACAGACATGCTGGCTACACACTGACACACAGTTGGGGTCATTACAGACATGCTGGCTACACCCTGACGCACAGTTGGTGTCATTACAGACATGCTGGCTACACACAGACACACAGTTGGTGTCATTACAGACATGCTGGCTACACACAGACACACAGTTGGTGTCATTACAGACATGCTGGCTACACACTGACACACAGTTGGTGTCATTACAGACATGCTGGCTACACACTGACACACAGTTGGTGTCATTACAGACATGCTGGCTACACCCTGACGCACAGTTGGTGTCATTACAGACATGCTGGCTACACCCTGACGCACAGTTGGTGTCATCACAGTTGGGGTCATTACAGACATGCTGGCTACACCCTGACACACGGTTGGGGTCATTACAGACAGGCTGGCTACACGCTGACACACAGTTGGGGTCATTACAGACATGCTGGCTACACACTGACACACAGTTGGTGTCATTACAGACATGCTGGCTACACCCTGACGCACAGTTGGTGTCATTACAGACATGCTGGCTACACCCTGACGCACAGTTGGTGTCATCACAGTTGGGGTCATTACAGACATGCTGGCTACACGCTGACACACAGTTGGGGTCATTACAGACATGCTGGCTACACCCTGACACACGGTTGGGGTCATTACAGACATGCTGGCTACACCCTGACACACGGTTGGGGTCATTACAGACATGCTGGCTACACCCTGACACACAGTTGGGGTCATTACAGACATGCTGGCTACACACTGACACACGGTTGGGGTCATTACAGACATGCTGGCTACACCCTGACACACGGTTGGGGTCATTACAGACATGCTGGCTACACCCTGACACACAGTTGGGGTCATTACAGACATGCTGGCTACACACTGACGCACAGTTGGGGTCATTACAGACATGCTGGCTACACACTGACACACGGTTGGGGTCATTACAGACATGCTGGCTACACCCTGACACACAGTTGGGGTCATTACAGACATGCTGGCTACACACTGACGCACAGTTGGGGTCATTACAGACATGCTGGCTACACCCTGACACACAGTTGGGGTCATTACAGACATGCTGGCTACACACTGACACACAGTTGGTGTCATTACAGACATGCTGGCTACACCCTGACACACGGTTGGGGTCATTACAGACATGCTGGCTACACACTGACACACAGTTGGGGTCTTTACAGACATGCTGGCTACACCCTGACACACGGTTGGGGTCATTACAGACATGCTGGCTACACCCTGACACACGGTTGGGGTCATTACAGACATGCTGGCTACACCCTGACACACGGTTGGGGTCATTACAGACATGCTGGCTACACCCTGACACACGGTTGGGGTCATTACAGACATGCTGGCTACACCCTGACACACGGTTGGGGTCATTACAGACATGCTGGCTACACCCTGACACACGGTTGGGGTCATTACAGACATGCTGGCTACACCCTGACACACGGTTGGGGTCATTACAGACATGCTGGCTACACACTGACACACGGTTGGTGTCATTACAGACATGCTGGCTACACACTGACACACGGTTGGGGTCATTACAGACATGCTGGCTACACACTGACACACAGTTGGGGTCATTACAGACATGCTGGCTACACACTGACACACAGTTGGTGTCATTACAGACATGCTGGCTACACACAGACACACAGTTGGGGTCATTACAGACATGCTGGCTACACACTGACACACAGTTGGGGTCTTTACAGACATGCTGGCTACACCCTGACACACAGTTGGGGTCATTACAGACAGGCTGGCTATACACTGACACACAGTTGGTGTCATTACAGACATGCTGGCTACACACTGACACACAGTTGGTGTCATTACAGACATGCTGGCTACACACTGACACACAGTTGGGGTCATTACAGACATGCTGGCTACACACTGACACACAGTTGGTGTCATTACAGACATGCTGGCTACACACTGACACACAGTTGGTGTCATTACAGACAGGCTGGCTACACCCTGACACACAGTTGGGGTCATTACAGACATGCTGGCTACACACTGACACACAGTTGGTGTCATTACAGACATGCTGGCTACACACTGACACACAGTTGGTGTCATTACAGACATGCTGGCTACACACTGACACACAGTTGGTGTCATTACAGACATGCTGGCTACACACAGACACACAGTTGGGGTCATTACAGACATGCTGGCTACACACTGACACACAGTTGGGGTCTTTACAGACAGGCTGGCTACACCCTGACACACAGTTGGGGTCATTACAGACAGGCTGGCTACACCCTGACACACAGTTGGTGTCATTACAGACATGCTGGCTACATCCTAGCACAGTTGGTGTCATTACAGACATGCTGGCTACAGGCTCTCACACAATTGGGGTCATTACAGACAGGATGGCTACACCCTGACACACAGTTGGTGTCATTACAGACATGCTGGACACCCTGACACACAGTTGGTTTCATTACAGACATGCTGGCTACACCCTGACACATGGTTGGTGTCATTTCAGACATGCTGGCTACACCCTGACGCACAGTTGGTTTCATTACAGACATGCTGGCTTCACACTGACACACAGTTGGTTTCATTACAGACATGCTGGCTACACACTGACACACGGTTGGGGTCTTTACAGACATGCTGGCTACACACTGACACACGGTTGGGGTCTTTACAGACATGCTGGCTACACACTGACACACAGTTGGTTTCATTACAGACATGCTGGCTACACACTGACACACGGTTGGGGTCTTTACAGACATGCTGGCTACACACTGACACACGGTTGGGGTCATTACAGACATGCTGGCTACACCCTGACACACGGTTGGGGTCATTACAGACATGCTGGCTACACCCTGACGCACAGTTGGTGTCATTACAGACATGCTGGCTACACCCTGACACACAGTTTGGGTCATTACAGACAGGCTGGCTATACACAGACACACAGTTGGTGTCATTACAGACAGGCTGGCTACACCCTGACACACAGTTGGGGTCATTACAGACAGGCTGGCTATACACAGACACACAGTTGGTGTCATTACAGACATGCTGGCTACATCCTAGCACAGTTGGTGTCATTACAGACATGCTGGCTACACACTGACACACAGTTGGGGTCATTACAGACAGGCTGGCTACACCCTGACACACAGTTGGTGTCATTACAGACATGCTGGCTACACCCTGACACACGGTTGGGGTCATTACAGACATGCTGGCTACACACTGACACACAGTTGGGGTCATTACAGACATGCTGGCTACACACTGACACACAGTTGGGGTCATTACAGACATGCTGGCTACACACTGACACACAGTTGGGGTCATTACAGACATGCTGGCTACACCCTGACACACAGTTGGTGTCATTACAGACATGCTGGCTACACCCTGACACACGGTTGGGGTCATTACAGACAGCATGGCTACACACTGACACACAGTTGGGGTCATTACAGACATGCTGGCTACACACTGACACACAGTTGGTGTCATTACAGACATGCTGGCTACACACTGACACACAGTTGGGGTCATTACAGACATGCTGGCTACACACTGACACACAGTTGGGGTCATTACAGACAGGCTGGCTATACACAGACACACAGTTGGTGTCATTACAGACATGCTGGCTACATCCTAGCACAGTTGGTGTCATTACAGACATGCTGGCTACAGGCTCTCACACAATTGGTGTCATTACAGACATGCTGGCTACACACAGACACACAGTTGGGGTCATTACAGACATGCTGGCTACACCCTGACACACAGTTGGTGTCATTATAGACATGCTGGGTACACCCTGACACACAGTTGGTGTCATTACAGACATGCTGGCTTCACCCTGACACACGGTTGGTTTCATTACAGACATGCTGGCTACACACTGACACACGGTTGGTTTCATTACAGACATGCTGGCTACACACTGACACACGGTTGGTTTCATTACAGACATGCTGGCTACACCCTGACACACGGTTGGTGTCATTACAGACATGCTGGCTACACACTGACACACGTTTGGTGCCATTACAGACATGCTGGCTACACACAGACACACGGTTGGTGCCATTACAGACATGCTGGCTACACACTGACACACGGTTGGTGCCATTACAGACATGCTGGCTACACACAGACACACAGTTGGGGTCATTACAGACATGCTGGCTACACACTGACACACAGTTGGTGTCATTACAGACATGCTGGCTACACACCCTGACACACGGTTGGGATCATTACAGACATGCTGGCTACACCCTGACACACGGTTGGGGTCATTACAGACATGCTGGCTACACCCTGACACACGGTTGGGGTCATTACAGACATGCTGGCTACACCCTGACACACGGTTGGTGTCATTACAGACATGCTGGCTACACCCTGACACACGGTTGGGGTCATTACAGACATGCTGGCTACACCCTGACACACAGTTGGGGTCATTACAGACATGCTGGCTACACCCTGACACACGGTTGGGGTCATTACAGACATGCTGGCTACACCCTGACACACGGTTGGTGTCATTACAGACATGCTGGCCACACCCTGACACACGGTTGGGGTCATTACAGACATGCTGGCTACACCCTGACGCACAGTTGGTTTCATTACAGACATGCTGGCTACACACTGACACACAGTTGGGGTCATTACAGACATGCTGGCTACACCCTGACACACGGTTGGGATCATTACAGACATGCTGGCTACACCCTGACACACGGTTGGGGTCATTACAGACATGCTGGCTACACCCTGACGCACAGTTGGTTTCATTACAGACATGCTGGCTACACACTGACACACAGTTGGGGTCATTACAGACATGCTGGCTACACCCTGACACACGGTTGGGGTCATTACAGACATGCTGGCTACACCCTGACACACGGTTGGGGTCATTACAGACATGCTGGCTACACCCTGACACACGGTTGGGGTCATTACAGAGATGCTGGCTACACCCTGACACACGGTTGGGGTCATTACAGAGATGCTGGCTACACCCTGACACACGGTTGGGGTCATAACAGACATGCTGGCTACACACTGACTACACCCTGACACACGGTTGGGGTCATAACAGACATGCTGGCTACACACTGACTACACCCTGACACACGGTTGGGGTCATAACAGACATGCTGGCTACACACTGACTACACCCTGACACACGGTTGGGGTCATTACAGACATGCTGGCTACACCCTGACACACAGTTGGGGTCATTACAGACATGCTGGCTACACCCTGACACACGGTTGGGGTCATTACAGAGATGCTGGCTACACCCTGACACACAGTTGGGGTCATTACTGACATGCTGGCTACACACTGATACTGACACACGGTTGGTGTCATTACAGACATGCTGGCTACACCCTGACACACAGTTGGTATCATTACAGACATGCTGGCTACACACTGACTACACCCTACACAGTTGGTGTCATTACAGATATGCTGGCTACACGCTGACACACAGTTGGTATCATTACAGACAAGCTGGCTTCACACTGACTACACCCTGACACACAGTTGGTGTCATTACAGACATGCTGGCTACACCCTGACACACAGTTGGTGTCATTACAGACATGCTGGCTACACACTGACACACGGTTGGTATCATTACAGACATGCTTGCTACACAGTGACTACACCCTGACACACAGTTGGTGTCATTACAGACATGCTGGCTACACCCTGACACACAGTTGGTGTCATTACAGACATGCTGGCTACACGCTGACACACAGTTGGTGTCATTACAGACATGCTGGCTACACCCTGACACACAGTTGGTGTCATTACATACATGCTGGCTTCACACTGACACACAGTTGGTGTCATTACAGACATGCTGGCCACACCCTGACACACAGTTGGTTTCATTACAGACATGCTGGCTACACCCTGACACACGGTTGGTGTCATTTCAGACATGCTGGCTACACCCTGACGCACAGTTGGTTTCATTACAGACATGCTGGCTACACACTGACACACAGTTGGTTTCATTACAGACATGCTGGCTACACACTGACGCACAGTTGGTTTCATTACAGACATGCTGGCTACACACTGACACACGGTTGGTTTCATTACAGACATGCTGGCTACACCCTGACACACAGTTGGTTTCATTACAGACATGCTGGCTACACCCTGACACACAGTTGGGGTCATTACAGACATGCTGGCTACACACTGACACACAGTTGGGGTCATTACAGACATGCTGGCTACACACTGACACACAGTTGGGGTCATTACATACATGCTGGCTACACACTGACACACAGTTGGTGTCATTACAGACAGGCTGGCTATACACTGACACACAGTTGGTGTCATTACAGACAGGCTGGCTACACCCTAGCACAGTTGGTGTCATTACAGACATGCTGGCTACACACTGACACACAGTTGGGGTCATTACATACATGCTGGCTACACACTGACACACAGTTGGTGTCATTACAGACAGGCTGGCTATACACTGACACACAGTTGGTGTCATTACAGACATGCTGGCTACACCCTAGCACAGTTGGTGTCATTACAGACATGCTGGCTACAGGCTCTCACACAGTTATGGTCATTACAGACAGGATGGCTACACGCTAGTGTTTGAAAATCGGACTTCATTTGCTATCGATTATCGAATCGAATCGGACCAAGCATTTCGATTTACTATCGGACAATAATTGAAAGTTCATAATATCAGTAAGGAATACATTCTTTATACATAGTATCATCATGATCATTTAAATGGTTCAACTTGGAATCAGTATGTGTAATGCTATGCAGTATGGTCATGCATTTTGCAATAGAAAGTGAATTTCCATAACCTTATTCGCCTTTAATTACTTAACGAAAAACATAAGAACACAACACATACTTAATAATTGCACATCAATTGCAAAATGATGCACACCGCATTATGTAAGTTATCTTAGCATTTCTTCTTTGTAAAAGCATATTAAATATTTGTGAACCAGCTTATCATTCAATAATCTGTTATATTGAACATTTCATAAGAATAACTTAATTTCATAGAACTTTCACAAAAAAGTAAATTAGTTTATTACAAACGATACCAAAAAAGGTTTAAAAAACAGAATGCACCGATCCGGGATCCCCAGTATTTACAGGTAAGACCGGACCCACTTCACCATAGAGACAGGTTATTGAAGAAGGTTTTATGAAATATATAAACAATAAAAACAATTTGTTATTTCGGGAGAGTTTGTAAGTTCATATAAAGACAAAGTGTTTACATTCACCGCATTTGTGTAAGAGAGTGACCTTCCTTGTTAAATTGAAGTCAACGAGACCGGAAAGAAAAAGTTGACATTTACTCGACTTTAACCACAAAACAAAAAAATACATAGTTACCGGAAGAAAAAGGAGCAAAATCGATTTTGGACAACCACTATCGATTGTCGGCGACAGCATTGTCAGTGACGATTTATCGATTGTACTCGATAATCGTTTCATCACTACTACATGCTGACACACAGTTTGTGTCATTTCAGACAGGCTGGCTATACGGTGACACACAGTTGGGGTGGTTATAGACATGCTGGCTTCACACTGACACACAGTTATGTACACATACTTGGACTCATTTCACACAGGTCATTTGCCGACACATAGTTGGACTCATTTCACACAGGGCATATACTTACACATAGTTGGACTCATTTCACACAGGGCATATACCTACACGTAGTTGGACTAATTTCACACAGGGCATATACTTACACAAAGTTTGGGTCATTACACACAGGGCATAAACTGACGCACATTTTAGGCAATTACAGCCAGAGTTTAGGGGTCATATGTAGCTATGCAAGTATCAAACAGCATAGCATGATTGTTTAAGAGAGTATAATTAGGGTCTCATGGTAAACCTCTCTGCTGAAAGTCTCCATTAAAACGCCACCAGGAGCCATATTCATCAAGCATCCATGTGAAAAAATTCAACTTTGTGAAAAACGTTGTAATTTTTGGCACTGTTAATTTTAAATCTCCTTAATTGACATGAATTCATAATTTAGACCATTATTTCCCATATTACCATATTTTTGCTGAATAAACATTGTTCTTTAAATTCATCTTAGAGAGAGGCAAAGTTGCACCCCAGGTGTACCTTATCATGTCCATCCCAAATGAACAATAGTGTATACCAAGCCATCCCAAAATAGTCATTTAATTATTATGTTCCGACATATTATTATAAAACTAAATGAAATCTTAATATTGTTTCACAAATAAAACTTTTGAGTTTCACAATTGAATGACTAAAAAACTTACATTTGAACATCTTATTTAATTTATGTTTACCTCCACTTTCCTGTTTGCCTGCTGCAACTGCCTTCTTCCTCATAAAGTAGATCATGTCCTTGGGATTGGCCACCCGCTCCACAAACTTCTGACCAAACCTGCAAACAAAACATATGAGGGGTGAATCAGAATATCGGAGACAATTGCTTTAGCAAAACAAGTGAAGGACAGAGAGTTATGGAATTTGGTAAATTGATAAATGATATCTGCATTCATAAGCCAAATTTTGAATAAATATCTCAAAAACTGTTTAAAATTGATCACTACAAGAGACATAACACAAGGCAACATAATTTCAGCTATTTTAAAACTGTTCCAAAACATTATTTTTGGGTATTTATATCTAAAAAGTTCAATTTTACCACTCAAATCAAATCAAAACATGTCTTGTTTTTCATAAAATTTCCTTGTGTTGGCCTTTGTGGTCTTGAACTTTCATGTAACTAAGTTGTTATCATCTTTTTATCTATCCAAAAAATGGATGCTCAACTTACAAGTAAGCAAGTTATCTTCTGTTAATGGAAACATTGTAGAAGGCTTACTACATAAAATCCATAAATATTTGTGAAATAACTTCCTAAATAATTAACTAAAGGTTTGCCTAGTTATTTGATATCTACCATGTACAGACATAGAATAACAAACATAAAGCAGTTACATACAAAACATGATTTCATAGTGTGCGCCAGTCCACATGACCTGCTCATAAAAAACGAATGTTTTTCAACAAGCAGTGTTCGCACTTCCAAAACATAATTTAGTATCCTGTAAATTGTCCATAGCGATCAGACTTAAACAATTAGAGTAATCACATTTGGCTATGTATCTTGGGAGACACCTTATACATGGGCAATAAAGGACAGTGAATGGTTTAGTAAAAGTGATCTCTTGTTCTTAATTCCATAAATATCAAGAAATAACATTTTTATAAGACTTGTCTAGCCATTATGCATTCACTTACATTCCACATATATATCTATGAAATTATGTTCTACACTGAGAAAGTGCCAGTTATCCATAGTGAAAAGAAATGGGCCAATCAGGACATTTCATTTACAGGTATCAACGATGACAATAAAACACACCTATTATAACTAGATGCCAAATGGTGACATGTCAAGCCTGTTGGAAGAGCTTTTGACACAGACATAATGCTCTTTCATGCAATTGCAATACAGAATAACATGGAGTAGAACAATATATGGAACCAGCGACACTTTGCCTCATGGCCTTAAGATTTTTCGAAAATCCTAAAATGCATGGTATAGATAAAGCCCTGATAAGGTTCAGTCCAAATCAGTTCCATCAACAGTAATCATTTCAACCTTTGACCTCAAAGCTTGACCTTGACCTTTGAGGTAAAGACCTTGTTCTTGTGTGTGCAACGCCACCTCAGCATGGTGAACCTTCATTGCAAGTTTTTTGAAAATTCTACGCTGCATTGTCAATTTACAGCCTGGACAAGAATCATCTCATCCTTTGACCTGTAAGCATGAACATGACCTTTGAGGTACCATGGGACAGAAGTTTGTCTTGTGCATGACATGCTGCCTCAACATGGTGAACCGTAATGGAAAGTTTTTTTAAAATGTAATGCATGGTCAAGATACCGCCCAGAAAAGGATCAACCTTTGACCTCTAACATTCGACATAAAGACCTGGGCTCTGAGCAACACTCCACCTCATCATGGTGAACCTTCATGGCAAGTTTTTTGAAAATCCTGTAATGCATGGTCAGATGAACGCACATACACAGAACCGCGATTGGGATAACTTTGCCTTGCTCACCACAAGTGAACTCGACAAAAACATACTTTCACGACACATGTTTTCAAGTATACATGTATTCCTGATTTAGCCAGCAATTTGTTTCTGCCACAAAATACAATAATGATCGGCATGTAGAGTACCTGTGTTGACTGAACGGTTCAAATCCCCCGGAGTAGTCAATCCGAATCCTTATCAACGGCTGAGTTGGCTGTTTCTTGTTTCCTGTGTGTTCTCTTGCTGAAATGAGGTAGTTTACACTGAACACATTCTTCGAGGTTAAGAGAGCATTTTCACTTACTGCAGCATTGGTATAATTAACAGGAAGGCTGATTTTAAGAGACCTGAATAAGAAACATTGCAAACTAGTAATTTTCAATTCCAAGTATTCAGCTGAAATGCTTAAGAGACATTTTATTCAGGAGATAATAACCAATTTCCATGCCTTAAAGATACTTCTAACTTAAAAGTATGCACCATAATTTCTAACCAAAACAATGTACAAATATTCCTTTATAACATAACTTTTTATGTATTAAACTATACCTAAAAAATATTTTTAAAAAGTTACCTGCACGCTCAAGCAAATCTTCAACACGCCTCTGACAGTACGCTTCAACTTTCTTTCCTATGTCATGGTCAAGGGGATTCAGTGATGTGTCACTCAGCACTATATCCTCCATGTAAAACTGTCTAACTGTCTCCAGACGTATCGGTGTAATCTTAAAATTCTTCCCCTTAATCATGAGCAGACCGCAGTGTTTGGTCACGGTTTCCCCCTCGCTGAGAGACGTGGCAACACTGCTGCCTGGCTGTGTAACGTAGAAGTTCTGCGTACCATTCCACTCAGCCTCCAGTCGACATTCATGCTCATGCCCCCAGAATATCAAGTCTAGGAAGTCATCCAAGAACTGTTCTGGTATGTGGTTTGTTGGGCCGTGTTTTGATCGATTCTGATGTATTACAAACATGTTAAACCAATCATCCCTGTTTTCTTTTGGCCTCAACATTGTCACATTTTTGTGCAGAAACACTCTGTGCAACCTTTCATCTCGCACAGAACCCAACCCATATAAGGCAAGCTTGGATGATCCTTTCTGAAACAACAACGGGCTTACTTGAATCTTGTCCAAAGAATTAGTTTTACCAAAATAGTTCACATAGCCTGCACTATGAAGCACATCAAGGGAGCACAGATTCCCCTGACCAGTTGGATCATCATGATTGCCATGTATGGAAAATACTGGTATTGCAATATTCAAGTTAGGATCCTCATAGTTTAATGCTGGAAACTGGCAGTGCTCAAAATTCTTTGACTGGTCACTGAGAAATTCAAACTGGACTGGTTTATCACCCAGACAGTAATTTCTAAACAGTGATAGAGTCCCATGCACAATTCGTCTTGATGGTTTGTTTTCATGGTACAAGTCTCCACCTAACAAGACAAAGTCTACTTCATGTTTGCGGGCATTTTCCAGAATTTCTTCAAATGTTACCAGTGAGTCATTACCCCTGATTGGATCTTTTTCGGCATAGCCAAGATGGATGTCTGTTGCAATCAGAATCTTAAAAATGTTTTCTTCACCTTCTGCAATGCCTTCTGCAATGTCTTCTGCCATACTGAAAAGAAAGAACACTGGCAATGAAGTTATAGTAAGAACTTGCATGTACATCATTATGTACCGTACAGATTGCAAAAAGTTTTAAAAAAAACATGGTCATAACAAGAGCAAAATATATTCCCTAATGAAATAAAAGGTTCACAAGCATGCAATATCATCACAGTAGTGTTCATCAGAAACACAGGAGCTACTAGGACTATCAATTTGCACCAGATGTATAAGCTCATGAGCGAAGCTGAGCAGCCCAGCCTGAAATTTGGCCTGTCTTAGAGGTGTGTGTGGGTTCCAATATAGGAATGCTGTAAAGGCACTAAGGTTTGTTTTAGTCATTCTAAAATGCAGTCCAGGCTCTTTTTCTAACCATCATTAAAAAAAGCCTGGACAACATTTTAGAATGACTAAGGTATGTTTCAGTTGACCTGGTTGTCAGTTAGTCCACCTAAATGGCCCTGAATGAGTCTTTTGATGATTTTTTTTACCATGGCAGGCTCAAGACGCCCACCATCCCAGCAAAAAGTAGCGAACGTTCCTTGCGCAGAGAATCCTCGCGGCCACAATTTTGAAATTATCTCTGTTATAAATTCAAATTTCTATGAAAATATTGTTGGCTACTATTAAACACATATTTATTTATGTCATTATGCCCAAAAACACTTTTGGGTATAATAAAACAGTAAGATGTGTCGATTGTTTATCAAGTATCCCGATATCTGTAAATCTGGGACAAATCTGACAGGTTGTGTACATGTATTAAACGGTTTTCGTGACCAAGAATATATTTATGTGAAAATAACGACTCTATTGACAAATTCAATTCAGTTAAGATCACTGTCGGGTATATATATATATACCCCCCCCCCAAAACGCCCCCACTTTTTTTTATTCTTTTTATATGTATGTATGCATACTTATGTTATTCTTAAGTATTTTTAAACCTTTAATTTTACAAAATGAAGTGCAACCAACATTCATTAATCTGACAATTGAACCAAGTAAGTATAACAAACGTTTTTAAATATTACCTATAAATAATGTATCATTTCTACATTTTAAATGTTTCTAAGCCATAGGTTTTTATTGTTTTTCTTTTTTTTAATATTGATAACGCATCAAAATTAAAGGAACATAAAGAACATGTAACTTAACTTTTCTATTTTTGAAATAATTTGCACATTGTATTCTTCACATATATTTATTTCATATCTTTTAAATACTCATTTATACTGTTTGGTAAAAATTATTCGCATTGTACAATACAATATACATTAACATGTACTACGAGTGGGAGTCAATAAGTTCGTGAACGAGCGTTTTAAAAAAACAAATGCGCGTTTGCGTGTAATGAAATTTAATATACACAATAACAAATATGTTTTCAAAACATGTACAAAAAATAAATGTGAATACAATAACAATTACTAATATAAATAAAAAATACAAAATACCCATCTGCAAAACCGCGGCGCACTTCGGAACAATGTCATGACGTTGACGTTATGGGCGTTACTGTTTCTCAAAATACTCTCCACTCTCTTGGACACATTTCTGATGGCGGACGACCCATTTCCGGTACACCTCTGTAAACCATGTCTCGGACAGGGACGCGAACGATGACTGGACTGCGCTGCGGAGCTCTGCCAGACATTTGAAACGTCTCCCGCGAAGATCGGCCTACAGTCTTGGAAAAATCGCGAAGTCCATAGGGGCGGGGTCAGGTGAGTACGGCGAATGATTGAGACGCTCAAATCCTAAAAAGTTAATCGTCATCAGTGTTTCCTGTGCACGGTGGGCCGGGGCGTTATCTTGGTGAAAGATGAGATTCTCGATCTCAACATCCAGGCCCTTCTTTTGGATGGCGTGAACGAGATCACGGCGCAGAACCTGTGAACAAATTAAAATAAAATTAGGGAATTAATCATAAAAGAAACAAACATGAAACACTTTATTATTTTTGTAAATAAGTATTTATTTAAAATATAATATTTAAATCCAACTAATAAAACAATATTTTTAGACTTTTAATACTGTTTACCTTCTGATAATAACCCGCGTTGGCGGTCTTGTCAGTGGGGATGGCATGTGACAGGAGTATGCCCCGGTGATCCATGAAGACGAGGAACATCACTTTTTTCGCTGACTTGATGACCTTTGCTTTCTTTGGTGGCGGTGAAGAGGGTCGTTTCCATACCATTGACTCAGCTTTTGTTTCAGGGTCATAGAAGTGTAGCCATATTTTATCGCACGTGACAATTTTATTTAAGAAATGGTCGCCTTCTCTGGCGTGACGTGCCAGAAAGCACTGTGACGTTTCCACGCGCACGTTTTTTTCATTTTCCGACAAAAGTCGCGGCACCCATCGTGCTGAGACTTTCCTCATTCCCAGATCGTTTGTAATTATTTTATGCATTGTGCCGTGCGATAAATCAAACATATCTGCAAGTTCGTCGATGCTTCTTCGTCTGTCGGTAGAAAGCTCGGATGCAACAGCTAGCTTCAATGAGTCACTGGTTACCGGTCTTCCTGCTCGTTTGTAATCGTTGATGTCCTCTCTCCCATTTGAAAATCTCCCGTGCCACTTGTAAACTAAACTTCATGATTGTCCAGTGTTTCCCTGGTTCATGAACTTGAGCGTGTCGGTGGGCGTCATTCCGACTCTTAACGCAATGCTTAATTACAGCCCGCTTCTCAACGTTATCCATTGACGTCATTTACTTGAAGATAATCCTAGTGTGGGTATTTTAAAAGGTCAGCGCACCGTTGTTGTTTATGGTACGACGTCAAAACTTCGTATATACATGATCGACACGTCGAAGTGACGTCAGTAAAAGTCTCGCCTGAATCACACGCTCTTTTCCGCAAAAATGACGTACTTTATTTAACATTGTTATGTTAGTAACAGCGCCATTTCAAAGTGCGCCACGTTGTTGACAGTGTATAATAATAAATCAATATAAAATATTTAAAATATGAAATAAGTTAGTAATTAATTTCCATATTTATTAAATCACATGTGAAATATGATGCTAAAAACAATTCAAGAAAAAAAAAGATGTACAATAAGCGACAAAAAGGCGTCGTTCACGAACTTATTGACTCCCCCTCGTATATACTGTGTTTCGTATATCACAAAATTCCTTACATACTTTTATTTAACATACGATGAAATTTTCATTTTCTATTATTATACTCAGCATTAGTCCAGCTTCAAATTTCAACTGTCAATTTATAATTTCTTGTTCTAAATTTAATCACATATTTGAAATTGGTATGGTGTAAGTATTGCATAATTTTCAAATTCAACTTGTTTCTTTATACAACCCGTAGACAATACTCTAATAGATACACTAATCTGTCGTTGTATACTATACTGCATCATTACGAAGTAAACTAATAAATAAATGCAAGCAAGTGTATTTTCTGTTTATTTTTTTTTAACTCATTTCACAAATTTATTACCAAAAGAGTACGAGTTCATATTTCTACTGGGGCTTTATAGCTAACATTATTCATATTGTGCATAATTTATTACTATTTAAGCATAATATTTATGTTTCAAACATATGCGCTTCACATTTATACGATTATTGCACAATGTAATAATTAAGATGCCCTATCTTCTCTAATTCATAAGTCTTTAATGTGTGCAAATTTCTTTTAATATATTTTAAACATTTTAATTGTCAAAAATTGTTTTGTCTTGAAATCAGGTTATAAATGTTTGATTAGCAATTATAAAAATCCAATTTATCTTCAACATATTACAACTGACCTTCAAATATAATTTTGAAATAAAAAAAAACAGTGAAGGCATTTTGACCATTTTTTTTCTAAGTGGGGGCTATTTGAAAACAAGTTTGGGGGCAGTTGACCAAAATGGGGGTGTTTTGACTTGGGGGCTATTCGACCAGGTTCCATTGTAGTTAGTTGTCAGTTGACCTGGTTGTTTTTAAACTCGTTCATTAATAACTATGTTTGAGTATTCCCCAGAAAAATATTCAGTTACAAAAAACGTGGAGGATGGGGGTGAAATCTGATTATTTGTAAAAAGGAAACGAGCTGTCACCCTTGTGGTGTTAGCATGTAAAATAAACATGATTACAATAAATGATATTTTAATTTTTCATCATTTGAACAAACTTCAATGTGACAGTTAATAGTGACAATACTGTATTTTCAAGTTTGATCCAAATCATAGGATAAATCATTCCTTAGTGTTACCTTATTATTCGTTCTTTTAAACAGGCTCAAATTTTACGTACAATATTTACAGTAACACCGCTTCAATACGCGGGAAATAGTTGAATCGGAAATCCTCTCGCTTTATCGTTCGAATTATATTTCCGGTTACAAGGTATTATGGGAATCACCATAGCGATTGTTTCAACACTGAGCAAAAAATGCTGTCTTCCTAATAATTGTTAATTGTTTGTAAATAATCAGCACATGGTCACAACTTTTAATAAGACAAAACTGAGGCGTTGTTTCTTTCATAACAAGAACCAAATGCCTTATTTAGATCATAGTTGTAGGTAGAATTAACTTGTTAAACAAGTTTTGATATTTTTTTCTGAAAAGTAAGATACAGATACAATCATGGGGGAACGAGGAGGAAAAGCAGATATGGACAGAGTGGGGTTATTTCAGGAGATGGGATATGTCACCATCAATGACAGATACAAAGGCAAAGGAAGTGGTGCGTACATGTTGTAAATAGTTTAATTTTAATGTTATTAAGTCTACA
The DNA here is from genome assembly GCF_026914265.1 of Mya arenaria. Taxonomy (NCBI): domain Eukaryota; kingdom Metazoa; phylum Mollusca; class Bivalvia; order Myida; family Myidae; genus Mya; species Mya arenaria. Next base: position 68,219,806 of record NC_069123.1, read on the forward strand.
GAATATCAATTAAAATATTACAAACTGTTAATGAAAATAATACAAACTGTTAAAAACTATAACAGCATAAAAATTGATTTCCTCGCAAAATTATAAAGGTTAACCTACCTGGTACTATTTCATCTAGTAAACATGTTTGCCATTAAAATGTTAGATCAGGGTAAATGTTATTCATCCAAATTTGAAATTTCACAATTTGTATAGTGTCTTTAATTAGCCAAAAACAAAACGTTTGATTTCCAGCATGTTGAACAGTCATCTAAATTGGACTTTTAAATGAAAAGCCTGAATTTTTACACAAGTGCTTGGCATCAACAAGTCTTTGAGCAAGCCTGAAATAATTGTACAAGTGCAAGGCTTGTAATAATTCCAACTTCTGCTTAAACCCAAAATACTCCTAGTTTATGTATACCATTTGCTAAAATATATACTGATTAATGTAATTTTGCAGTTCAATTCAATGAGGCAGCAACAAAGGGCAAACAAGTCCTGCCTGGAGGCAGCAAAACCAGGTCTGCTTTGCAGGCTGGGTATTTCACCGACAAATTTGGTCGTATTATGGAGGGAGAAGCATTTACTGATCCCATAAAAATGAGGAGGCAAGCACGACTAAAGGAGTCACAAAAAAATATAGGAAAATCGTTTTTACCCAGCAGTGGAGAAAAGCTCATGTAAGTTAATACCCTAAGTTTTGTAATTTCTGTAGCATCAGCTGTACTGGTATAGACATTAAGCTTCCAGCAGTCTTTTGCAATGCTGGTTCAGGTGATTTGCATACTTAGAGATCCTAAGGCTAATCATTGAATATCCAGTTGGGAAACAAACTCTTTCTCCATTTGAAAGTCTTTTCTAAGTACTCACCCAGGAATACATCTTGTTAAAATCAAGAACATCTTTTGTCCTCACATTTGAGAGTTTTTTGAAAAACTGTGAGATATCTTTTATGCTTGCTGACATTGTAAAATATTTTGTTTCTTTATACATGCAGGTCTGGTTTAGGTAGTCATTATGGTACATTGAGTGGACCAATATCAGCATTTAGTCCTGTTTCAAAACCTGGCAAAGAAAAGAAGTCTTCTAGTAAAAATGTTATCACCAACCCAGGAAAGAGAGGAACCGGCTTTGGGTATGTAAACAACTAAAATTCTATGAAACCATTTAATTATTTATTATAACATTGAGAAAGGATAAAAAGCAAACAGGAAAATACAGTGTTATTTAAATATTTTTTGCTTAATTTGTTAATTGTTGATAATGGACATGACATTGCAAATTACAGATATGTAGCAGTAACTATTGGAAAATACCCACAATATCAAGGAGACAATTACGACATGCACAAAGACCTGAACAGGGTTTGTTTCTTGCAAGAAACATGCACATTAACTGTGCACTATTCCTGTGTTGACAATGCTAATTTCCTTGTTCCCAGTTGCCACTTGAATGTTTGTTACCTAAGTCCTGTGTTGCTTGGCTTGTTAATTATGGAACACCAAAATGAGACTTTTAATTTTATTTTTTTACAATGATTCATATCACCATTATTTTGTGCAAATGTCTTGAAACCTTTTCTTTTGTTACCAAAATTAACAAAGTCATATTATGAATGAAATGTCAAATTTAATTGTCAATTTTGGTGTCTCATAAAAATCAGGCAAAATGACATTTCCTACCATGTTACCGGTATCAGAAACATTTTAACAGTCTTTTCCTTTTACAGTAACTGTAATATATTGCAATCCTATGACTAGTGTGTAATTAAGCATCAGCACATAACAATATGAAATTCAAATGTTACATATTTGTGTAAAAAAATCATTCATACAGTATGCAACATTTGTAAATTAAAACAATTCATTGGATTGCAATGACTCTTATCTATTTATACACATAAACTTAACTAGTTAAGGTTTTGCAAATACATCTACAAGCATTGGAGTAAGGCATGAAGACAAATTAATTTTCAAATTGATTCACTTTTTTTTACACACCTATTTTTCATATATATATTTTCAATAAGTTTTCTTTATCATGAAATGTGCCTATCATAAATAGAAATTAAAAATGTTATTACCGGTTCTAGCTTCTCTTTGACCAGATCATCATTCAATAAAACACCGAATTTAATTGGAAAATAAAACCTTGCATGCATCAATGATTTAAATATTTTATTAACAACAAAGTTGGTAACATAGATTTCTTCTTTTTTACTTTCTGCACTAAACAATAAGAATCTTCAAAATCTGCATAACTTGTGCTACTCGTGTCATAACTACGTATCTATGGTTGAATGTGTTTTACGTTTTCATCGTTTCAATCTGCATCTCATTCTCATAATTAATTTCATTATCATTCTCATTCACACCATTTCATGGGATGAGGGCTATATGTCCACAGTTTACTATGTTGCTTAGTTTCTTGCATTGCCAGTTTGTTTTGTTTTGAAGTTGAGCTTTGCTCTCCTTATTAACAGCTTTGTGGGCGTAACACTGAGCCCCTACCCATCCTATCAGAGCGACAAATATGATCGGGCAAAGGAACTGTCCAAGGTTTGGGTGACACTATATCTCTCTTTGCTCTTACACCATTGATACATAATGAACAATTATTATCCTGACAAATCATTTTGACTGTTTTTTTTCATAAGTTGCTTGGTCTATTTAGATGCCAACAGTCTTGCCTTGATTTTTTATTAAACACAGCAAGAAATTACATAAGAAGATCATAACAATTCATGCAAAAATCAATGCTTTTGTAAAAAGATTGCAACTCCTGTGTGAGATCAAAGAGACCTACCTAACAATTATAAAGTTCTAACTTTTGCACATCAACTTTTTGCACATTTGTTTGTTACACAAAAGTACATGTCATGGTTCATAACATGAAGAAGTTTCATTTAAATAAATATAAAAATAAGTTCAGTTTGATATTTATAATGGGTTTATTTTCTCAAAATATGCTTGAAAGTTTGTTTTTTAATTATGTTCATAACTATATAAGTAAAGTTGGTGATACAGGTTATAAATCTATGATAGACTCAACATTTTAAATGAAAATACTTCTCATGTTTTTGTGAAGTTTTACCTTTCATTGTGGAATTACAGAAAGAAATAGCAGCCCACAAAAACGCTACAAAAGGTGGTGCATTCAAACTGAACATGCATCCACGAGCATATTTTGATGGGAACCCATACAACTCAGACAAGCTGGCTAAGCGCAGCAGTTCTGCCACCCTCCCCTCAAAGAAGGATGATTCTAAACCATTCAAACCAAGCTCTCCTGGTAAAAAGGTGGGTACATTGTTCTCCATGGTGATCAGGCTACACAACTCCTAGCAGCCAGTAATGCCCCTTTGGGCTTATACATCATGTCAGTGTATGGGGGGTTTTGGATGTGCATGACTTAGTCAAGAGAAAAGCTTTATGTTCTAAAGGTTTGTAATGTGCTTCCTTGACATTTGTTGGGTGATTATTTTTTATGAAATTGTTCAATTAATATTTATGACCAGCAAAATGTTACTTTATGCTGGCATTTTAAGTACATTTTGGCCAATAATTTAATTAAAGGCAACAATTGTTATGTAACAGTTTGAAATACATTTTTCACTTTAAATATTGTTTGATTTTCAGCCTGGTGGTGCCAAGATCGGCACATTTGATCCGTACCCCAAGCACTCCGATGACCCTTACAAGGTGAAGGTTCAGCGGTCAGTGAATGTGGTGAACAAGAGCGGCCGAACCTTCATGCCGTCACAGGGGCCCAAGACAAGGCCCATGGTCTCCATTATAAATGCAAATGTTATGAAGTATGTATAGATAGTATTCTTCATCTTTCAGTTTGCAGCAAATGCTTACTCATGGTGCATTGTAATTTGTTTAAAGCTGGTCAGAGTGGTTGACATATTTTAGAAATAATTATTTCAATTCAAAATTGTTTTAACTTTAAGTTCAGAAATTAGTGGCCATGAATCATGCCATTTGAAGAATTCAGTGAGCTTTAAGCTTCATTTTTAGCAGAAATACCAGCAGTCACTATGGAAAATTTGAAACTTTGGCATCTGAAAGTAGCTCTGTTTATCATTTGTATATGATATTTATATGTATTTTTTTCAAGACTTCCATATGAGAGGATTAAAACCCTTATCTGAGACATAATATTGGTAATTTGCATATACTTAGAGGTAGTGAGGGTATTATCTCTGTATCAGGATAATATGCACTTTGAGAAGACTTTATACATGTATATCATATAGACAAATGATAACTTACCAAATTTTCAAGTGTTTTTGCATTAGTTCTAAACTTGTTTATAACACGTTAGTTTAATGTCTTTTTTTTAAATTGAATAGACACCAGGCTGAGATATTCAAATCAGTTCAAATGAAGGCACTTAAAGGGGCCATAAAGACATGAACAGCACTGTGGTTGGTAAAATAAAGGGCTGCCAATATGCTGAATTTTCAGAGAATAATTTTCATTTTTCATGTTATCAGTTAATCCCATTTATTCTTACCCTCTTCATTCTGGTTGTCAGTTACGGCTTGCAGGCATGCTGTTATAAATCATTATTCATCTCATCATAAAGATAAGCCCACATAACATTATAACCGGTAAAACTTTAATGCATGCCATTATGCCATGTTTTAGTCTTGATATTTTCTTTATGCAATTGACCAATCCCTTGCATATCTGTATGGAACCCCTTGCATACCTATATGCAAAAATTTACAAAAATTGGTGGAAGGTGAGAGTGGTCTAAATATGCACCTTTTACCTAAGAGGTCGTGGGTTCAGTCCCCACCAATGGAACTGTCATCAGTTCTGGTTCTACCCACCAAACAGACTCGAGCATACTTCTTTAAGCTGTCAGCTTTCATCACAATCAAGCTAAAACAACTTAGTATGAACTAAATGTTTGACTATTGTTGTAGTGTTTGGGGGAATAGTCAATTTTCTCATTTGTTGGCCTGTCTTATGTTGTGGGGGAAACCAGAGTTCCCGAAGGAAACCCACTTGTCCGGCATGGTGAACACAAACCAAACTCACATGATTCTTGATAAAATGACCCCAATGATATGCAGTTTATACAAGAACGTAGATAACTTAGTCCTGTAGTTCTGGAAAAGATCAGATGCCTTTCATAAAACATGTTGTATGGTCATCTTCATGTCTCCCATGAGTTTTAGGTATACAATGGTTTAGATATACAATGTTTTTGGTATACATCATTTACAGATGATTTGTATCCCATTTACAGGCTTACACCATTTCAAGTCCATGACCATTATAAGCTAGCAACACAGTGAAAGTTATTTCAGACATACATGGTACCATAAATGTGCTTAACCATTGTGAGGAATTTCCTTGTTGTAATGCTCAATAACAAGTTGTGTTATGTTTTGGAATAAGATAGATATACTAATAACTGGTAGTAGATTACATTGATGGAAGAATAATACAATCTTTTGTTGGATTTTGTCATTTATTTTTGTGTTATCATATTGTGTTTATTATAAAGCTTCGTTACCAGTATATAACTTGTGTTTTCACCGTAGCATTTATTTTAAGTACTATTTTAGGCCATTACGGCGTTCAAAAAAATACTGCAAACCAAACTGAGATTAGGCATGCTTAATCATGTTTTATACTACAATTTGTCATTGTCAACATGCATATTCACATATTTTCATTTAAATAATTTATTTGGAGTAAAATAACTCAGATTGTTTTTGGGTTTATTTTTCAATTCATCACTGTTCGACATATAATTCATTAATTATAATTAACATTCTCTTTTTCTTCTGTTTTTCAGGAGTGTAAATCCAAGCAACTACAGATCTGTTACATGTTTGACATTCTAGACACGCCTATCCCGGCCACATTCAGTGCCTCGGCTTATAAGAACACATACATGTGATCTTGTTTGACAGATTTAATGCACTTATATTTTTATATCATTATGCTTTTTTTTATGAAAATTATTCAACAAATGTGAATTAAACTGGCATGTATTGTTTATATATTAACTTATGGTATTGTTTTAATTGTATGAGTGATTTATGTGAATGAGTGTTAACAACTTGACTAAACATGTTGTTGGTTTATGTCAAAGGCATAATTTTATTTCACTTGATCAATCACACACATACATTTTTGAGAACATATCATTTTACAATATTGTAATTGCAGTCACCTCATTAAGTTTGAAGTGCATAGCAATTTTAGGTTATATTTTTATGTTCGATCTTTCGGTTTTAACTGGAAGTCTCATCAAAAGCGGAAGCTGTGATCCTTTTTTTTACCTAGATGTGTTTTTTTGTTAGTGAACATTACAAAACTAGCATTTCAAAGGCCATGCAGTAGATTAGTTAAAGTTAGGACTGCTATTCCTTAGATTTGTTCACTGCCACTATTACATTATTAGTAGACTTGGCATAGACAATTAGAAAACATGAACATATACACATTGTAATCTTAGACTCAAGTTCAGTGTATGCCAGAAAAGTCCTCATATGTTAAATAGTTTGTTACTATTTTTTAAGTTACATATGCCAAGGTTTAAATATGCTGTTTTGCTAGATCCAACTACATATATTTTAAAATGTTACCTGGCAACCACTGCAGAATACAAGTTTAATATACGCGACCTATTTGCTGATGCTAAGGGACCAGGAAGTGACATTAAATCTAGAGATATGATTATTTATCAATGCTTAATAGTGATAAAATAATGGCATCACAAATTTTAACCTCTAAATTCCCCAAAACCAATTGAAAAAAAATAAATATATTTTTTAAAACAATACAGTATTTTGAGTCATTATTTAAAAGAAATACTGGGAAACATATATTTAAAACTATTAGTAATTAATCTTATAGAGGTGTTACAACTTTTTACAATTGTTTTCCTTTTTATTTACCTTTTTTATAGTTTGTTCTCATATACCTCTCCATTTTTGTTTTGTTTTTGAAATGTTTCATAACTTACCTTATTTATTAAAATGTTGTGTGGTTTTTAAATGGACAGACAAGTCCCAGAAGGCGATCGAGTTTCACTGGATTTCCGCTTACAAGCTTGCAAGCACTTTCTGTCCAGACATAATCTCTCATATGGATTGAACATGAGACCTTTAATGTTTATAATATAATTATTTTTGTGAAGTCAGCAAATTGCTCACTGCTGTGTTTATGTTTATTTTTTCCTAAGCATGTGTCTTGACATGTTATTAGCGCTTTTCTTTAAAACAAATTAAACTTTTTGATTTAAAAACATTCTCCTAAAAGTAATATTATTATTAAAAAGTTTGGGCAACAGCAGCCTTATACCCATGCATTTGCTGTTGTATATAGCAACTAAGACAGCTATATAAGTGTGACTAGAAACAAATTTGTGTCCTGTGCCTTTTTGTCATTTTATCGTTAACCAAGAATTACCAGTTATAATGGTGACGTCCATGTCGTATGTGATAAAGCGATGCTGCTGAATGTTAGATTTACATGAATATTGTTTTGCCATGTTTTGTGGTATAAAATGGTTATTACTGTATATCTATCTATTAAATGATTTCCATCAATGCGGTTTTGTTATTTAACAGTCTGGCCAACCTCTTTCAAGATTAGCCAGTTTTTCCTCAAGTAACTGGTCTAGTTAAAACATAAAATTATTGAGGTAATAACTGCGAAAGAACAAGACTGTTATTTGAAGACATAATGTTAGCATGATCATCAACACTTCTGGTCAATGCTGAGAGGACTTCAGCAAACTGATTTGAAATCATTCTTATTATTTGAGGAATATAAAGAGCAGGAAACACACAATTGGGAAGAGAAGTGCAAATAAGACAAGAAGTGGTAAGAGACTGCCATATTTTCCAGCCGAAATAAGTAGCAATACAGAAGAATCTCAAGTGTTTCGATAAATAAAAACAGGGGAAGTCTTGAGAATATAAAGAATATTAATAAATGCAGACAAAAAATAAGCATCAAAATGAACAGGAGAAGTCACAGACTGCCTTTTAGGCTTCGCACTTTGTAAGGAGATAGGAATTGAACAAAGGACTATAACTTTAAAAATACAGAAAATTTGGTTCTTTTTTGTAATATTTACTGTGTTCCTACCATTAATTCAATAATTTTCATTAGTTAAAAAATTCTTAAGAAACTAAACGCAGCAATATTATATAGGTTTGAAATATGTTCAAAGTGGTGGGCCCTGAGCCCTTTTTGGTAATGATAAATATTTGAATATGCAACTTGATGTCAATCCCTCAAGACTTTGAGAGTCTTGCTGCGGACAAAATTTGAAATAAAAATATATAGAAATAAACAGGGCTAATACTGCAGCCAGAGTGATGTTTCCCATGCACTCCACTTCTCCTAAATATGATCTATTTTGGTATGATGTATGATGTTTGGTATTAAGTCGATACCTCAAAGGCTCTTGGAGTTATGCTCTGAACAAGAAATAAATAATAAAAACAATCAAAGGGCAATTACTAAAAAAAGAATATCATAACCTTAGTTATAGTTCCTGTACATGACTTCTCCTCAATATGAGAAACAAGAACAACTGTGTGAAGTATGAAGTGAAATGAATGAAGGGTATATTGAAGTTATCAGTGAAAATCCCAACTTGCCCTAAAACTTGAACCGGACGCCGATGCAGACATTGGGGAGAGTAATATATAGCCCTCCTTATTCTTCAAAAATTCGAGCTAAAAATTACCATTGGTCAATACCTCAAAATATTTTGAAATTATACTCTGGACAAAACATAAGTATAAAAAAGAACAAAGGGCAATAACCTAAAATATACTGAATCCAGAGTTATGGATACTATGCACTGTACTTCTTCTCAAAAGGATCTATATGTATCTGTATCTGTATCTTAAATTTAAGGTCATTACCTCAAAAACCAGAGTATGAATATGAACAAAGGACAATAACAAAGAAATAATACACTATCCATTTTTATGGTTCCTATGCACTGTGTTTCTCCTCAGTAGGACCTCTCAGTATTCCCTGTTTGAAGTCAATAAAACATTTTGGAGTACTTTTCTGAACAAAATTTAATGAGAATGAACGACGGGCAATAACAAAAAATATCCCAGCCACAATTATGGCTATTGTTACTTCTCCTTGATATGATATATCTGTATGTGGAGTTTGATGTCAATACCTCAAAGGCATTGAAGTATGGCTTCAGACAAAACTGGAGTATAAAAATGACAAAATGTTAATTACTGTAAAAAAACACTGCACACTGCACTAGCTCCTATATGAGTTCAATCTATATTTGAAGTTTTAAGTCAATAGTATGAACTTTGCCTTACAACAAAGAGAATAAATAATGCTCCAGACAAACAATAAGTATGACCTTTAACAAATGGCAATAACTAAAAAGATACAGACGCCATAGATGATAGTACTTATGGTTCCTGTGCACTGCACTTGTCCTAATGGAGACTATCAGTATATCAAGTTTGAAATAAAGTCCTTGCAGATAAATTACTACAGGTAGTATGTTCTGGACAAAACATAAGAATGAAAATTAACTAAGGGTGATAACTAAATTTAGTGCATAGTCAAGGTTCTTGTGCACTGCACCTCTCCTAAATGAGATCTATCTGTATATAAAGTCTGAAGTAAATAACCCAAAGACTTCAAGTTGTGCTCCAGACCAAAAATGTGAAAACTATTAAAAAGGAAATAGCAAATAAATTCTTGCACCCAATTATGTTTTCTGTGCACATCACTTTTCCTTATTGTGATAATGGACATAAAACCATTTATTTGTCTGTGTTGAGATCTTGCTCAAGTGAAATTTTGCTCAGAAAAGATTGCCTGGACGCACACATGCCTACAATTACTGTATCCCCTTTACCTTTGGCACTTCCTCTTAATGCTCTGTACTAGTTTCCAAGTTTCATCAAATCCTTTCAGTAATTTTCGAGTTATGGTTCAGAAATTAATGCTTACTGTATAAGTCAAAGGGGGGTATGTTTCAGCAATGATTACGGTTCTTGCACATTGTGATTTCAGATTATGCATAATGCCCTCTGCCTATAATGTTCAGTTTCATTGGAATCCCATCTTTTTATGGTATTCTCATGACAAAGGCATGCATGTGGACGGACAAAGCAGGGATTATATGCCATTCATTCTGTAATATATCATGGTTAATGTATCAACCAGTCAGTGCTGATATTGTCAGGCAGAATAGGCTCGTTAAAATCACTTCAAGATTTCATTGACCGCCACCTAGTTTGATCTTGACCCTTCTGCTGAAAGCTGAAATGTTCTGCCCAACACTTGTCTATTGTGCTTTATTTCAACAATTTGTAAAGTTTAATAATTCCATCTGAAGTTATTGAAATGTAGACGAGACATCAAGTAGTTCAATATTTATTGGAAAATACAAAAAAAACAATCACATGAAGTAAATAGAAAAAAATCAAGATTTTAAAAACTATTCTCAATTAAAAATACATCAAGTACAAGCATTTTGTAAGAATCTAAATAAATAGACTATTTATATACAAATTTTCCATTTACACATAATATAAACAAATCAGAAATAGTTTCACCAACACATAATATGTGTACATGTGAATGAATGAAAAATGTAGCTGGTTTTATCAGACATGGCGGAAAACATGCACCTGAAAAAATGGAAGTATGAGTAGCTGCAATATATTTATAACAGAATCATTTTCCTATATTAACTTAGTTTGTTTTGACATATAATATTTGTTTACATATCTTGTATTCCATTTTCTACCAAAGCAAACATGAATGCCCCGACACATGCAAAAACAAGTTACTAGCAAGATTTGAGAAATTTAAATGTAACATCATGATTTGACCAGATTAAACAAAAGCAGTGCAACTTAATGGTTTGCACTTAGTTCACACAATATCACAAATGAAATGAAGAACCTGATTAAAGTTTGCGCAACTATTGTCAACTTTTCTGTAGCAAATGCAGGAAGACACCTCATAATAAAAATATCCTGTGTTCACATGTTTGAACAAAATATTTATTATTTGGTTGTGGCAAGGGTTGTCAGGAGGTTGTGTTATCATGAGAAGGCCGTTGCCAGGGTTGTCAGGAGGTTGTTGCCATAAGATTGTTGTAATCAGGAGAAGGTTGTTGCCAGTAGAAGGCCAGGGTTGTTGAAATCAGGAGGATAGGTTGTTGCCAGGGTTGTCAGAATGTTGTTGCCAGGGTTGTTAGTAGAAGGTTGTTGTCATTGTTGTCAGAAACTTGCTTCCAGGTTTGTGAGGAGAAGGTTGTTCTGTCAGAGTTGTTGCCAGGGTTGTCAGAAGATTATTGCTAGAAAAAGGGTTGTCAAAAGGATGTGGCCAATTTTGTCAGAAGAAGGCTGTTGCCAGGGTTGTCAGATGGTTGTTGCCAGAAGGTTGTAGCCAGGAGAAGGTAGTTGCCATTGTTGTCAGGTTAGTGCCAGGGTTGTCAGGAGAAAGTTGTGGCCAGGGTTGTCATCGTTCTTTCCTTCAGAGGCAGTGTGATGTTGTCAAAATAATGGTGGAATCTGAAAGGTGATTTCTGCAATTAGCTTCTAGTGTCTCAACATCATTACATAACATATGCATGGTCATCACACAGTATATTAAATTGCTACAAGTGGACATTCTGCATGTGAGTGTTAGTGGTTTATCTTTTGAACAAGAAGTTGTTTGATTAGACACTACACAAGGGACGGAAAGTCAAATAGAAACTAAACACCACATGACAGGGAAGAAATTATTCTTCAAACAAAAGACTAGTAACATGTATATTAACTTTTGTTTTAGGATACTTGAATAATACATTTTCTGAATACTAATCAGCGATGCTCTATACCTCCTCTTTGTATTAGCTAGTTGTCTCCCCTGCTCGAGGCGGCACATGTCACGCAGTGCAGGCATGTAGTCAAGGTGAACCATCCTCCTCTGGGAGTGAGTTATAAGTGGGAGGTTGTCTATAGCATTGTCACTCGCCTGTCGGTACTCAGATGGAACGCTGGGTGGAAAAAACAACAATTTATAATATTATAGCATACTCTAAATTATTAAATGTATCTTTTTACATTAAGTATATATTTGCAAAGAATATTTTAACAAGAACCTGTTATTACATACAACTTTCTTAGTAACACAGCCTACAAAAAGTAGTTGGAAGAAAACACTATCAACTACGTGAAATATTACCAATCACACCTCCAAAGCTTATACATGAAGTTCCCTAAAATAACCTTACAGGTTATAACAATTTATATGTAATGCTTAAGAAATCAATAAATATATCTTCAAATATATTTAAATCTTGAAGTACATGTTTGCAATGGACATTAAATGAATACTAACCTGAATCTTGCCTGGTCGAGTGTGGTGAACTGGTCTCTCCCTCTCAACACAGGCAGATCAAAGTTGGCCCCAAAGCCCGGGTTCTGCTCCTCTATTCTGTCAACCGCTGTCTTCACCCCCTCCATCCCCTGGTACAGTTTACAGGCACTCCGTGTCTCTATCTCTGCACTATACCCTCTACAACTCTCCATGTCCAGCTCACAACCAGTCTCATACTTTGGCAGTTCACTCTCAACTCCTGCATAAATATTACCCGTTATTGGCCTACTGGCAAAGTTTTGAAGATTTCGCCCTATCTGCATTGATTCCTGAGACTCCATTACGTCTAAAGCTGACACTGTGTCATAAAACTTTGAAAACAATGAAAGACTTTTTGCTAAACACAAATGTTCTTCCTTTGTTGACCTAGGCATCACAGTACTTTTACGTGACTCGGTAGTGATTATTTCTACATCTTTAGAACAAATGTCACCAGCTTTATCCTTAAGTGCATCATTCGAGGCGTCACTGTCATAGAGATCACTGTTGAGAATGATCCTTTTCCGAGTGACCACAGGCTGGGCTTGCTGGGCGTGTTCCCGGGACGCTGTACAAGCAACACACGAGATCACCTGCACACTGAATGGCAGTAAGATGTGAAGGTTGTTGTAGAACACGTGGGATGATGTGAGCTGTTTCAGGCTTTCACAGACCTGTATCATTTTGGGGAGAGGCCTACTTGAGATTTGCTGAAATGAAAGGTCATATGTATTGATTTCTTGTATTACCCACCTTTTTAGATTTTAACGTAAACTGTAAATGTTAAATCAAACATTCTTAAAATTATAGAGATTACAAGTGTTTAATACTACTCATATCTGATTTGTTTAATTCTATATTGAAAACAACCGTTCCTCTTGAATCAAAATGATTCATAAAGCATTTGAAGTATTCTTCTTTTAGACAAGAAATGAATGATTATCACACCTGAATTCCCTGAGAAAATATCTCCTGATATCCCAAGTCAAGGCAATGGACTGGTGGACAGTTCTCTGTATTAACACTGTTTCCTGAGTCTTCAATTGAGGTAAGTTCTACATCGAAGTTTTTAGTAACAACTTTATTAAATCCATCCACAGAATTAGAATTATCTTCTTCAAGGAATCGTCTTCTTTTCTTAAGTGGTTTTAAGGTCACAAAGTCATCATCATCATCATCATTGACAGATTTGGAGTCTGAATTTGACATAACACTTTCTTGACTGCAAATATTACTATCTGAAGCCAGCCTTGATCTAGATTCACTAGAATCATTTTTGCTGACATTCCCCATGGGAAGAGGTTTTTTTATCACACAAGTTCCACCCCCTGATTTGATGATGAACTGTAGGTTGATGAGTGAGCGGCGGACATCACTGCCACACTGCTGGACTAGGCTGTTAACACTCGGGACATCCAGTCTCATACTCTCCACAAGGGCCAAAGTTTGCAGGAAAGAGGAAATGCTGGACTGAAATGTTACGTATTTGAACTTATGTTTAAAAAAGACCTTTACATAATATGTACATAGCTTTTTTATGCTTTTCTTAAAAAAAAAATCCAGTTCATTTAAATATTAAAGTATATACATTTAAAAAAAAAAATTAATTGAATATTATCCTGTTATCAAAATTATTCTCTTTTTTAACAAGCCCTGCTGCATAAAATTCAGAATTTTAGCCATTGTAAGGCATTTTTCCAACGCACTACTTTCAGGCATGTGCTAATTTTGATCGCTGATATATTCATATACATAACTGAATTACACATCCTGTTCTGAAATCACATTATTAAATTAATTCAATCATGTGAATGGATTGAAAATATACAATGTTAACTAGCACTTACAGCCGGTGGATGTTTCAGTGTCATCTGTTCAAACCGCCCATCAAAGGTAGAGGCAAACCCCGGGTCAGATGAAGTCAGGATGATGGGGATCTTAGTGGTGGACATGAATGTCAGAATGGCGGACAGGAACCCCCGGTCCTCTTCAAACGCTATGTCAACCTTTGTAAAGGTAGCAAATGAAAAACTGATAAATAATGATTAAGTGCGCTTCGCAACAATTGATTATTGATAAAAGTTTTAAGATGTTTCAGTCTTACACTGCTCGGTCAAGAAAACATCTTAATTGCCCTTAAATCTGCCTGTTGAAGCAGTCACCAAGTCCTATCAAGGGTACAGCCACTTGACATTAAGCAATAATGAGAATGTTTTGATTGATCATGTAAATGCAAATTAGTTTGCAAGTGTTTTTCATATAAAGTGATGCTTAATTACACCTTAGTCAGCTACTGGTGTGTTAGATTGCTATACTAGATAGATTAGGAATTTATCAACCTTAACTCACTGATATATTTACTTAGATCAAAGTGTTCTCAATTCTGTGTGAGTAGATTTTCAAATTCAAACATGTGCTTTTTCATAAGTCCACTTAGTTTAAGGATATTCCTAAATTTTCCAGGGTCTTCTTTCCCTACCTCATCAAAGAGAATGAGTGTTGTGCTTGAGAGGTTAAGGCTTCTTGCAGCACAGCTCTGGGAGCTGTTATCCTCTAAAGCTAACTGCAGTAGCTTGCTGCGTTCACTGTGGTGACGCTTTCTCTTTGGACTGCCATCTGTGAAACATTAGCTCAACATAAATAACGGAGGCAACATGTTTTCATCACCATATTTTCTTACTCAAATATATATAGCATACCACAATTTCATTATTTTCTTAACAGTTTCCTCAATTATATCATATATTTCTGAATACTACACATAACAGTTTCCTCAATTATATCACATATTTCTGAATACTACACATAACAGTTCAGGATTCTCTTAACATGCTTTGGGTTGTTAGTTGAAAATGTTGTATGATGCAGTGTTGTATAACCTTTGTCTGACTTGTTCCTCTTCCTCTTTTTGCCCTCCTTTTCTCCATCTTTTCTTGTTGGCTTGTCTTCTTTGCCTGCTGCCCCGCCACTGCCTATCAGCTGTGAGGGGAGTTTCTCCCCGGCCTTCTTGAACAGGTTGGTAAATGATGTTGGCATCTTGCCAGAGTTCTCCCCTTTCCCTTGTTGACTGTTACCACCAAGAGCTGACCACATCATTAACAAAAATCATTGAAATAAATCATACAAAATGAAATAAAAATTAAACTACTTTTTGACAGCATTAACTTCTTATTTTATTTTTCTTCTGATACAAGAAAATGGATTTTTTGGTGAGACAAAACCATAAGCCAACTAAGGGACTGGTATATGAAATAATTGACCTGTGATTTTTTGGGGGTTTGCCCTCTTGGTCTCCAGAGACTGGGTTGGCAGACCAGAATATTTAAAATGGCTCACCTGTGCTTTTCCTGGGTGTATGTGCCCTTTATGAAGACACCTAGTGTGATTGGGTTAGCAGACCAGGACACTTCATAAAATGGCTCACCTGTGTTTTTCCTCGGTGTGTGTGCCCATTATGAAGACACCTAGTGTGATTGGGTTAGCAGACAAGGACACTTCATAAAATGGCTCACCTGTGTTTTTCCTGGGTGTGTGTGCCCATTATAAAGACACCTAGTGTGATTGGGTTAGCAGACCAGGACACTTCATAAAATGGCCCACCTGTGTTTTTCCTGGGAGTGTGTGCCCCCTGGGCTGACACCTGGTGTGACTGGGTGGCCTCCTGGAGCTGACTCATGATCTGCTTCCCACTCCGACATGACGATGTGTTCACCTCATGCACCTGATGGAAGTATTCTATTTTAGACTTTTTGAGATGAAAATGAACTGAATTTTGAAAGCAATCACAGTGGCTCGGATTTTTTCACACAAGTGGGACTGGAATAGTAGCATTAACTATGAATCTTTCTACAGCATTCCACACACCTTAAAACCTTGTTCCAGTGCAAGGGCGTAGACAGTGCTGGTTTTTCCACACCCATGAGGTCCGGAGAGCAGCATGGTGTTGATCAGCGAATCATCATCCTCACTGTCATCACTGTCCAGGTCAAAGTCACTGTCATCATCCCAGCATTCATGTTCAACTGAAATTTGTGATAAATTTCCCTTATTGAAACATGTTCTACAAATATGTTTGACAAAAGGCAGAGCATCATTGACAGCAGGAGGATGTAGCAGAGTTCAACACAAACATTCGTCATTGAGCAACTTACTATGAAGACCAAGCTTATTTAGTCTGCTTCATGAGATAAAATACCAGATATAGCCAACAACCGACAGCTTTAACCGGAGTTTGTTTCTAGTCCATTTGACCAGTCAACAAAGCAATTATTGCAACTCAAGATCATTTGATGAAGTTGTTCCAGTTTATCCATTGGGCAATGCAACCATGTGCTTTTATTTATTGATAAAATCAAATTGTTTTATTGGTAAACTGATTGTTCAATTTACAATTTGAGACTGGTCAATTGTAAATATGACAAAAACAAAAACAAGATCCATATTAATTTTACTGGACTAGAGTGAAGTAGCAGAAACTATAAAATACCTTCTTTCTTTTTTTCCAGTTTGCCCCTGTTTTTCTTGAGGAGGAGTTTCCTAGCCTTGCGTGCCTCTCGGTCGAGGATGTGTTTCCACTCACACAGCCAATTCTTCAGCTTCTTGAGGGCGCCAGAGTTCCCCAGGATGTCCCCGCTCTTGGCCGGGCTGTACTTTTCCGTCCACAACAGGCTGCACTCTGACATTGTCAAAGGAGAAATGACAAATGCTTAAGTCTTTGTTCCAAATTAATTTAAAGAAAATTTGCCAACAAACTAAAATTTGTATTCAAGACAAAGAGTTTCAATGAGTTAAAAAAAAGGATTCCATCAATCATCATTCTTATAATGTCACTTTGACCCCTTGGTTATAAATGAATAGATCTGATAATTATCTTAAATTTCAGTGGTGATGTGAACAACATTTAAACACTTACTAAATTCTTTATCTACTTTCTCCCCTGTCTGTGAGTCCTGTTCTGCTACTTTAGGTTCCTTCTCATCTGTGGACCTTTTTTTGTGCAGTTTGAGTGCCTTTCCACCCCGGCCCCTTTTCCCAGCGCTATCCTCTTCATCTTCTATGACCACCATGTCTGTACACCCAGACAGGAGTCCTGACATGTCCGTCTTCAGCATTGACTCTACAAATTCCATTTGTTTATCAATGATTATTTCTATTACTAAGAATGTTATTTATTCTATTTTAAAGATGATATGTAGTGACCAACCCTTAATATCACTCGTACATGTATTGCAATCAGACATACAAAATGAATACAAACTCCCAACATACATGTACATGTTTTTTTTGTAGCTCTTCACTTACATTTCAATTTATAAACTTCGGCAATCAAAACCAGGCTTTAGCATAAATGCCATCGAAATAAGACTTTTGTATAAAAAAGCCCTATTAAATTCTTATGCAAAAGCTTGGCATAAAGCCTTGCTTTACTTAAAATTCAGAAAATGAGCATAAACAGGGCAGGGCTTTTTGGCTTGCGTTATTATCAACCAATTACCAACTCCTCATATTAATATAAGTTTGCTGAAGTACAATGAAACCAGTTAGCAGGAGTTTGCCAGGAATGCAACATGGAATTGACTTCATGTGTTTGCTTGTTCATAATTGTCATTTTCATCTTACAAGTGGAGTCAGTAAATTCCTTACCAGATTTCACCGGTGGTTTTTCCGTTTCAGTTTTCATTTCCTTGAGTGCTTTATAGAAAGCCTTCACCGGGAATGATGGATTATAGCTGCTGATTTCTGCTAAACAAGCTTCAATGTGACTGGCTTCCAGAGCAGGGTGACTCTTGTAGTCCTGTATGGAAAATAGTACTGTGTGACTACGTGCTTCGCTGAAACTTATCTGCATACAGACTCACGCAAACTAATCTGAAACACCCAATAACTTTAATTTTCTATAATTAAAGTTGTAATAAATTGACTGATGTGTTTCTTTAACTTAAAAAATGTCTTCAGACCTCAAACTATTTGATTGACATTGAGTGACAAAGTCTTCATGTTATGAAAAACAAACCTTGGTCATCTCCCTTATGGCGTTTGAAGGCATGTCCAGTTTACAGATGAGGTTCCCAGTGAAGTTAGACACAGGGTAGATAATGTTTGGTAGAATGTGGCAACGAAAAGCTAGCTCTGCATGACCCAATTGCCAGACATCTAGTTCACCAGGTTGAACGGCGCCATTTGGAATCTGAAAATACACATGTACGTTCAACTTTTATGTAAATGCATGATGTCAGTCTTGGTATTAAAGACGATGCAAAGAAATACTACACTTGTACCAACTTGTAAATACAAAATATAACTACATAATTCGAGTCTATATATGTCATTAAACATGAATTTTTACAACAAGCACATATTCCTCACCTGAAGTACATGTGACACAGTAGGCAAGGGCGGGTAATCCAAGGCTGCGCGTGATGCCAAGTGTACCACTGTCTGTTTACGTAGCTCCTCTGGAACCCCACTACTCAAAAATGCTTGACGCTGCCGTGCCTGCTCCGGATCAAGGGGAGGCTTTTTTGGAGACGCTGCTGCTGCCTTGTTTTTACCCAACAGGAACATTGGGGCCAACTTGCCACCTGAAAGAAATTCATACAAAAATAATGCTAACAACAATCAAGTTAAAAATACAATATAGTAAAGCTGTGTTGAAAATTGACAGAATTTTCCCCCCAAAGTATTGTTTTCTGCTGAGGTTGTTCAAACTAAGACAATATCTACCATTTTAGTACTGAGTAGTAAGAACCCCAAAGTGAGAAATTTGGAAACATTTGCATTGACCAGATAAATTAGCATCTAATCGAAGTGTAGGGCACCACACATGCTGTTTGTTACATTTTTTTTAATGGCGTCAGGGCTCTTAGAATTTTGAATATAGCAACAAATGCTTAATACTGTGAATTGACCATAGCTTATTTCAAACAAACCAAAGCACACTTTAAGATCCCTGGTTGGAAGATTTTTTCAAAAAAGATAAAGGCTGGATGTTATTTTATCTGAAACATATTTAAACTACAAACTTTGTTAAGCTTCTTTTAGGAGATTGTTAAATATCGGTCAAATTTTGGTGGAAATATATACTTTTTGGGACTGCCAATCCCAGTTTTTTTACAGTCAAGAAGCAGTGATCATTAAATATTAACAACTATTTTTTAATTCTATAAGAAAAGACCTACCCGGTTTCTTTATTGGAGTTTTGCCCTTATTTGGTGTCAATAGTTTCTTTTTACTAGGAGTATCTTCATTCAATGTTTTTAATTTGCCCTTTTTTAAAGTTTCATCTTCATCAGCAACCTCTATCTTTTTCATCTTCTTTTTATCCCTTTTCTTCTTGATTGGCATGATCACACTAGCCTCGTCATCACCATCATCATCTGACGATATAATAATGTTTTCTAATGACACCTCTTCCATAGAAGCCATCGTTCTCCCTACAAGTCTAGAACTTCTGCGATTTCCTATCGAGTCTTCAGAGGAATTAGAGTCTGATCTTTCTTTGGCATGCTTGCTTCTCTTCTTCTTGAGGACTTTGGGCTTCTTCGGTACCAGTGTATCTGAGATGGTCATCACCTTGAACTTTTTAGGCCCCTTTTTGGCTCTCTGAAGAATGGCCTGGGCTGCAGTCTGTAAAGTTAACCAGGTCATACATATACAATCAAAGAAACGTTAAACCTAGGCAATACATTAAGCAGGAGTAACCCAGGTTACATAACAATTTCGCTTAATTTATACCCAAAGATTGATTTTTGTGGTAAATTTGAGTCTCCCGATACAAAAGGAAATCACAAGGTTGAATCTGGTAAACACATGCAGAGCTTCTAATGTTCAAGTGACTTCGTCTGTAACTAACCTTGTGTTTCTTCAGCTGTTTCCTCAGAGCCTCCCTGTCCTCACTGCTACTACTTTTAGGACACCTACCAACAACAACCAGATATTTGTGTTCCTGCATAATATCTACATTGCTTTTACTACAAATATATAAGAAATAATTTCGAAGAAAAACACAATTTATATTTTTCATTCTCTATGTTAAGTTCAAATACACCATTTAATATTTTCAATTCAATGTTAAGTTATGATACTGATTGTACCGTTTGAGTTTGATCTTGATGGGTGTTTTTCTGTCAGCGTCCATCTGGAATGCCTCAACCTTGTACCTCTTCCTCAGACTTTTCCGTCGCTCCTCTCCCTCTGTTGACTGCTCCTCCTCCCGGTCTACTTCGCTCACCTTCCTTTTACTCCCCTTTCTTCGCTTCTCCTTGGGTGTTTCAAATACATCACTCTCTGTTACATTTGTGTCAACCTGCTCATTTTTAACAGCTGGCTCCTCATGATTTTCTTGAGGTTTGATCTTGCTGTCTTTCTTCTTCCTGCCTTTTTTCTTAGGTTTTTCTTCATCTAGTTTGACTTCTTGTATTTTGTTTGTTGGTTCAGGTTTTTGAACTACTGATTTAGAAACAGCAAGACTAAGGCCCTCTTTTCCAAATCTTAATCTAGCCTGTGTTTTCTTGCTTTCTGTGACTTCTATAATATGAGCATTTGTTGGCTTTACTTCTGTAGTTTCTGTCATACTTATATCTACCATCTTGCTTTTATCCTTAACCTTGTGCTGACTGTCTCCATCACAGTTTATTTCTCTTTTATCAAATTCACCATTTAATTTTGTTTCCAATTTGTCTTTACCTTTTTTAGATTGTTCTAGTTTGTCAATTTTGTCTTTCACCACCTTGCTGCCTTTTTTCTTTGTTCTATTTGGGGTGGAGGTCATTAAGGAGAAAAAGCCTTTGAAGTCCTCAGCTTTGGCTATATTTTCAGTTTTTACACAATTAGCATCTCCCTCGGGTCTTAAAGGGCTAGTGCTTTCAACAATGGCTATTTTGTCTGTGTTACCACAATCATCAACATCCATTCCATTATCCTCATTTAAGTTGCCATTGTTTTCAAGTTTCTCTAAGTATTCAGTGTATGACATTTCATTTGGATGACTTTCTTCATTCTCATACTTATCTTTTGTTTCAGTCATTTCCTCTTCTACTGTTGCTGACTTGCAATTAGTTTCATAAGCTGTTGATTTATTAATATCATCTGTATCCTTATCTTCAATACTTGTTAAATCTTTGCCTTTACTTGCTGATTTTTTAGTCGACTTGTCTTTGCTGTGTTTATGAACTTTATTCTTATTGCTAAGTTTGTGTTTGTGTAACTTCCTTGTCTTTGAAGAAATTTCTTCATTATTTGCATCTTTTGTTGTAGTCGTATGTAATTTTTCACTTGTTTTATTACACTCACTCTTCTGTTCTGGATCTTGAGCAGGCTCGATATCATCATTACCCTCCTTTGGACTTGTTCCATCTACATAATCAGTACAACTTATTTCATGAGTTTCACTAACTGCATCAAACGCAGATTTGGACTTGTGTTTATGTTTCTTTTTGTGTTTATGTTTCTTTTTGGACATTTTTTCAGCATCACTTTGTATCTCTTTCAACAAGTTCATCATGTCTTCAACCTTTAAATTATTCTTCTTTAAACCCATCTTTTCATCTGTATCTTTTGCAAAACATTTCTTCATGTCACTCTCTGCTTTGTTTCTATTGACTTCAGAATGTTTAAATGCTCTTCCTGTGGTGCAATCATTTTCCAATGGTTCATCTTTAACACTTCCACTTTTCTTTCTTTTCTTTTTACTTTTATGCTGACTTACCATGTTATCTGTAACTTCAGCTGGCACACAAACCAGCTCATCAGTTATGTTTACCAATTCTACCCTGGACTCATTAACATTATCAGCATCATGTATGGCTGGAGTGCTACAACTGGAGTCAGACAGCAGTATGATAGAGTCATCCTTTATAGACTCTTCTTTTTCTTTCTTTTTACTTTTATTCTTCTTATTTTTCTTGGAAACTTTTTCAGTTTCTCCCTCTAATATTTTGTTCTTATGTTTATCTTTAGGCTTTCTACGAGCTTTTTCCTTTACCAATCCATCAGTATCACCAGTTCCTAACAAATGCTGATTTTCTTTATCAACAACAGGAGCCCCATTGTCTTCTACAGACTGATTGACCTCAATTTCTTCCTCTTCAACGCCATCACTTGGTTTGTCAGGCATACTCTTGCTGAAGAACTGGAACAAGCTCTTCTGCTTATGGCCAATATTTTTATCTGGAGTTTTAAAGAAGTCTGAAATTTTCCTTGCTTTACTTCCATCATCCTCTGCCGTCTTCTTTTTAGCTTTAGGTGTGGTCTGAAATGCATGGATAAAATAGCAGTCAACTGTTCTTATCTAAAAAGGAGGTTATGTTTAAACTGTTTCGTAATATGAATCTAAATGCTGAAAAGTTGTATAGAACCTTTTATTCAGATTTTTTGTTAATTAGAAAGAAAAAAGTAAAATAACACTGATCAGTTAAAATTTAGATAACAAATTAAAAAGATGCTAAATGACAGAATACCAAAGTATTTTCACAGGTCATGAAGTGCATGTTTTTCTAAAATTATGCAGTCTCAGCCTTGCAACATTTATATATTTCATTTCTGTGTTATAACTTTAAGTAAACTGTTACTACACGTGTACAATGACTATGAAAGGCAACATATAAGTGTTATAACAGAATACTACTATTATAATAATAATAATATTAGCTGAATACTAATGCTATTCGTACTGACCTTTGTATTTTCAGCAGTCTCCATTCTCTTAACATCTGTCCTGAAAAACATAAAATAACCTGTACATGTATTTTACACAGAACATATTTTTTATTACTGGTTACTCACATGTGACTGTTCAATTACAAGTACAAACAATGTCAATTT
The DNA here is from genome assembly GCF_026914265.1 of Mya arenaria. Lineage (NCBI taxonomy): Eukaryota > Metazoa > Mollusca > Bivalvia > Myida > Myidae > Mya > Mya arenaria. Next base: position 68,243,010 of record NC_069123.1, read on the forward strand.
GTTAACCAGTTTATTGGACAAATCAAGGGCTATAACTAACAAGAGCTGTCACAGAGACAACGCGCTCGAATATTCCGCCGCTTTTCAGTGTAAGGATTGAAAAGTTTTGGCCATACATGCATGGATCACTGTTAGATTAGATTTCAATGCAATTCATGATGTGCTGAGATAGTAACATAAATGTGGTTACATGCAAAATTTCAACCAGATTTTTTAAGTCTAATGATAAAGGGCAATTATTTGCAAAATACAGTTATATATCTTGGTTATTCAATTACGTTGAGTGGTTGAATACCATTCTATAAAGTATCAAATCAATACATCGAGTAGTTGCTTAGAAATTAACCTATGTGTGCTTACACGCAAAACCTTAACCAGAATTTCTAAGTCGAATAATAAAGGGCAATTATTTGCATTAAATGCAAAGTAGATTATCTAACTTGGTTAATAAATTAGGTTGGATGGTTGAGTACTATTGTATCAAGTCTCAATGCAATACCACAAGTAGTTGCAGAGATATTAACCTATGTGTACTTGCACGCAAAACCTTAACCAGAATTTCTAAGTCGAATAATATTAAATAAAGGCCTATAATTTGCATTAAATGCAAACTAGAGTTATCTAACTTGGTTTATTTAGTAGGTTGGATGGTTCAGTACTATTGTATCAAGTCTCAATGCAATAGCTCAAGTAGTTGCTGAAATATTAACCTATGAGTGCTTGCACGCAAAACCTTAACCAGAATTTATAAGTCAAATAATAAAGGCCTATTATTGGCATTAAATGCAAAGTAGAGTTATCAAACTTGGTTAATTAAGTAGGTTGGATGGTTGAGTACCATTGTATAAAGTCTCAATGCAATACCTCAAGTTGTTGCTGAGATATTAACCTATGTGTGATTGCACGCAAAACCTTAACCAAGGGGTGACGGCGACGCCGACGCTTGGGTGAGTAGAATAGCTCTCCATATTTTTCGAAAAGCTAAAAATGCTTGTTTAATGTGAAAATTTACATGTAAAACATTCAAAATTTTGGTACGAGATTGAGATTTGAAACAAAAACACAAAGTTTAAATCTGTAAATTAAGTTTTATTTGAGGTATATTAAGTTTTATTTGAGGTAAATTAAGTTTTATTTGAGAAAATAATTTGTATGTTAGCACTTGCATATAAAGTAACATATTATCATGTAAAAACATATTTTAAATTACATGCTTATAAATCCAGGTCATCAATTCATTGTTATCTATTGTTATGTAACATGTTTATATGTTTGTTAATCATGTGGTAAAATAGCTCAGTGTTTTTTCACCTATCATACTTGTATCTGGTACTAAAAAAACTGCACCTAGGTATTTCTTATGCATGCCGCTTCTCCTAAATTAGATCCATTTGAATATGAAGTTTAAAGTAAATACCACTAAGACATTTCATGTTATGTTCCAGACAAAATATCAGTATCAAGATTAAGTGTGAGAATTAAAAAAACTGCAGCCAGAATCCAGGTTCCTGTGCACGGCACTTCCCCTTAATGAGATCTTTCTGTTTATGAAATATGAAGTCAATTCCTCAATTGTTATGCTTCGGACAAGATTGCCTAGATGCACACACTACCATTACTTTATCCCCTTGACCTTTTCAATGGGAGATAGTAAGGGTGATCAACATATTCTTATTAATGCAAACTTTTCAGTAATGATCCAATATTTAGTCAAACTACTTTAAATTCCTGTAAGGCATTTTCATTACGATGGTAAGCATAGAGTCCATATAAAAAGCCGCTTGAAAGTCTTTGACAATTTTGTTCTGGCAACTCTGCGGGTCCATATTCCATTTCTTGTTTTCCTAGCCAAGAATGACAGATCCCTGCCGTAAGTTTATAGAGGGGAGAGATATCAGGCACCTGCTAGGTATTTCAAAAACGGCAATGCTTTGTTGACAGATTAGTCTGAATTTTTGTGTAATAAGGTATTGGCTCAAATATTTATTTGTAACTTTTGTGTTTTTGTTTAACAATGCAGTGTTAAATACTGTGGAGTTACAGTTGGAGTATATATTTTACATTGGTATGAAACAGTCGAATTGTGGCGTTTAGGGAACAAAATGAAAATCCAAATGATAAAAAAGTTCCCCAAACATGCATTATTGTGGCTAGGAACCATTTAGTCTAAAATAATAGACGTGTTATACGGGATTCTTCCAATCCCTAACGTCTAAACGGGAATGTGCAAAAAACGGGGGTGTTTTGAAAATATTGAAATTGTTTTAAGTGAAGTATTTTATGGTTGAAATTGATCATAAAGAGTTATATTCATATTTTACCATGTAAGTGAGATGTAATTTTGCACTAAACAAGCATTTAATGCATTAAAACAAGTTGTTTACCTTTCCAATAAAACGAAAGTTGACTGACACAGAAAACAATTATGCGAAGGGGAACAACTCGATACAATCGTAATAACTCGGCCTCCTCCGACAAAGCTTCGAGATAGACCTCGTTATACAATCGTAACAACTCGGCCATGGCCGAAATGTTCCGAGCGATTTAAAACTGTGCCCTGAAGCCTTGCAGGTGCCCTTCATGTATATATCGTTATGTTTTGACAGAATGAAATGAAAAAAAGCCGTCAAACTCATAATTATAAGTTGGATATTTATTTTTTGTGTACGGAACTAATATAAAATAACATAATCTGGTAATATTTCTTGTTTTTATGATATTTTATAGACTCTATATGCTTTAACCCGGAATCCTGATCGGAACAACTACCCACTTTTGATACTAAACAATTTGTACGTGAAGGATTTGCCATATCAAAAATCTAAAAAAAAATCCGCCAACGTACAATTATTTGGACTAGGAACCATTTAGCCATGTTTTCGAAGCAATGAACCATTTCGAGCAAAGCTGCCATCGGAAGCACAACTTATATCTAAACAAATATCTAAACCTACTGTCGGTCACCACCTGCTGGCAGGTTTCATTGTTGGTTAACCTGTAAACTTGGTAGTTAAAATGAGAGATCATCACGTTCACTGATTAATATTAAATTTGTTTCGAAAACAGGCGATCTTTGCTAAGGGTCATTTATAGACATAACATAGACAAACGTCTGACTTACATATTTATCTAGTATGGAGGTTAGTTTTCTTCTACACTAAACATTTTGACTTTGTTTTCTTTCTTCAACTTGGCGGGAGGAATTGAAAATAAACTTCCGGTTTGCCATCACTCGTAACCTGCGGCTTCGTACTGAAGTTAAAGGTTACATTATACTAAGTTGTGTGCGTAATTCTCATCCTCGACATAATTTGGGAATTGTATTATTGGTCATCAGATTTATATTTAGTGTTTATACACGTGAATGCAAGAGTAATGGAGGCTATTATACCAAATTCATAATTGATTTGGAAGTTACAGAAAGAAAATACTTATCCGGACTTCAGGTTTAGGCCATTCACCCTGATTTGTTGAAACACTAAATTTATATACGTTGATTTAAAGACTCCCATATAAGATTCAACACGATTAATATAATCGTTTTAATATGCGAGAAAGATGAATACATGTCGAACACAATGGTTCTTATTAAGGATATAATCTTATTATCAGTAATTAATATTTTCCATTATTTAGTAAGAAGTTAAAGGTTTATCAGTCAAAATTGATGTTTCTTATACATGTGTATGTATTGATTTTAAATAAGAGTGTCACTTTAAACAGATAGCGTGATTCCATGACAAGAATCAAGACGCATGCTGGTCACCACATTGTTATCACTTTGCGTCAACTCATGAATTTAAAGACGGGGAGAAAAAAGTACTAGCTTAGACTTTTAACCCAAATCCTTGCGATGATAAATGAAATATTGCTTAAACAAAGTCAATAATTAAATTGCCCTTGTAGAAAAGCCAGAAAGACGACAGACAGACAGAGAGACCGTGAGACAGAAGTTTACTTGACTCGGTCAGTAACTGGTGGTTCCTACAACGTCTGTGAGGTTAAGAAACATTGAAATGGTATGCCTGAAGAAAATCCTGGGGAGTCATTTGTTTTCGGGCAAATCGTAAACATGTCAATTTCCTCCCTTTCTGTCTGTTGTGAGATAGCTCTCATCAAAATGCTAAAGATTACCGTAGTCCAGAACAGCAGCGTCATTGGGAAATATTTAGATAATCAATCGCTTAAAAATCAAATTCACATCAAACATTTTCATATAAGTCTCTTGAGTCTTCATTTGGGTATCTGGAATTAGAACACACCTTTAGGTTTATATATCGAACTGAGATATTCAAAACATTATAAACACATTGATCGCGCTCCGTGGTAAATACAAATCCCTTTACAAATATAAATCCATATATCCGCGCTTTATCAATCGGACTGTATATTTTTTAAACTATCTGATTTAAAATTGTCGGCGTTGAATGATCGAAATAATAAGATAATGTGAATACCTTAAGCTGATGAATTGTTTGAAATTGGGATTGATATAAGTATCAAATAACAATGAATGTGTCAGATATTAATACAAAAGTCAGTGGTCGAGTCGACAGCGCATTACCACCAATAGACGGTCAATATTCCGCGAACAATTTAAGACAAAACAGGATATGTGGAATTAATGCGTTTTCTTCATCGAACATGGTGAGCCAAAATAACCGGGGCACCAGCTCCAAAAGCTTGATATATCGGAGCATCCCGCCCAAGCCTCACACTTTCACACTCTCAGACATGATTGGGGAATCGCTCCCGCAACAGAAAGGAGTGACCAGCAAGAAACTGGGCATGTCAGGCAGCTCGTCGTCGGAATTCGCTAAACGATTTCTATCGCGACCGATGGCGCAACCCAAAGTAGTGGAATTTAATGTAGGAAAAATGAGTGTGCATAAACGCCGACGAGGAATAAATGGATTTTTCCCGCCTGTGAAATTAAGGATGGCTTCGTCGGCAACCATGGCAAAGTCTCCCACCCATAGCGCTGTATCGTCGGAGATAGGACAATATGTGCACCAACAACTGCATGGCGTAGGCATTTTTGCTTGTTATTTATTAGTGAAAATAATTTCATTTTTATATTTTCTTATTATTGATTTTCCTAAAGATAATCCAATTTGTTTGTATCTTTTACAGGAGACATATTCTGATTTCCTTGGTTGTGTAATGTTACGCTGCATGTGTTTAACGTACAATGAACCTTTCCCTTCTTTTCCGTTAACGTGGATACTATCTTAGTGGCGAGAGCCTTGTTAAAGTCAACAACGTCGTTAATGGCATCGCTGTTAGCTTTATAAGATGTTTTATTTCATGATGTCCTGATATATCAAAATAAAACATGTACAGTTGTCTCAATTGTGAGTACCACAGAAGTGTGTGCCTGGAACTTCGAGGGTAGTGAAAGTTTTAAGCGTTAACAACAATGACGTTAAATACGTTGTGAACAGGCCACCCATCGCTAAAATACTGTTGTATATAACACTTCCATTGGTAAAAGATCGCATAAAACACAAACTGAAAGACATGGAATGGGTGCCATAATTTTGTACGGATTTGAAACATCCTACTAACCTTCTTGTAGGTACTATATGTCAGACGTATTTTTATTTATTTACGAACCAAGTTGTTCTAACCATATTTGTTGTTTGTATGGTTATTGTTAATGCATGTACATGTAATTGGAATTAACTATTTACACCTATAGTAAAACTGAAGTATAGTCTAGTACATAATGTTCAAATCTATAGTAATCCCTCGAATCATGGCCTTGCGCCTGCTTGTAAATTGGATTTGATTGTATAAAACAGATCAGGTAATCGGATAAAATATAAATACACCTTGAATAACACAATACAATTTTAGTTATGAAAACTGCTGAATTATTGATTTCACTCAAGGGATGCCTAAGTTTACATGATACATATTGTATGTATGTGTGTGTGCGTGCGTCCGTGATTGCGTCCGTGCGCGCGCGTGTGTGCGTGTGCTGGACAAATACGTATTAAAATTAAATAACATAACATAAGTTTTATAAGCATTATTGTTGTGACAAGATCATAGCCATACAAAGATAACATACAATGAAATACAGTGGTACAAGTACACAAGAACACAAACTTTTGCACGGAAGAAGAGTAAACATTTAATTTCCATTTCTGTTGCAAAATGAAAAATATAACAACTTTGATAAATTTAGTAGCGATAATTTTGGCGATTTCGTAATCGTAAGGTTTTAAATATTAAATAGTTATTGATTTACAATAACGCTAATATTGATTGTCTCGTGTCTGTATTATGAGCCTTTCGAACATATCTTAATGCCATGTCTGGTATTATATCATCTCGATGCATTGTTCGTTCCGGTGTATACGCTGTACACGAACAAAAGACTATTGAACAAGATGTAATTAAATTTAATTGGCTTTTGTGGCGATCGTATGATGATATACTATGTACTGTGAGTGTGGGTCTTATATCTGTAGCTGTTAAACAAAAACAATGAAATTACCTTAGATTGACAAGTCTGATAAACCTCTGTTATACCAGTATAATGTATCATAGAACAGAAATAAAAAAAGTAAGTCGTATACCACCAATTTAAGTGACACGAGCATGTTGGCGGCAACGCTTTCAAGATGTGTTAAATATAGTGATTTTCTTTATTTTCACAATCCATCTCTTTTCACATCATACTTAACAGAATCAAATGGGTACTGTTTATGCTGTTATTCAGGAGATATCAAAGACGAATTCCATTACATATGTATTTGTTTATGCTTTGTTGATCTTATCATGTTTGAATATATGTTAAACGGTATCGGTTCACTCATTCATCAGTGTACAAGTTCAAATTCAACGGAACTAAATTGACGAGAAATTATAAAATTGTATTAGCTTCAACTAACTTATCATATTGTACGGAGGAATTAAAATGAAAAAAGAAACGCACACAAAAAAACTGTCAGATACTTCGTATATCGAAGCATAAAATTAACAAATTTAACAGCCTTACTTACTCTTGTCGGAATAATGAGGTATTTTAAATGTTTAATAAAGACAAGAAGCACGTGTATAGGAACTCCTTATGACGGACTTAGTATTATCAAGCTCAATTAAGTACTTTTAAATGATAATTGACATTGATGTACAGTTTTCGAATAATATTGGTTTATGCTAGCTGACTGTAAAACATTGTTTGCCTTCCATTATTCTACCACAGTTATTTGTATATCAACATTTTTATCTCGTTCACATGATTTCAAAATACGGAAGACAAGACAAACATTGAACAATGCGAGAAAAGAGCAAATGACAATATTAGTGGATTCTCTAAATAATGTTAATGGGGGTTCGCAAGAGGTTATTTAAGTAATAAACATGTTAACATTGACATGTATTGATCTCTGAATTGATATACGAGTTTATCTTCTGGGCCACGGGATTTCAAATTGTCAATAGTTTTTACAAGATAATTTAAATATCACGACGTATCCTAATCACATCCTTATCCAAGTGTATAGCCATAGTCAGTCGATGTAGGAATATAATGGCACGAAGGGTTCTAACTTTGTTATTATGATTCAAAAAAACAGAAATTAAAAAGAAACGCACAAAAACAAACTTTCCAAATCCGGTGTAAATAGTACCAGGTCGACATTGTGCGTTTTTTTTTTAATTGATCATAATTAATTACAGCTCTACTCAACAATCTGATAGGTGTACTTGTTTGCTTGAAAGCTTAGACGAAAAAATGCACAATCATGCGAATTAAAGAAATTGATTGCTTTTTGACGATGAAATAATGAAAACCGAAAAACGTGGCAGGCGTCTTGTCTGTTCGATTAACAGTTCAAGGGCACAACTCAATAAGTAATTTAGACTTTGTGATGCGTTTGGTAACTGTACGATAAAAATGATATACAACAAGAACGACACTTTGGGAAAAGATGAGCTTAAAATCTTCACGTTAATTGATCCGCTCTCGCATCAGGAATGTCTTTTCACACATGAAATTTAAGTTTCATATTCTGTAATTCCAGCCGACAGTTCACGCCATGTCAGCACCTCTGATGCCGACAGGATCGAACACGGCGACAACGACGACAAACGGCACAATGCAACTAGCGCCGACATCATTTTCCGAAGTCCGCCCAAAGTCTGCGTCACGTTCTATCTCGCGAGCGTCTCGCACGTCACGTCACTCCGTCCGGAAAACGCCGGAGTCGGTTCGGACGGCGCCGCCACTGGATACTGGCATTGTTTACCCAGAAACTTTCGAATTTGAGGATATAAACCACCTGCCTAATCAGAAAACGCAGGTTTTACCTCCAAGGAACTTACCCTGGGTGTTTAGGTACAAAGTGAAGAGAAATATGAACGAACTATCAAAGATCATGGCAAATAAAAACCCTCAACTCGTAGATGTTTGAAGAGATTTCAGAAACAAATTATTTCGATATATTAATCTGAGGGTGTCAAATCCAGCATTGAATTTGGATTTGTTATGTTTGATTTCACACGTGGACTTTGTGCCGTTTTAAAAGAACGCAGTGCAAACATTAATGAACTATTTATTTGCACATTCAGTCTGCGTGTGGACGCAGATTGTGATTACTTGTGAATATATTAAAGTCTCATTTATTCATATTAGTGTGATTGTGCAGCATTTGTTACAAGTACATTCCCACATACCGGTATTGTGTAAATGTGATTACTCGCTATTCATGTGGTAGCTCAGATTTTATTAAAGTCAGACAGAGTGTTTTGGCTGCATGTTAACATATCTGAAACACAACGCTTATGGAACACAGTTGCATTTCGTATCTCCAAGAACGACGAGTATACATAATAGGATTGCTCTAAATTGGAATCTGTTTATTGGTTTTATTTGAAAGCGTAATTCTAGTACTATATTTCAGTTTTAAATTATTCTGTACAAATGATTGACCACTAAATAGTAAAAATATGATTTATACGTTCGTTAAATTGCCTCAGCTAAAATCAATCATATCCTGTAAATAATAGAACAAGGTCAAATACGTGTATAGATTAAAAGCATAGAATAAAACATTTTAAACCTGATTTTAGTACAGATCAATATACAGCCAGAGTCTCAAGTATTGTCACCATTAATCAGCGTCAACACTCCAGTCATACACTGGACCAACCAACGGCTTTGAGTGCGCTACAAGTGTTTGCAAGGTCCTCGGGAAGTTTTAAATATTGAAATTTAATGCATTTATCCATGGCGCTTGTAACATAAGAATCAACATTATGAGAATTTTAATAAACCAAAAGTCTACATAACTCTACATTTATGTATTTAAAGGTTTCATTGCCGTCATTTAAAGAGCATGTATCAGACGTGTGCAGTGCATATTTTGGCAAACAAAGTATCTACATTCTCATGACCTGACAGTGTGCTGATATAAAAGGTAATTAAACTTGATAAGCCCAGGTGTCCACAACATAGCGACAATGTCAACCATACCCACACCGACATACAATAGACTGGTACAGGTAATACTTGGCACCCAGCAAGCCCTTTTGTGCCATCCAAACCTCATCTGTCTTCCAATTATCTCATATTTGAAACTCAATACTTCTAAACTTGAGACTACTAGCTCCTGAGCAGCACAGACAAAATATTGGCACTCTGTCAAACAAGATTGGTAAACAGAAATTCAACTTTATTCAATAATGAATATTCTTTTGAAAGATAGACAATACATCTTATTAAAGCAACATGAATATTTAATCTTTTTCTGTGTAGGAATGGTTGAGCTAAGCTAACAGCTTTTCGCAAAAAAATCCGTTCATTATCCACATAAGACTGAATTAATGCAAAGGCCACATTTGATTAATAGTTTAGCTTGGCGCTACCCGACTAAAATACCCACATTTTTTAATCTATGCGATTGTACTGTTTACAAATTTAGGAATTGGAAAAAAACAACAAACCCCTATCTCCCTTCCCACACAACAAACCCCTAGCTTCCTTCAAACACCTCGCTACCTTCCCACACATCAAACCCCTAACTAACTTCAAACACCCCGCTACCTTCCCACACATCAACCCTCTAGCTATATTCAGACACCTCGCTTCCTTCCCGAACATCAAACACCTCGCTACCTTCCCACACATCAAACACCTCGCTACCTTCCCACACCTCAAACACCTCGCTACCTTCCAACTCATCAAACACCTCGCTACTTTCCCACACATCAAACACCTCGCTACCTTCCCACATAGCAAACATCTCGCTTCCTTCAAACACCTCGATATCTTCCCACATAGCAAACACCTCGCTACTTTCCCACACCTCACTTCTCTGTTTTTAGGTTCAACTTCAATATATCATAGCCTTTTCCATAATCATAGAGCATTGACAATGATTATCTATACCATTTGGTTGTCCGGTAAGCGCAGTGGTTAGTGCACATGCTTCTCACCTAGGCGACCCGGGTTCGATTCTCGCCCTGGACGCATGCGAGATTGGTTTGTGGTCACCAAGCCGGACAAGTGGGTTTCCTCCTGGTACTCCTGTTTCCCCCACAATGCAAGACCACACTCTCGCATAAAACTTGCCAACGAGAGTGATTAATATAATGTTGTAACAAGAGCTGTCACAGTATGTGACGAATGCCCCCGAATGCGAAATTGAGCTATGAACAAGGTCAGTACATGAAAAGTTAAAGATCAAGCAAAAACATATGGCAAGTTATTTTAAATTGCCTCTGAACATAAAAAATACCACCCATACCTGACAACCTACATTCTTATGTCCTTATATTCAGCATTCCATTGTGAATAAACACTAAGTGTATCTTTCACCTTAGAGGTAGGGACATGGGTCTTGCACGTGACACGTCGTCTTGGTATGTCAAACACATGTGGCAAGTTATTTTCAAATCTGTCCATACAAGAAATAGTAACAGCCAGGACATAACAACCAATACTCTGTATCCTTATATGCAGCACTCCATTGTGTCTATACAAGGGAAAGTTACAGCCCAGACATGACAACCTATAATCTATGTCGCTATATGCAGCATTCCATTGTGAATAAACATTAAGTGTGACCTTGACCTAAGAAATAGGGACAAGGGTCTTGCACACGACACGTCGTCTTGGTATTTGCCAAACACATGTGGCAAGTCATTTTAAAATCTGTCCATACAAGGGAAAGTTACAGCCCGGACACGATAATCTATACTCTATGTCATTATATGCAGCATTCCATTGTGAATAAACACCTAAGTGTGACCTTGACCTTAGAGGTAGGGACACGGGTCTTGCACGCGACACGTCGTCTTGGTATGTCGAACACATGTGGCAGGTTATTTTAAAATCTGTCCATACAAGGGAAAGTAACAGCCCGGACACGACAACCTATACTCTATGTTCTTATATGAAGCATTCCATTGTGAATAATCACTAAGTGTGACCTTGACCTAAGAGGTAGGGACAAGGTGTTGCACGCGACACGTCGTCTTGGTATGCCGATCACATGTGGCAAGTTATTTTAAAATCTGTCCATACAAGGGAAAGTTACAGCCCGGACACGACAACCTATACTCTATGTCATTATATGCAGCACTCCATTGTGAATAAACACCTAAGTGTGACCTTGACCTTAGAGGTAGGGACACGGGTCTTGCACGCGACACGTCGTCTTGGTATGCCGAACACATGTGGCAAGTTATTTTAAAATCTGTCCATACAAGGGAAAGTTACAGCCCGGACACGACAACCTATACTCTATGCCCTTATATGCAGCATTCCATTGTGAATAAACACCTAAGTGTGACCTTGACCTTAGAGGTAGGGACACGGTTCTTGCACGCGACACGTCATCTTGGTATGCCGAACACATGTGACAAGTTATTTTAAAATCTGTCCATACAAGGGAAAGTTACAGCCCGGACACGACAACATACTATGTCCTTATATGCAGTATTCCATTGTGAATAAACACCTAAGTGTGACCTTGACCTAAGAGGTAGGGACACGGTTCTTACACGCGACACGTCGTCTTGGTATGCCAAACACATGTGGCAGGTTATTTTAAAATCTGTCCATACAAGGGAAAGTTACAGCCCGGACACGAGTTATTGAGCCGGACACACGGACGGACGGAAGGACGGACGGACGGTGCGATTTTAATATGACCACCTTCGGGGGCATAATAACTAGTGCCAAAGAGAATGGCAAAGTTCATTTATTTTCCTTCATTTAAACAAATGGAATTACTCGATCCATGTTACAGCCAGAGTTATGGGTCTTGGTACATGTCTCTGGAAACATGTGAACCATTTCATTTGAATAGATTGAATGGTTTTGCAGTAATGGCTACGGTTCAAGTATTCACACAACAGTGCCGCTACTGAAAACAACTCTTAAAACTCAATTGTTTCATAGAAAAATAGACAATCCATAAATGTACCAGTTCATCTAGTTATGCTAGTTAATAACGAACTAGATAATAAATCAGGTCTTATCAGAGCGCTGTACCCAAATGTATACGGGACGTAGTTAACTATAAACAACAAACCAGTTGCCATGGTTTAAAGCACATGTTCATCGGTAATAACATTTTCATTTTTTACAATTTCATTTGCTCAACTATAAATAAAATAAATTTGAACAATAACTATCATAATATTACATCATTTACAACAGAATGACACTCAAAACATCTTACACAATCATTGGACGGATCACAATTAAAATAATTATATAATTGAAATAAATAAACTGTAGTAAAAAAGAAAAGCATACATAAGAACTTTGTATTCTACTTTTTATATTCTGAATGTGTCTATGAGTGAGAACAATCACATGCAAATCAAACAAGTATACATAAAGCATTTTGGAGAAACTTTTCTGAAGTTTGACAATGATAATTCATTTATTATTAAGACCATTTTCTTGCTTATTTTCATATTTTGGTGTACACATATTTTTTTTTCTTTACATTCAAAATCGAAAAAAACACATTTTCACCAAGATGCTATATGAATACTGCCCTTGTTGTGTTCCGTTCAACAACTATACATGCCAGTGTTTATGTTTAACAATCAGTAACATTATAACTCATGGGAAATGACATATCTTCCAAGGGCCATGAACAGCAGTAATATATCATGTATGATTCTCAAGAAGGGCACAACCACAGAGATATAGCATCATGTCATATACAATGCCAGTGTCTGGTAAAAAATCAGTATCACAGAACAGAGAGAACACTTGTCAGATCTAGGGAGCAGCAGAAACATAACCACATAGCAGTGGGAGGAGCATTCTGGAACAGACTAAATGCCATCATTTAACTAAATTTTAACTGGCAAATATCCTTCTTTCTTCACTGTATGAAAACCAGATTTTAGCCTTGTCAAGTCAAAACTCTTATTTTTCAGGATTTTGCTGCAAATACTCCCCTAGACATGGTATTCAGAATCAATGGAATGTTTAAACTATAACTTCTTGAATCACTAGGGTAGAGGCACAAGGTTTTCCTTTGCCCACTTCTTCATTGTCCGCACCATGTATTCCACTTGTGGGTTGCTCGTGTTTCGCAGCATGTTAATCACATCTCGCAATGTCTCCCTGCAAAATAAGTTTTTTTCAAGTATAAAATTTCATAAGAACTACAAGACCAATAAAGATTTTTTTTCAGAATTTTTTACTTATCAATAAAACAAAAACAGAACTCACAGTGTGAATGCTACATACTAGGAAAACGAATACCTTATAAAGATTATAAAGGCAGGTCTTCAGAACAATCAAAATCAACACTTAAGTATAGTGGATTTAAGCCAGAGTCTACAAAGAAAAATGCTAGCTTTGATACAATATAAGAATGACATCCCTAGCCTCTTACCTGGGTTCATGTCCAGCTATGATGAGTTGGAACACACCCACACACGCCCCTCGCTTCCCCTCCCAGTACTCGGGATTCGGGTCCAGTCTCTCCAGGACGTCAAATGCCTTTGCAGCGTAGTAGAACTGACCCATCTGAAACATTCAACATGCAGGGTGCTACAATTCAACAAGAATGCTGAGCAGTGAACATCAACGCTCATCTGTTTTATTCCCCAGTTTAACAAAGGTCCATATTTAAAAATTATTAACAACAGGGTTATGATTCTTGCTAAACATTTAAGTGTTTTGTCACTGCCAATGTGTATCAAGTTTCATTGGAATTTTTAATTATTTCCATGGTTCAAGTCCCTAAACACCACAGCTATCAGGTTACAGAATGAAGACCCTCTTCAATCAGCGGAAAGATTTTGGTAAAACTATTATCAATGCATTATAAAAAAAACCCTCTTATTTTTATGTTTTAAGGAGCAGATTTTTCTTTTATACAATAAAAACATTTGAATAACTATGTGAAACAACAATCCCAATGATTATCCATTTAAACAAATGTCAATACCCAAAATGTGACCTACCTTGTAGCAGTCATTTGCTATGAGTTGTAAGAGGGAGAAGGACTCTCCGGACGTCTCCATCTTCAGGTACAGCTCCCAGGCTAGACGAGACTTGCGGTTCATTATGTCTGAAACACAACACAATAGCCATTTTGAAATGGTGTGCAATTAAAACAAAATAAGCAAAACTTAACTGGAAGTTAATATTGGATTAATTTCTATGAGACAAAAATATTATATGAGGAAATTTTATCATTAAGGGGATAGAAACACTGAAGAACACTGGCAATGATTTCAAAAAGCCTGAAGTCTGAGTTCGGACTCAAGTGGCATAACTGCAAATCTTAATTTCATTGTTACTTTCCTGTGTTGAGTTTTGATGATGAACTGCTGAATCTTATTACTAGTTGACACTGTACCCTTCATTACACTTCTGTATTAACAAATGGAATAAAGCTGATTCTCTGATACCCAGAGTTCTGAGCCTGCTGGCTACGAAACAATTATGCTGGACTACCATTTTTTTTAAAGAGAAACCTAACAGGTTACTTATATGGCAGGCTACCATTAAGGCAAACATTTAATAATGCAAGCCACATGCTAATATTTTCTTAAGTGAGTACAACTGTGTATACAGTGTACATACAGCATCTGGCCAGCCAGCTGAGGTAGGTGTAGTCATTTTTAATCTTGTCACTCTGGATCAGCAGAGCCACCTGCAAAAAAAAACACTTCTTGCTACACAACAAAATATACACCATCACATACAGAAACTACAATTAACTTCTACACAGACATTGTGCTAAGCAACTACTCTTAATATCTATTTTAATCCATTTAAATCTGGCAATGTGATAACTTCCATTAAGTTTGAAAAATGAACATATTGATGTTGAATAACTAATTCTAATATACTGGTAATAACTTATTTTCTATTTTGAACTCACTTACTCTGAATGAACTCACTTACTGTGAATATGTAATTTTATAACATGTAAACAGTAAGTGAATATGATAACTTCACTTGAAAGAGGAGCAACTTATTGTTGGAAAACAATTCATAACAACAATATCATTTGACCAGGTACATGTAAGTGATTTACAATCCAACATACTTCCTCAGCCTCTTTGAAGTTTCCGACAGCAGCCTTAGCCTGGGCGTAGTTGAAGTTGAATGTGTCATCATTGTAGAAGTAACTCTGGAGAAAAACCATAGACAGAATGGCGTGAAAGCCGATAGACTTGAAATGCTTTGACGAAGCAACATAAAAGTCATACTATATCATACAATCATACCAGGTTGTCCAAAGAACATGCAAGTGAATGATGGATACCATTTAAAGCAAGATCTAATGTTGTTAAACTGTTGAATTATTTTAAAAACTCATTTACACAAATGTAACCGTTTTATTTAACATCTTAACTTCATGAAATGGAGTGATCCTTGAAAGTGCATGTCACCTTGATAGAGTTGAGATATATGAGGACATCCTCAAACTGCTTGAGCAGGAAGAAACAGGAGGCCATACACTGTCTACCTGGGATTGTATCTGGAAACACAAGCACATTACCAGTAATGGTTGAGTTGTATCTATGTGTGACAAGCATCTTACCATTTCATTCAATGTTTCAATAAAAGAAAATAATTTAATATTGAACATCAAGACTTATTAAAGCTATTATTATTATTGTACAATCTATATGAAAGAGGTGTTGAAACTTATTTATGAACGACCACATAACAATGATGTGCAATTTTATTCTACCAAATTTGAGTAGCTATAAGCAGTCATGTATTAATAAAATTAGAAACAAAAGTTCATTGTTATATGTATTTCAGAACATAATTTTGATATGACATGTACATGAAATTTTAAACATTAAATTAAACTTAGTTAACAAACAAGCTTTTTCATTAGGGTATTTTTCCCCTTGAACTAGTATTGAATAAGGCTGTTCAATTAGAGCAACGTGAGGAGTGAAAGAACATAAGATGGTAAATGTTATCTTCTGCAACCCGTATTAGAATAGTTAGATGTTGTTTGTGTACACAGGTGTCTGGGGTTGATAACGAGAACACATAAATATTGAAGAAAGAAAACAACTAAAGGAAGAAACTGTGGATACTCTAACATGGCACCAAAAACTAACATCAACTGAATTTGTTCAGCACTTTTGGAAAAAAAACATCTTGTATCTCAAGTTGACATATACACAGAAATTAATTCAACTTAAAACAGTTTTATGAGTCAAAATGAATGTAACAAAGTAAGTTGGTTTTGCAAATAGCAGTTTTTGATTGCTTATACTTATATAATTCTCTGTTTCATCTTCGCACATTTAACTCATGACTAAAGTTACTTTTATTAATTAGCATCATTATTTGTTTTTTAAGTTTTACTAACTAAAGATCCGGATAGCAGGCTATTGAAAGATACTTGACAGAGGGACCAGAAGTAACAAACAACCCATTAAGCTCCATGTCAACACAGAGATACATAGATGTGTCTATAGCAACATACCACTTTCACTTGCAGAACCACCAACTAGTTGGAAAAATTGTTGAGCTTCCTTTAGATGTTCTCTCTGAATATAAAGATAAGAATGTGTTTACCCCCTCGCTATACAGGCACCTGTCAATACCCATGTCGGATATCTGAGTGTCCTTCACTGAGAAGTTTACTGGCAAGGGCTGGGGTTTATAAAGTATTTTTAAAACAGAATTTCTATAACTGAAAAAATGAACTTTTTCCTACCAATAAACTTCTGTGAACATGCTATGCACTGAAAATGTAAATATCTGTACACAGACATGCATGGGTATAACGCCTGTACTGCCATATTCTATTTCAGTCTCAATTTATTTCTTGTTCAAATTCAACAGCCTGACTGTTACATAGTTACAGCCTGTGTACAGATATCCCCTTGGTCAGTGTATATACACACATGTAATGTGTGTTAAGAGAGTGTGACCTACCACTCTCGCTGGCCGAGCCCCCTACCAACTGGAAGTACTGCTGGGCAATCTTCAAATGCTCTCGCTGTCAATATACACCAGCACATTGTAGAACTTACACATATATAAATATATAAGTAGTAGAACAACATCAGACTTTTAATTACATTTTATGAGACCTATTAATTCACCTAAAAAAAGACATGCGAATAGAAATTTACAACCTCTTTTATAACTTACAATTATATTTTATGAACTGTCAAGGTAAAGATTTTACCAAACTCTCAAAGTTTTTGGCGGTGCAAAAGGGGCATAACTCGACAACTATTTATTCCATGAATATAGGAGTTGCTTAAATGTTTCTGGCAATATTTCCCGAATTCAAATATATTGAAGTTCATCTGTTCCAGTTTAGGGCTATTCCAGTAAAACATATAACCCACAGGGGGAAGGCAATAATTTTCATAGTGTATGGGCAGGTGTTTTTTTTCACTAATATGGACCACAAAGGAGTAAATTTGCTTCTGTAGGGGGGTGGTATTATTTAAATGTGCCTTCCCCCTGGGGGTTATATGTTTAAATGGAATAGCCCTTAACAGTTTTTGAGTAACAACAAAGGTTAAAGTTTCTGAGTGCCTATGGTCCTGACAAATACCGAGACCAAGGCTATGACAATAGTGAATACCTCAACTTTTCTTTGAAAAACAAGACAAGCCAAAACCAATAATTGAATAGAATTGTGATAAACACAGTAAAATAAGAAACAATATAAAGATTTACATAAACAAAACATGCATATGGAAATTCTGCCATTTATCTAACTTTGAACAAAGACCATTACACTGTATTTGCTTTGTTTCTTGCCAGAAAGAAGCTGAAATATGTATGCTATCCCAATTAATGAACAACAAAAAACAGAATATTATATTTCAATAATAAAAAAATTATTAGTAGTAGACGCAAAGGTCAATGGTTGTTTCACAAATTTTAAAATCACAGCTTATATTTATATCTTGACTGTTTAAAATGAAATATTTTAACAGTTAAATATGATTTCCACAGGCAACAGGGACATATACATGAGTAACAAAATCACTGTGACTTTTATCCACAATTTGCAGAAACCCTTTAATATTTATTTAATGACTATGGACAGTCTGATATGCAAGTTTACAGCAAATTCCACCCATACTTACCGATCCCTGCTCCTGTCCGAGTGCGGCATTCACCACCCCCTTGAGGATGTACTCCTGGGGTGTGGTTGGCTCCAGGTCCTTGATCAGGTTGTAGGCCTCACCAACGTCATCTGCAGTACAAGATGCTCATACTTACTCAAACAGATAACATAAATTTAAAAGTTTATCTTTCATTTATTAAAAACTTCTTTCCTTAAAACAATGGTTTTCAATTAAAGATTTTCTTGAATATTCTTAATTTGAAGGTTTGCAAATGGCGAAAATGACTGCAGTAGAATGCCAAATCAACTACAAATAAATGTACTCTAATCTATTGATTTTTTTTCTTGTCACATGATTACCCTGAACAAACAAAAGACTCCATGTGCACATGAATTCAATATATTATTTTGTTAAAAGTAGGTTATTGTAAAAGGCTGTTGTAATAAAATTTAAAGCGTCAAATAACAGATACAAATAACAATTATACGAATCTTAATTTTAAGCCAATTGCTGTTTTGTCTCCATTAAAGAACTCACCTTGTTTGAGATAATAGATGACAAGGTTGAGCCTGGCCTCCGGGAGGGCGTCAATCAAGGGAGGTAAGCACTGTAGGGCCCCCTCTCCTCCCCGAAACACCACCTGTAGATGGGGAGGTAGCATCAGTATAATGTATCAGATAATGTAACTCTATGACATTGACAGTATTTCAAATTAAAACTGAACTGAACAATGAAATTAAGTTACAGCTAACTATATCATGTTTAAATTCATCATGAGTTATACAATAATTTACAATTTCACATCCTTTTGTAATGAAACCAAAACACAAGAAAGGGTAATTAACATACCAGGTTGTGCTTGATAAGATCCCTGGCAAAAATGAAGGATGGTGATGCCATGTCCTCAAGATTTTTCAACTCGGCCTGCAAGGAAGATCAAGCCAGCTGTATTTTTATGTAGCTTCAATCTTCTCTTAACATTGATTTTAATGTACTACCATGATTGAGCAACCTAGGAAAATAGTCAATAAGCCGCTGTTTTCCAGTGACTAAAGAACATCATCAATTCTAAGCCTCTCAAAATTGGACGAAACAATTCAATTGTGAAGAGGGACCACAAAAAATTAAAGCCATCTACATAAGGTGCTATCCAGCAAACTTAAGTTACATAAATGGTCAATGTACCAATAATTTGCAATACATCACTGACAGCCTCATTTAGAAGACAAAAAAGAAAAGTCAATAAAAGAATTCACTTTAACATTATACCTCTGCAGCCTTGCCATTATAAAGGCGGAAGTGGTTGCATGCCTTCAGGTTGAGGGCGACGGCACTGTCTGGGAACTGCTGTAGATATACGGCTAACACCTCCTACAGGAAACATACAATACATGGTAGTCATTGAACAGTTACAAAGAAATCAATTGATATCAATCCTTTAATACTAAGCTTTCAGTGGAATAGCCCAGCATATATGTACATTTAATCATTGAGAAGAGCTCAGACTAGCTTCCGTTTAGTAACACCACAAAAAACCCAAATACCCCTTTAGTCATTTATTGGTTTTATTTTGTGCGTTATTTAGAAGCTTAATCAAGTGGACTGGCTAATATAGAGGAATTCACATGACATTTCCTGCTGAACACCAAGAATTTAAAAAATAAATATATATTCTATTAAATTTAGGCATTTATTTTTAATTAACAATTAGCACAATTGGTACAGCCCTGACTGTCAAGTTAATTGGTTAGAAGACCAATGATCATCACTATTATCAACCACAGTTTTTGCCCTTCGTTTTCTTAAATATATGTTAAGTAGGAGTTATGTAAATGTACTTTCAAAATATTCAGTTATTCAATTATCACATAATTTTACGAAGTCTATATACAACTCTTCTAATTCTTGCATTGATTAAAAACACATAAAGCCTAAATGGACAAAACCTGTAATTTGTTCTATAAAAATGAAACTATTACTTACTTGTGAAACATCGTAGTAGTCCAGCTTGTAGTAACACAGAGCCACATACACATTTAGTGCCAAGAAATCTCTGAAATACAAATAAGGTCATTTTATGGAATACATTTCTTTCAATTATACATTACAACTACAATGCAGATATAATAGGTTCTAACAGTAATCAATCATATTTAAAACTAATCTTCAGCCTTAATTTTCCTAGTTTCTATCTATAACAAGAGCTGTCGTAAGACAGCGCGCTCGACTTCGCCGCTTTGACTTAGAAGTGAATACAATAACAATGTAGTATTACCAAGTTTGGTCTATTTATGTCAAACCTTACTAAAATTATTCAATACATAAGGTGACTTTGATACTGCCCTCCCACCACCCGAAAAATGACGCAAGTCATTCAAATAACTTGATTTCCCATTATGAAAATGTGGTAAAGAATATACAAATATGCCTTTCAAAAGAAATTAAAAAAAATAATATATATAATAAAAAACTTCAAGGGCCATATAGTATAGCCCTCCTTGTTTTCCCTTGGTATAAAACTGGTTAAGAATGTAAAAATGTGCCTGTCAAAAGAAATTTAAAAATAAAATAAAAAAATATTGAAGGGACATAATTTGTATTTAGGGTTAAAATGGAGTTATGTTTCTTGTTGTAAGATGGTCGTAAATAATTCTGAATTTTATTAAGTGCATTGAATGAAAGGTATAAAAGTTTTTTGATTTAAATCCCAACTTGCCCTTAACTTTTACTTGCCTAAGACTTTAACCTAAGTCAATCAGGGGCCATAACTTGTATTAAGGATATGGAGTTATGTAACCTCAATTGGGTGATGGTCCTGAACAACTGTGTGAAGTATTAAGTCAATTTAATGAAGGGTATAGAAGTAATTAATAAATATCCCAACCTGCCCTAAAACTTTAACCTAAGTTCCATAGTCAATCAGGGGCCATAATTTGTATAAAAGATAATATGGAGTTATCTAACCTCATAATGTGATGGCTCTGAACAAGTATTAAGTCAATTGAATGAATGGTATTGGAGTCTCAAGTGAAAATCCCAACTTGCCCTAAAACTTTAACCTGCCCTAAAACTTTAACCTAAGTCAATCAGAGACCATAACTTGTATTAAGGATAATATGGAGTTATGTAACCTCATTGTGTGATGGTCCTGAACAACTGTGTGAAGTATTAAGTCAATTGAACAAAAGGTATAGAAGTTATTTATAAATATCCCAACATGCCCTAAAACTTGAACCTAAGTTTCATAGTCAATCAGAGGCCATAATCTGTGTAAAGACTAATATGGAGTTATCTAACCTCATCATGTGATGGCCCTGAACAAATGTGTGAAGTATTAACTCAATTGAATGAAAGGTATTGGACTTATAAGTGAAAATCCCAACTTGCCCTTAAACTTTAACCGGACGCCGACGCCAACACTGGGGCGAGTAGTATAGCCCACCTATTCTTCGAAAAGTCGAGCTAAAAATGTGATTTCTACAAAAGTCAAATACCGGTACCCTGATTTTAGCAATAAAAACTCGAGCAAAAATTTCTTTATTTCTTATAGATCAATACCTGTACCATTTTTCTCCATTTTAATAGCGATGGTAATACCTGTTATCAAGCAGTATTCTCTTGTATATATCTATGGCCTCCTGGTAGTGTGAGCGGAGGTAATGTATGGATGCCAGGGAGAGCTGGTCCTCTATGATGTCCTGTAGCTGACCATGGTACCCCATCAGTCGTTTCTCATCATTAAACTTGTGGGAGAGGTGGAACAAAAGTCGGTTCTGGAGACGACTTGTGGGAGCTGGGATAGGGAACATACTTAGGTTATATTTTCAGCAATGTATATATGCTTTCAAATTAGTCAATATAATAGAATTTAAGAAGGCAAAGATTTTGAGATTAAAATGAGTATTTTAATGAAGTGTAAATGAAAATTAAATGTCACTAGTTTAATTTAACTAATAAAACTGCTTCATGTAATGGTAGTCAGTTTGAAAGGAAATTTCTATTCATCAGATTCACAACCTTGATAGTAGTATCACTGAACTAGTGCAAATGGGTCATGCAAATGGATCATTCAAAAGTTTATACAATGTACAAGAACAGCAATAAGTTTTAGTAACTATTTCTAATATATTCAACTTTTCATGATTGCACAATTAATAGTAAATGGGATTATTTAATTCTGAAATTATTTAGTTTTTGTTTGTACTACCCGGTAAGTGTAAAAACTGCAATTTGTTGAAATAAAATTTCTGCCTTGCATTGAACGAATGAAAGAAAACAGCAACTTTTGAGAATGAAACATAATAAGACATAAATGATTTCAGAACAGATGTGTCAATTTATGGGGTTTAAGTGATGTAGTAGCCAGTAGCTGGAAGTTCATATCAGCTCTGTAAGATTTATTTGACATTGTACCATGCATATCCTCAAATGATTAATTTTATATTCAAGGGTTGTTTGGGAAAGATGCAGAATTTTTACATAAAAATAGATTTTGGTGAAAAGGTTTGAAAAATGGTATCCATGACACAACCTCATGTATATTTGAAGCAAGTCATTTTTTTTTTAAAAGGTACAATTTCTGCAGTAAGATAACCACCATATTTTGCCCTGATAATTTCACCCTGAAATAAGTGACAATGTCACATGTCTCATCTTGACATTATTTGGTGAAAATTTGAAAATGTCATCGGATGCAATAACTAGTAAACATTATTTGTACCAATTTACAAACATTTGTACCATAATTTACTATGTTTATGTGAGAATTCCCCACACTTCTCAAACAACACTCATATATCACAGACAATGGCTATTGAATCATGCTGGTCTGGGTTTTTTCATTTTCATTTCGATTGTGAAAAATTGATATGAATAGGTTTTTGTCAGCTTGTTGTGAGAAAACAGTGAGAAGAAAATCTAAGGTGTTTGCAGCATCCAATGTTATACATGTGTTTTATCCACGATTGGTTTTACACTTTTTGTTATGACCAAAATTTGCAATCTTTTTAAAAGATAAAAACACCGCAAGTGGATGTCAACGCTCATCGGGTTTTATTTTTCAAAAGAGGACATTATTAAACAATGATTATTAAAGCCACAGTTATTGGCTTTGCCATACATTTGTGTATTGTTACTGGCAACATGTGTACTCAATTTTGGATAAATTACTAAGAAGTTATTTAGTTAAGTTGTAGCACGCCTATGACACCAAGACTATCACAATACCACAACTTCTTTTTCTCGAAAAGCATGCAAGCTTAAAAGACACCAGCAGGTGAACAATATAGACATAGAGGATGCTCCAGTACACCGTGAAACTTAAGAGCTCAATCATCTTACAAGCATCCTTGTGAAGATTTTCAACAGAAATTCCAGCTAGCTGCAAACCTAAAATAAATGGCCGATTTCAACTTTACAACAAATGCATTACAGTATGCATTGACGTTAACATGTACATGGAAATGCATGAAAATACAGCAATATTTTTGTTTGAATTAAGCCAAACTTGTAATCAATTCATATCTAAAAAATCAATGTAGTGCAGATTTATCTTGTGTTACATCTCAAATGATGAGAAAATCAAAACACATTTAATGTGATTTTCATGCACTTTCATTATTTACACAGCAGATACCAAGTTATTTTTATGAAGCTACTCTTCAATGTTAGTACGCGTTTGAACATAATAATTCCGGAGAGACGAATATTCACTTTGTTCTAACTTATGAAAGACATTTTTTAACATACACATGTATCAAAGTAGAATAGCTAGAAGTCTCAACAAACTCATTGCATGATGTACATGGAAGTTTCAATGGATTTTAGCAAAGAACCAATGAATGCAAAGCAAAAAAATGGACTTTCCACCCTACTTGAGGCAATAGCTTACCCTTCTGTGCAGCCTCATCAGCTTCAGGGTACATTCCGAGGAAGAAACATGTACAACCAAGGTTCACATACACATCTGGATGACAGGTGCCTTTTGCTGTAATACGGTTGTACTCCTGTAGATGAACGGAACATTGATAACAGGTATAACATAATTTGCAATTAAATTATTGAACATTATTTACTTAAATTGGTCAGAAATTGTGTCTGTAAGAACAAATGTATTTGCTGTCTGCTACAAAAATTTTAATTTGGTTCTTGATGACTGGAAGGCACTCAATTAGCTGAGACATTAAAACAGTGTTGATGTGTATGAAACCTAAATGCAACACTACAGTGAAAACAAATAGTTGATCTGAGTTGTGTTTGACTTCTGATCAGTAGGCAGTTAAATCCTACAGTTCCAAATTAACTTAATTGTCTGCTGACCGTTATTTCACTCAAACAATTCCTAGCCACAGTGTTCAAATTGATAATTGGAAATTGTTATGTGCTATATGACTGAAACAAACATGCCTCCATGGCTCGTTTATAATCTGCCAGATGGAAGGCACAATAGGCAATCCACAGATCTGTATCCTGGTCTCCTTTCCCACCGGCTCTATTGAACTGTAAAATATCAGAAGTATTCATTTATAAGTTATAAATTAATAGAAAACTATCAATACCTTATAACGTTTACAGGGCCTAAGTGTTGGCCATCGGTTCCAATTTTACAATCGATAATCGGTTCCACTCAAGTAACCAATTATCGATAGTACAATCGTTTTTTTAAAATACTAGATAAAACCTAAAGTGAAGTTTTATTCATCCACATTATTAAACATTATATGCATATACGTTATGTCTACGATTGAAGTAATTAAGTGTTATATCAAAAATAGTTCATTTTTACTTGCTCATTGTGGCTTTCATCTGCCATTTTGTTAAAGATAACGTCTGAACACTAACTTATATTTTTTTCAAATTTTTATTTCGATGATCGATTATAACCAAATACAATCGATTGTCGCCGATTTCAGGCCCAACCAATGGATTTTCGATTATAATCGATCATCGGAACATCACTACTTCTTAGAGCCATAATACTTTAAGGATTTCATTGTTTATTTAGAAAGCCATTAAATTCCGACCTAATTAATTCAGTGGTGCCCTTTCTATCAGATATCATTTTCAGAAAAAATATTGAAAAATTATTGCAGCCACTAGCAATTGCCAGCAGGAAACCTGAGCCATGTACAGAACACCCATAGCAGGGTTCAAATTTAGCAGTTGCTTACTCCCTAAATATGAGTCAAATTCTGAAAATGCGAGTAGGATTTCATGACCACTCGATATCTTTAGCGAATGTTCGCCAAGTTCAACCGTTCAAACCTTAATTATCTTAAAAAGATCGGTTCGTAAAAAACTATGCTCATTTTTTAAATAGTGGATACCTTCGACAGTTTTCACTAACTATGATGGCTTTGAAAAAACAACAGTGCTAAAATATGAAAAATATAATTTTATTCATTTCGTTCAAATATATTTTGTTGATCAGCTTAAACTAAAAGTTGAATCTTTAAGAATTTAATTCGTAACAGACAGGTAAACATTTTTCACACATCGTTTTAAAAAGGCAAAAATCAGGTGCCCCATTTATTGCCTGTTAGTTTTAATGAAAGTGAAAGGCGAACTGAATGACTTAATTAAATCGTTGTCAGTGTACTGTGTACAAAACAGTAATGGTCTATTTTATACCCTTTTATTACTTTTCCATTTATGTAAAAGAACAATTATTGACCATGTGGTATTATAATGTCATTGAGTTGAAGTGTTTATAGTGAGTAATTATGGTATCTTACCTTGTTGTACTTCTATTGTCAAATTATACACAACATTCATCACATCAGTTTTAATTTTAACTAGTTTAAGTCAAAATAATATAATAGTCATGCGATTTCATAATTATTTTTCTTAAAAAGCAATTAGTTTTGACAATTTAGCTATAATTTTTTAGGCCACTTGCTTTTTTTAGCAAGTGGCAAAATAAGTTAAAGTTGAACCCTGCTATAGTGATAGACCCACTTTTCATTTCACTCTTTAATGACAAAATCAATGAATTTAGCATCCGTCCACAGTCCTGGTACAGACTTTTGCCACTGGTAAGACAGAGAAATGCTGCAGAAACTTGATGAGGATTTCCTTTAAAATTTATATTGTATGAATTACAATGTTAATCGTTTATGATGGTTCTTAAGCACCACCTACAAATTGCCAAGAAATATGAAATTGACAGAATCCACATCGCGAAAATGTGACAGAATTTTTTGGTCGTTTTGAAAATCCCATCTTCAGAACTGGAGTGTTATTTTGGTTTGATTTAATTTATAATGATGTCATTGATCATCAGGACTATGAAAATGTTCAATGATAGATGTATGCACCTTGTGAATATATAATCCTGTGTGAAGTTGTCTCACTTCTTTCTTAATTAAGATCCTTAAAATTTTACCATAGGATATATTGATTTAAAACAGAAAGGGTAACAGCAATCATGGACAATTAATGATAAAAGTATAAAAGGTATAAAAAATTTACTTCTAGCAAAGTTATTGCCCCAGTGTAATCTCGCGCTTCCAAAAATTCTTCCAACTTTGGAAGCTTTTTCTTCTTTTTGTTTTCTTTTGCTGGGGTAGTGGAGCCAGGCCCAATGGCCGGCTTTTGGCGTGAGAGCATCTGTAAGATAATATTTATTTAAAGTCAGCAAGACAGATATACAGACAACATAAGCTCTGATGAGCTTTTATAACCGACTATGAATAGAATAAATAGAATAAAATGGCATGTCAACGAAGAAAAATGACGCAAACAAATTAATTATTTTACCCCACCCATCTGTCATTTCAATGCAAAACATTTCATGACTTGGAAATTTTAATGATTTCATTCAAAATCTTATATTTGTATGTTCAAAGACGCAATGAAATGAAAGTATAGCACAGTCTTTTACCATATTGATGCTTTTTTGGTTGTCAAGTACACTTCCTAGGGCAAAATGTTGGTTTGTTCACAAACTTCTAAATTTGTTTGGCCCGGTTGCTGGAATGTGAATGCCGCGCATGCGCACTGCGCACTGTATTTTTTGGAACCGAACGAAAATATACAGGCAAGAAAACCACAGTTTAGTTCATGATAAAACCTGCGTATTATTTTCAGGGCAGCATCTTCAGTTATTCTTAAAAAATAGAAAATGCTGAACAGTTGTATTTCTCCGATAAACAATAACATTAAGAAAGCAGCGACGCTTGCATGTTGGTCCTCCGAAAAAATACCGCTACATACCGACTGAATTATTATTATTTTGTTCAGTAGCTACTTGTGATACCACCTTGAGCTTTTCAACGATACCATTACATTTATAAAATATCTAAACAGATGAAAACAAAAGTACGACCTCAAAAAATGAACACCATGTGGCATTTTGCCGATTTTGCTGCGCTGGCATTACTTACGTGCACATAATAGTCGCTACTCACGGTTTATAATGACTAAAACGTAAGTAATAAAAAACTACATTATTTTGTAAAATAGAGTGCTGTTGACTGATTAGTTCCGATATGGAATCACATGTGAATATTTTTCGTTTGATTAAGTAAAAAGGGATTTTTAATCATAATTTATTATTTTTGTTAGAGTTATAATCATCATAGGCCATGAATTTCACCAGGTCCAATCTTATCAAAATATTAAAAAGCAATCGCTTGAGAGGCGGATTTAGCATTTGGCGTTAAGAAGGATATTTTGTTTAAGGTTTGCGTCGCTAGATCGCCAATATCGATATACTGTGCAGTTAAGGGAGAATCATGTGATTCAGGACTTTACGGTACCATATCCTATTGGTGTAAAGACTAAACGGCTATTAGTTGACTCTTTAGTTGTGCCTGTTATAACATACGGCACTGAAGAGTGGGGAAGTTATATTGAAGACAAGTAACATCACAAAAATTCTAGATATATTTTGGGTGTCCGCCAGCAGAGTTTGAATGCAGCTGTTTTGGGGCAACCAGGCTGGTCGCGCCCCACTATCTATTTTTTTTGTAATGAGAGAGCTCTAAAGGGTCGGTGTAAAAGTACGAACTCTTTTACTGTACCTGTTAATAAAAATTAATGATTTCCTTTGTAAATATTAATGTTTAACAGAAAAGCCAGTATTTTTAAAGTTCTATTTGGTTGAATAGATTTTACATAGTAGTAATATTTGGTTTAATTAAAGCAATGAATCAAACAGGGTCCCTATGCTAAAACAAATACTTCATGATCAGTATGTTAAAACATGATTTGTTAATTGACAGAGCAAAATAGAATACTACGTTAATTCTAAAAAGGAGTTTATATTTGAAAAAAATAAATATATTAAAACCATTGATAAAGTGTATCATCGAATTGCTTTGTCAAGTTTAAGCAATATACATTGTTAGAGAGAAGAGAAAATGTAAAATAAGCAATACCAATACGGTTGAATCAGAGTACCTCTTTAGTGCATTTATTCTCTGTTTACCGACCTGAGAACTAAATATAACCATATACCGCCGATATATAGGTGATTTTATAGGCCCGATGGGCCGGGTGTAAATGTAAAACTATTCATTATGAAATGTTATTATGTTATGCATAAATGTCACTATAAAAACACTTTACTAACTTACTTACCTACTTACTAACTATAACCTGAATTGCACTTTTAACACTATTAACAAATTTGTATCCATCATGTCTAGTGCTAATAACAGTCGGAATATTAGAAATCTTTCAAGACTTGTATTTAATGCTATGACACAACGTACTGATGCTTTTGCTGTCGTAAATTGTATAATTTTTGCAAAGGCATGCATTTGCTGACATTGCCAATAAACTGAAACAGAAACAGTATTATTTATCGAAGTCACTCATGGTGTAAAATCGGCGACATTTTTCATGACGGTAAAGTTGGAAGGTAGTTGGTAGTTGGGGATTCGAATAATCAACTACTTACCAGTTGCCAATTGGGGATTCAAATATTCAACTACCTGCTAGTTGCCAGTTGGGGATTCGACAAACACTGTTTTAATTCACTTTTATTCGTATATTCGCCAGTCGGATATTCGACCATTTCCAGTCGATTATTCACGAATGTTCAACTGCAAACCAGTCAGTAGTTGGGTATCCAGTTTATGTCTTTATTTATGGTTTTAAAGGTCACATATGGGAAAATTAATCGCCAAATGTTTCTGTATACATGTACACATATGTTTCTTTGCGACAAGCACTGTTTTAATTCACTTTAATTCGTATATTCGCCAGTCGGATATTCGTCCATTTCCAGTCGATTATTCGCGAATGTTCAACTGCAAACCAGTCAGTAGTTGGGGATTCAGTTTATGTCTTCATGTATGGTTTTTAAGGTCACACATGGGAAAATTAATCGCCAAATGTTTATGTATGCATGAACACATATGTATCTTTGCGACAAACACTGTTTTAATTTACTTTTATTCGTATATTCGCCAGTCGAATAAAAGTAAATTAAAACAGTGCTTGTCGCAAAGATACATATGTGAACATGCATACAGAAACATTTGGCGATTAATTTTCCCATATATGACCTTTAAAACCATACATATAGACATAATCTGAATCCCCAACTACTGACTGGTTTGCAGTTTAACATTCGCGAATAATCGACTGGAAATGGTCGAATATCCGACTGGCGAATATATACGAATAAAAGTAAATTAAAACAGTGTTTGTCGCAAAGATACGTATGTGAACATGCATAAAGAAACATTTGGCGATTATTTTTCCCATATGTGACCTTTAAAACCATACATATAGACATAATCTGAATCCCCAACTACTGACTGGTTTGCAGTTGAACATTCGCGAATAACCGACTGGAAATGGTCGAATATCCGACTGGCGAATATACGAATAAAAGTAAATTAAAACAGTGTTTGTCGCAAAGATACATATGTGTAGATGCATAAAGAAACATTTGGCGATTAATTTTCTCATATGTGATCTTTAAAACCATACATAAAGACATAATCTGAATCCCCAACTACTGACTGGTTTGCAGTTGAACATTCGCGAATAACCGACTGGAAATGGTCGAATATCCGACTGGCGAATATACAAATAAAAGTAAATTAAAACAGTGTTTGTCGCAAAGATACATATGTGTAGATCCATAAAGAAACATTTGGCGATTAATTTTCCCATATGTGACCTTTAAAACCATACATATAGACATAATCTGAATCTCCAACTACTGACTGGTTTGCAGTTGAACATTCACGAATAATCGACTGGAAATGGACGAATATCCGACTGGCGAATATACGAATAAAAGTAAATTAAAACAGTGTTTGTCGCATAGATACATATGTGTACATGCATAAAGAAACATTTGGCGATTAATTTTCCCATATGTGACCTTTAAAACCATACTTAAGACATAAACTGAATACCCAACTACTGACTGGTTTGCAGTTGAACATTCGCGAATAATCGACTGGAAATGGACGAATATCCGACTGGCGAATATACAAATAAAAGTAAATTAAAACAGTGTTTGTCGCATAGATACATATGTGTACATGCATAAAGAAACATTTGGCGATTAATTTTCCCATATGTGACCTTTAAAACCATAAATAAAGACATAATCTGAATACCCAACTACTGACTGGTTTGCAGTTGAACATTCGCGAATAATCGACTGGAAATGGTCGAATATCCGACTGGCGAATATACGAATAAAAGTGAATTAAAACAGTGTTTGTCGAATCCCCAACTGGCAACTAGCAGGTAGTTGAATATTTGAATCCCCAAATGGCAACTGGTAAGTAGTTGATTTTTCGAATCCCCAACTATCAACTACCAACTACCTTCCAACTTTACCGTCATGACGTTTTCATGTTGTGCGACAGTTTGGTGCGCGGTATTGTGAGCCTCGCACCCGCAACACGACCTTGTGTTTGTCTGCCACATAGCATTACTCCGACCAAAAGGAACGTACAGCACTATTTGGTTTTCACCTTTTATTCCAGTAACAAACAACAGAGTAAAACGAATAGTTTAACCTAAAAATAAAAGTCTACTTATTAGCTTGTTCAATTAAATTTAGTCACTTGTTCACACAGTTTAAGATACAAACAAACACAAAGTTTTACACAGAGAGAAAGAGAGTATAATGTCTTTCACAAAGTTACACAAAGTTGTTACGTTTTTGATTACTAAATCCTCACTATTCAAATGAAAACATGTACGTGTTTACATACTCCTAAATGTGATACAGAGTTTGATAAAATATTACAGGTGATGAATGTGGTTATCAGAACAATTAAAAATGAAATTATTTGTCTTCCAAGCAAAAAGCTGACAATGAATGTATTTTACTAAAATATCATTTAATGATTATGTAGATCCTGTCTCAATCAATATTTGAGGAAATACCATTTATATTTTATAATGATCGCCTGAAATAATTACAATTATGTTTTTATTGTTAAAAATAAAACATTTATCTGGCTGAAAATGCACGGCATAATATATGCGTATGAAGAAAATATAAAAATGAAAAATAAAGCCACCCACAAACACCGTGATTTAATTTGCTGATGGCGTATTTCATGTTGACACCGTAAATTAATTTATTTATTGCGATTTTTATATATCATTTCTTTAAATGAAAACAGAGCCATATCTTCATTACTTTTGTCTATTTCATCTCAATGCAAAGAATGGGGTGTCACATGATTTGAGCCAAAGCAGAACATAGTAATAATAAGAGCAGAAAAAAGTAATATTGACATCTTACAGGTAACACACTGGTCGAACATAAGCGCATGGACACATACTCAAAACACACATGCACATAAACGCACATATATCTTATATTACTTATTTACAAAATTCCAACTGGATATCATGTTTCGTTTTTAAATTCAATCCACTTAACTTTAATTTAGGCCTACTATCATTTTAATGCAACACGTATTACATTCATATACGCGTGCATATATTTGCAATGTTTAATAAGTAAGTATAAAAGCAAAGGGTATTTTGAATAATATAATAATAAATATATAAACACCTTAAACCTACAGGCCATGATAAACATAAATAAACAAAATGTCACTGAATCAGAATATTTGCATATTGTGTATGATATAGAACCAAGGTCTACAGAATTTTCCTCTGTTTATACTATTATTTCTTTACGTGTTTTAGGATTTCTCAAGAAATAAGACTTACTAATATAAATTAAAGTTTAAGGGTTGATTTTGATATGGGTTTTACCACGCGGAGTCAAAAATATTTGATAATAAGGAAAATAACAACAAAATAATGTAATGCACCGGTTTGTTATAAAATATTTAGGGAATTTAAAGACAATTGGTCGGTCCGTTTATTTTTTGTTGTTGATTTTTGTATGTATCTATCGAATTTTAATGGGATATTCCTCAGAAGAGTAAACTCAATGCATTTTATTCAAAAACATTGTACCATATGAATCAAAACAAGCACAAGAGTTCAAGCGAATGTCGAAAATATTTCAATGAAAATTAACTGTATGATTATATTTAAATATATATGGATAGTCTGCTCTTACGAAAAAGATTTAAGAATAAAATCAAACAACAGACACATCAAAGGTAACACCAGTTTCGAGACTAAGAATAATAATATAATGTTAATATTTTATCACTGAACAAAATCCAAGATATTGTATGATAAAATGTAAAGGCACAATTGTAGTAAGCTGGTTTATGATGTGCCTTTATATTGAAATGAAATAACTGCAGCTGAAACAGTTGTCTCAAATCTGATTAGAAATAGTGCAGATCCCATAAGTGTGTCCATGGAACTCCCAGAGTAGGACAGCTCTGGTAGTTTACAACGAAATTTATTGGCAAATCGGCATCTTGCCTTTGGCAATTCACTTGGTATAACTACTTATTTGGCCAAAATACAAACATTTAACTGAGAATGAGCAATGCATAAAACGTATAAAACCTCGAAAAGATTAAATAATATAATAACTAAATATGTTATATATGAACAATTCAAGAAAACCATGACGAGGAAGCAGCCAGTGTTCGGAGTTGTTTCTCTCGGAACTTGATAGCATCAGACATACTGTTTATCATGGTTGCCTTGACATGTTCACGGAATAGCAAATCCTTAAACTTAACGTAATTGTATATCATGTTTAAAACTTACAACGTTGTTCAATAAGCTCAAGTGAAAACAAAATTAATATTAAAATAGATAATGAACTTAATGCTTTGTTATTAAAGAAGATACACTTTTATTACCAAACAAATGCGTGCTCCTGCTTTAATCATCGTATCTATGAAAACGAGACATAAGTTCATGAAACACGATTATGGCTGTGCTCTTGCCATGGCATGTAAGAATAACCAACATTTGAAAATTAAAGTAATACAGTCTTTGAAATAGCTTGTGACAAAACATTGAATAACTTATACTTTTAATTAGTTTAGGAGCTGGCTAGCGTTGCTATAATTTTACCACTGGAAGCAAGATGGAATCTACATTATTCCAATACTGTCATTTGTAGTTGTAGCCCGGCAGCTGCCGTCCATTGCCTTGTACGGGAAGTCTAGAGCAGAATTCGTTCCATCGTTTTTCGGCATTTCTCAGTAAGTGAGAAGGCAGTGCTAGGCTCGACGTGTATTTGCCTTTTCCGCTTTCGGATCGATACGAGAGTCATCTAAACGTCTGCTTCAGCTGACACGAGGGCTGTGTAGTCCATGAAAGCATGGAAGTTGGATTATTTTCTGATACAACTATATGACTGTGTCAACTCTCGGGGAACAGGGAACCGGAAAAAGGCACTGTCACACGGATCAATTATTTGGATTAGAGATTTATTGTTCCCTTGGATTGCAAACATCTCGTCTGGGTTGAGCGTTCTGGCAATTCACGGGATTGGTATTTACAGAGGAGCACCATGGATATTTCGTTTTCTAATCCAACTTTGCCTCGCACTTAATTTTCTAATTCCTGTCTGTGACTTTAAATTGATCACTGGGAGTATATAATGAACATTTACTTACTTCAAACGATACCAGAGCTGATTTGTTGAATAGTAAGGTAGAACTTAAACATATTATCTGATTATGTATGGTATTAAAACTGTTGTGAAACAATTGTCCAGACAAAGCTGAATCAGGGCATTAGGACACTATATCTAATGTGATGGTGACTAATACACTTGTGTCACCCCTCAGAAGTCGACCATTGCGTGCGAACTGTGAATGTGATATCACGAGACGTCACGAACCTGTTACATCTTCCAAAGTTCATCGTCAGTCCATTTCAACCATTTGTAGAAACGGAGACACGCCATACAAAGTCGATGAAATCGACGAGAACTACTTTGAAACCCATGTTTGTAGATCCGTAGACGTGCAATTGTTATATCATTATTGTACAACTGACAGTCTCCAGTTTATATCGGACCGGATCCCAGGCCTCTGTATAACATGGACTGTTGCGACCGGAAGCGGCTGCTCATGGTAATGACAAGTGCATGTGCCTGTGCCGCCTTCGGGCTTCTATGTATCGCCGTGGCAACGGACTACTGGCTGTATACTATGGAGAAACTGGAGGAAGGCGTCAACGGAACCACCTACAATCGCTTCTGGTCGGGACTCTTCAGGAAATGTAAAATTGATGGTAAGATAATTGGCACGACGGGGACAATCTCCCCTGTAAATCAGTGTTTCAGGAAGCTTTAAGCTTCTTTCTGTTAAGGAACACAGTTGACATTGGTTAAATAATAATCTGACAATTTGAAAATGAGAAATTCAAATAGTGGTTTCGGAAACTGGAATAGATTTAAACAGTGTCTCAGACAAAACAATTCCAACAATCTGACCACCCACCACTGACCACCTACCACTGACCACATACCACTGACCACCCACCACTGACCACACACCACTGACCACCCACCACTGACCACCCACCACTGACGTCTCAGACTCAGTATTTATAATAAAGAAACAATTTTTTGATTTAACGAGTAAAATATATAACGTCGCCGTTAAACATTAAGTAGACTGAACTTTATGAATATCTAACTAATTACAATCCAGGTGACTAAAAAGTGGCTGTCATTGATTGCAAAACCAATAATTTAAGATAAAAGTAGGCAAAATACTATAATTTACATTCAAATGTATTCACAATTTTACAAACATGTTATTATATAAATATGCATGATTTGGCATGAACTAATTCAGTTGAAGGAAAATATTAATAAAATAAAAAACGTAACAAAATAGAATGCACGTTTATACATTCATCGATTCGCGTTTACTGCTGATTGAAAAATAACCAAACCGTAACTAACGTGCAATTATTCAATACTTCACGCATATTGGATTCATTTTGTGCCAAGAAGCAAGAAGTAAAAGGTTTCATTTGTACGTTTTTCATTGGAAGGCCGACTAATATGGCCAATATCGTCCCATCCTTGTCAAGAGATACAACCAAATCCCCAGAGCTGTTGACTTAACAGTGTCAAAGAAACATTATGCAAATCACGTGGAAGATTCTTCAATAAACGGGGAAAATATTCGAAGGGTCTGACAATTTGGAACGATGGACTGGTCGTATACTGGAGTTTACAAAGTATGTGGCACATCCAAAAGTACAACTGTCCGATCTAAACGATGTATGACATTGTTAATCAAAACAAAACATAAAATATGGTTTGACGCGGACCTGGAGCCGTATTGATAACACTTCTTAAGTCATTTCTTAACTTAAGTCGATTTCATAAAAAGTCAAATTAAACGATAAGTTCATTAAAGTGTTGTTTACCATACAAATATTTATATTCAATGAAAGTATTTCTTATATTGTAAACTTATTATATCATATAACCAGTGCGATAATTCAGAAATTGACTTCAGATGCTTTAAGATTACCGGCCCAGTGGAGTACAAAAGAACAATAAAGAAGAAGAAGATTTTATTAACAATAAGCTTACAGCCCATCAGTTACATATAATATAAACATGTACAGCATATAAACATTTCCGATAGAACAACTTTCAAAATCAATCATAATGTATAAACAAAGTAAAGGTATATCACATTTGCTTAAAATACTGAACAATAGTTAGTGGAGAAAAGTG